>NW_006771059.1:1014352-1103858 GCF_000442215.2 Lipotes vexillifer
GCACGGGCTCCGCGGCCTTGGCCCAGGGCCCCAGCCACTCCGTGGCATGTGGGATCTTCCCGGACCGGGGCACAAACCAGTGTCGCCTGCATCGGCAGGCGGACTCTCAACCACTGCACCACCAGGGAAGCCCCATGATTCAGTATTTTTATACATTATACTCCATTAAATGTTATTGCAAGATAATTGCTATAATTCCCTGTGTTATAATTTCTCGTTACTTATCTATTTTATAGAGTGGTATGTATTTCTTAATCCCATACCCCTAATTTGCCCCTCCCCTTTCCCTCATCCAGGTGGTAACCACTAGTTTGTTTTCTATATCTGTGAGTCTGTTTCTGTTTTGCATATATATTTTATCTGTATTATTTTTTTAGATTACACATATGATTGATATCATATATTATTTGGCTTTTCTGTCTGAGTTATTTCACAAACCATAATATTCTCTAGGTCCATCCATGCTGCTGAAAATGGCAGAATTTCCTTCTTTTTTATGGCTGAGTAATATTCCATTGTGTTTATATCTATATATTTATATATCTACATATATATATATATATGCCACATGTTTTACATTCATCTGATGATGGACATGGGTTGCTTCCATATCCTGTCTATTGTAAATAGTGCTATTATGAATATAGGGGTGCATGTATCTTTTCATATTAGTGTTACTCTTTTTTTTCTGGATATATACCTAGGAGTGGAATTACTGGATCATGTGGTAGTTATATTTTTAGCTGTTTGAGGAAACTCCATGCTGTTTTCCATAGTGGCTGCAGCAATTTACATTCCCACCAACAATGTATGAGTGTTCCTTTTTCTCAATATCGTATCCAACAATGGTTATTTGTAGACTTTTTGAATGGACATTCTGACAGGTGTGAGGTAATATCTCATTATTTTGATTTTCATTTCTCTAATAATTAGTTATGTTGAGTATAATTTCATGTGCCTGTTAGCCATCTATATTTCTTCTTAGGAAAAATGTTTATTCAGGTCTTCTGCCCACTTTTTGATAGGATTGTTTGGGATTTTCCTTTCATTTTTTTGGTATTGTGTTGTATGAGCTGTTTATATTGAATGTTAACCTCTTGTTCGTCATACCATTTGCAAATATTTTCTCACATTCTGTAGGTTGTCTTCTAATTTTGTTGATGATTTCATTTTCTGTAGAAAAGAGTTCAGTTTAATTAGGTCCAATTTGTTTATTTTTGCTTTTATTTCTTTTGCTTTAGGAGACAGATCCAAAAATTATTGCTGATTTGTGTAAAAGAGTGTTCCACCTATGTTCTCTTCTAGGAGTTATATGGTTTCAGGTCTTGTGTTTAGGTCTTTAATGTATTTTGAGTTTATTTTTGTATTTGGTTTTAGAGAATGTTTTAATCTCATTGTTTTACATGTGGCTGTCCAGTTTTCCTGGCACTACCTTTTAAAGAGACTGTCTTTTCTCCACTGTATATCCTTGCCTCCTTTGTCATAGATTAATTGACCATAGGTGTGTAACTTTATTTCTGGGCTCTCTGTTCTGTTTCATTGTTCTAGGTATATGTTTTTGTTCATGTACAATACTGTTTTGATTACTGTAACTTTGTAATATAGTCTGAAGTCTGGGAGGGTGATACCTCCAGCTTTGTTCTTTTCTCAGGATTGCTTTTGCAATTCTGGGTCTTTTGTGTTTCCATATGGATGTTAGGATTACTCTAATTCTCTGAAAAAATGTCATGGGTATTTTGATATTGATTTCCTTAAATCTTTAGATGTTTGGGGTAGTATGTCAGTTTAAACAATATTAATTCTTCCAATCCAAGAGCACAGGATATCTTTCCATTTCCTTGTACTGCCTTCAACTTCCCTCATCAATTTTTCTAGTTTTCAGTGTATAGGTCTTTCACCTCCTTGATTAAACTTATTCCCATGTATTTTATTCTTTTTGATGCAATTATTTGAATTTTATTTTATTTATTTTTTATACAGCTGGTTCTTATTAGTTATCTACTTTATAAATATTAGTGTATATATGTGAATCCCAATCTCCCAATTCATCCCACCACCACCAACCCCAGCCCCCACCCCACTTTCCTCCCTTGGTGTCCATACACTTGTTCTCTACATCTGTTTCTCTATTTCTGCCTTGCAAACTGGTTTATCTGTATCATTTTTCTAGATTCCACATATATGCATTAATATATGATATTTGTTTTTCCCTTCCTCTTTCTGACTTACTTCACTCTGTATGACAGTTTCTAGGTCCATCCATAGCTCTACAAATGACCCAATTTTGTTCTTTTAATGGCTGAGTAATATTCCATTGTATATATCTACTACATCTTCTTTATCTATTCATCTGTTGATGGGCATTTAGGTTGCTTCTATGACCTGGGTATTGTAAATAGTGCTGCAATGAATATTGGGGTGCATGTGTCTTTTTGAATTATGGTTTTCTCTGGGTATATGCCCAGTAGTGGGATTGATGGGTCATACGGTAATTCTATTTTTAGTTTTTTAAGGACCCTCCATACTGTTCTCCATAGTGGCTGTATCAATTTACATTCCCACCAACAGTGCAAGAGGGTTCCCTTTCCTCCACACCCTCTCCAATATTTGTTGTTTGTAGATTTTCTGATGATGCCCATTCTAACAGGTGTGAGGTGATACCTCATTATAGTTTTGATTTGCATTTCTCTAATGATTAATGATGTTAAGCATTCTTTCATGTGTTTGTTGGCAGTTTGTATATCTTCTTTGGAGAAATGTCTATTTAGGTCTTCTGCCCATTTTTGTATTAAGTTGTTTTTTTTTTTTTTGATATTGAGCTACATGACCTGTTTATATATTTTGAAGATTGATCCTTTGTCCGTTGATTCATTTGAAAATATTTTCTCCCATTCTGAGTGTTGTCTGTTCATCTTGGTTATGGTTTCCTTTGCTGTGCAAAAGCTTTCAAGTTTCATTAAGTCCCATTTTTTAATTTTTGTTTTTAATTTCCATTTCTCTAGGAGGTGGGTCAAAAAGGATCTTGCTTTGATTTATGTCATAGAGTGTTCTGCCTATATTTTCCTCTAAGAGTTTTATAGTGTCTGGCCTTACATTTAGGTCTTTAATCCATTTTGAGTTTATTTTTGTTTATGGTGCTAGGGAGTGTTCTAATTTCATTCTTTTACATGTAGCTGTCCAGTTTCCCCAGCACCACTTATTGAAGAGACTGTCTTTTTTCCATTGTGTATCCTTGCTTCCTTTGTCACAGATTAGTTGACTGTAGGTGCACGGGTTTATCTCTCAACTTCCTATCCTGTTCCATTGATCTATATTTCTGTTTTTGTGCCAGAACCATATTGTCTTTATTACTGTAGCTTTGTAGTATAGTCTGAAGTCAGGGAGTTTGATTCCTCTAGGTCCATTTTTTTTCCCTCCTGTCTTATTCATGAATTTAGAGGAAAGGCTTTCAACTTTTCACCCTTGAGTATGATGTTGGCTGTGGGATTGTCATAAAAGGTCTTTAATATGTTGAGATATGTCCTTCTATACCCACTTTGATGAGTGTTTTTTTGATCATGAATGGATGTTACATTTTGTCAAATGTTTTTTCTGCATCTGTTGAGATGATCATGTGATTTTTATCCTTCCTTTTGTTAGTGTAGTGTATCACATTGATTTGCAAATGTTGAACCATCCTTGTCATGATGGAAAGAATCCAACTTGATCATGTTGTATGATCTTTTTATATATTGTTGGAGTCAGTTTGCTAATATTTTGTTGGGAATTTTGACATCTATATTCATCAAAGGTTTTGGCCTGTAATTTTCTTTTTTTGTAGTGTCTTTGTCTCGTTTTAGTATCAGAATAATGGTGGCCTCATAGAATGAATTTGGGAGTGTTCAGTCTTCTTTAATTTTTTCGTACAGTTTGAGAAGGATAGGTATTCCTTCTTCTTTATATGTTTGATAGAATTCCACAGTGAAGCCATCCAGCCTTGGACTTTTGTTGATGGGAGTTTTTTTATTTTATTACAAATTCCATTTCACTACTAGTGATCAGTCTTTTCAAATTATTTCTTTCTTCTTGATTCAGTCTTGTTGGGTTGTATGTTTCTAGAAATTTGTCCATTTCTTTGAAGTTGTCCATTTGTTGGCATATAGTTGTTCATAGTATTCTTTTATTAATTTTTTGTATCTTTGTGGTATCAGTTGTTATTTGTCTTCTGTCATTTATTTTGTTAATTTCAACCCTCCCTCTTTTCTTCTTGTTGAGCCAGCCTAAAGGTATATCAATTTCATTTATCTTTAAAAAAAAAAAAAAAAGCAGCACTTGGTGTCATGGATGTTTTCTCTTGCCTTTTTTGTTTCAATTTTATTTATTTCCTCTCTGATCTTTATTACTTTCCTTCTTCTGCTGAATTGGGCTTTATTTCTTCTTATTATTCTAATTTTTAGGTGATAGTTCAGGTTGTTCATTTGAGATTTTTCTTGTTTTGTGGAAGGCCTGTATAGCTGTAAACTTCCCTCTTAGAACTGCTTTTGCTGCAACCCATAGATTTTGGAGTGTTGTGTTTCCATTTTCACTTGTCTTGAGGTATTTCCTGATTTCCTCTTTGATTTCATCATTGACCCATTGGTTTTCTAGTAGAATACTTTATAGTCTGTGTACTTCCCTGTGTAAGTCTTCCCTGTGTAAATGTCTATGGCTCAACTCAGACGCAGCCCATGGTCATGTCTTTTCCCTCATGGTTATTGTCCCAGTTCCAGTGCCACATTGATGTGGTCTGAGCAGGGCCAGAGGGTTTGCTCAGCTCAGGCTGGGGCTCAATGGGCTGGGGTATATGGTGAGGTGGTTGCTGGAAACCCAGCAGCCACTAGAGCAGACCTCTCACTGCCCTGCCTCAGGGGCAAGACCCCTTTGTCTCTCACAGATGATCACTGTCACCAGCCTCCACCTCTATATGATGTGGCACTGCTCCACAGGGGAGTCAGATATTATGTGGTTTCTCTGTATGCATGGGGTGGGGGGTGAGCTGTGGCCAAGTGGTTACCATCAAAAATTTTGGCTGCTTCTGGGGCACCACTTTAGTAAGCAATAATGACCACCACAGCCCTACCTGGGCTCTGTCCTGGGACTGGGTCAACTCTGAGTCCCAAGGTTGAGTCTTTTCCCTGGTCCTGGCCTCCCCAAATCCAGTACCACACTGTAGCATGGAGAGAGTGGGACTAGAACATTTGCTGTGCTCAGGGTGGGGTGTGTGGTGAGACAATTGTGGGAAACCTGGCAGGCACTAAAGTAGACCTTTCTCCACCTTGCCTCAAGGGCAAGCCAGCACACCTGAGCACTCCTCACAATGGATTCCTGACTTCTGCCTTTCTATCTGTCCCAGTGGTCCTTTAACCAGCCAGGTGTGCTTGTCTCTTCCACATTGGACCCCAGGACCAGGAATCCCAGTCTATAGCTCAACCCGCTCACTCCCCAGGGTGTGTTTCTGCTTGTGCAATCTTTTACACTGAGTCCCGTCACAGGGGCAGAGGTCTTAACCTGATCACTTTTCTTCTCTTCCTACCCAATTAGGCATGTATCTTTCTTATAACCTTGGTTGTACAGGATTCCTGCCAGTTTCCAGTTAGTTTTCAGTGAGGATTGTTCCACATGTAAATAGATGTATTTTGGATGTTTTCGTCAGGGGGAGGTGAGTGCCACATCCTCTTACTCCATCATTTTGACCTCCACCAGCCTGATTATGGTTTTAGAAAATGTATTAACTTTCCCTCAAATTTAAAAACCTGGTATCATGTCCATTTTCTACACAGAGTTACCACTGATATTAACATGAATTAATGCAGTGATTAATTCAAAAGCCTGCTTCAACTGTTAGCAGAATGTTCATACCACTTCATGCACAGTATGAAAGCAATCTGGTAAATATTTATAACCCATTAGAGATTTTCAGCCCCACTGACACCTTACTGTAATTCTTCATATACATATTACACATATTTATATATTACATACATACTGTGTGTATCTCTCTCTCTCTCTCTCTCTCTCTCTCTCTCTCTCTATATATATATATATATATATATATATATATATATATATAAAACAAGAAAATTACCTAACTTTTGCTCCTCAAAAAATATTATACCATTAAAAGCTGTTCCTCATCCATAGAATAATGGACAGGGAAAATAAACATAAAACACTGAAATCAGTTGATTAATATCTTTCTATATCTTTGTCTATCTAAGTGAACTAGAGACAGGAAGAAGTTACCAGAATTTTAAATACTTACAAAATAAAGTATGAATTAATAGACATTTCTATCAGTTTGAAAGTGCTTCAAGAAATGAGGATGAAGTTTTCCACCCCTAAGACTCTACCACCTCAGATATTCAATGTCCAAGAATATTGTGGAGTAAGAATAAATATCCATATTTATTTTTTTGTAACTTCATATTTTAAGGTCTGAAATAATACATTTATGGGGTATGAAAAGCAGGTTTACCCCTTTGTGGAATAACTTAATTATGTTCCTGGAGACAAGGCACTTTGTATTTTATTACGAAAACATCATAAAAGGAAATTTTGTCATGCTGCTTGTTTTGGGATACTTATGTGGTATTTTTCATCATACATTATAGTATGAAATGACTGCTACTCTGAGGAGAATTTTTTATCAAACTTAGCTGGCAGCAGTTTGCAAAGGCCCAGGCAAGATAATTAACAAACTCACCTAGACACTTGAGTTTAGTGACTTCATAATTAGGAATTATCAACATTGATATTATAAGTTAATTTTAATTCTTTTTAGGATTTTGAAATGTTTCACAAGTCAAAGGAGAACAAAGAGATTCTGAAATTCCTGAAGATGGAATGAACGGGAAGCAATGCCACAAAAGATGTTTACCAAGGTGGATCTACATACACTTCCACATACATCAGCTACTTCTAATAATGACAATAGAACTGTTTCATTAAAGTTAATTGCTACCCAGACTAATTTGTAATCACTAACATGTGAGTCTTTCTATTTCCATCATGCATTAAAATCACTCTATTACATTGTGAACATTTTATAAATCTGTGTAAAAAGAAAAACTGTTAAATATCTATCAACATCAAGCTTTTCTTTTAAGTCACTAATAGCTGTCAATTTATAGTCATGAAATAGACTTTTAATGTAATTTTCAATTTACTTTCAGTATTATGTTTTAAATGTTTCTAAGTATATTTAACAAAGGCCTACATACTGTACTGGGGCTGTTTAAAAAAAGAAAAGAAAAAAAAAGTTCACTGGACTCCATTCCAAATCCTCTCAAATAGAAATAAGGAGGGAATAAGAATTTGTATTGTTAACAAACTCCCCAGGTGACTTTTTTTGTTTTGTTTTGGTACACTAAACTCTGGGAACCAATACCAAAGAATAACAAAAATTTTAGGTCACCCCTCCCTTGACTTCCACCTGTGCTATAAGGTAGTCTTCCTCCAAAATCTGTTTCTCAGCCTGTGGTTTCTATCTTGCTGAATGGCACCTCCATTCACTCAAACCCCAACTCTGAATCCTGAGTCATTCTTTTTTTTTTTTTTTTTTTTTTTTTTTTTGCGGTACGTGGGCCTCTCACTGTTGTGGCCTCTCCTGTTGCGGAGCACAGGCTCGGGAAGTGCAGGCTCAGCGGCCATGGCTCACGGGCCTAGCCAGTCTGCGGCATGTGGGATCTTCCTGGACAGGGGCACGAACCCGTGTCCCCTGTATCGGCAGGTGTACTCTCAACCACTGTGCCACCAGGGAAGCCCTGAGTCATTCTTAATATCGCTCACTCCCTCACCCCTGTATGCAATCAATCACCAGACTCTGGATGAGCTAGTCTTAATACCTCATTTACTTCTCCCGCTCTCCAGCTATTGTCCTTGTTCCTGTCCTCATTACTCTTGCCATGCCATTGCAGTAATATCTTAACTCCCTACTTCCAGTTTTAATATTCTAATATCTGCCCTTTGCATTGCTGCTAAGTCAGGACTTTTCAACCTTTACTGAACTTTGGAATCACCTGAAGAACTTGAAAAACCATGTCTGGATCCCACCTTTAATGATTTCAGTGTGAACCTAAACTTGTGAACAATAGAATTAGAGAGATCTTTCAAAACATAAATTTAGTCAAGTCTATGTAGCCTGCAGCAAAATGTTTCTCATAGTTTGGTATAAGAAAACCACATTCCTCAGAATCATCTGGATAACATAATAAATATGTAGATTCCTGGACTTTTCCCCAGACCTCTAAAGCTGGGCAAAGATATTTGGATTTTATATGAGTAGCTTCATATACCACACTAATTTTTGAGAAGTACTTATCTATAGGTTAAAATCTAAACTCCATATTCATTCTCTGAAACAAACTTCTGTAGATCATTCTTTTCACACTTTTTAGTTACATCCAACTCTCTCCACCATTAACCCTACTTACCTGTTTGTAGTTTCTTGGATGTATCAGCTTTGCATTATCTTGCCTTTTTTTTGTACACACTTGCAGGCTTACATCATCTCACCATCTGCTTAACAAATAATTACAGATATTTAAAGTAAAACTCCTCTAAGGTGCCTTTTGTGACCTCTTCCTCCCTTAGAGAATGAAACGCCATTTGTCTTTGTGACCTAGATGACCTAATACCTATTTTATTGCAGCACTAGTAACAGTTTAGAACTTTCGCCTCCCTTGAAAGTCATAATTGTCAATACTTCTTCAGTGCTCACAATGTTCCAGACACTGCTCTAAAGTGCTTTATATGAACTTACCTTATTTAATCCTTACAACTCTATGAGATAGGTTCTATAATCATCCTCATTCTATGGATGAGGAAAATGAGTTTCCAAGTAATAATTTTCAAAAAACTACACAGCTAATAAGTGATAAACCTAGATTTTGGAGCCATTGCATAAACGAAGTAAAAGGCTCTTAATAAGAAGAGGATCTGAAAGAAGAGAAGGCAGCAAAAAAGTGAATCAGTGGTGTGGGTCCCTATAAAAGAAGTCCCACAGATTGGCCCTTCTTATGGTCAAAACCCCCAGAGAGATGGGAGATAGAGTCATTAAAACTCCCAGCTAGTTTTAGGGGAACCAGAAAACAGAAAAGAGTGGTACCTCTTACTTCTAAAGTTGAGCCAGAGAATTATCACAGCCTCTTACTGCACCACAACTGGGAAGTTGCAATTCTTAAGTGAGGGTCTAAGGTAATAGGATTGAGGGCAGCCTTGTAAAGCCTTACATCTCCATTACAGTGAGTGAAAGCGCACCCCAAGCTTCCCCATGCCTCTTATGGGAATAAACAAAGACCAACCAAATGAGAACAATTAAAAGTTATTCAGAGATTGCTATATCTAGTAGTCAGCCACAATCACTTACATTTTCCAGAAGCTCAAAGGCAGGCAAAGGAGTGGGAAAGCTTTATAATGGAAAAATAGGAAGGCTTCAGGTATGTCCTGATTGGAAGCTGTTCTCCTTGGAGAAGCTGAAAACAGGCTAACTAGAAGCAGGGCATCCTAGATTAAATCTGTTAGGGGGGCATATTTGGTTTCCTCCACTTACTTCCAATTTGTAAGCAGGACCAAAATTAGGGAAGCTGGCAGTTTATCATGTTCTGGTCTTTTTGGACTGATTCTTACAGGAGGTTGTTTGACTTCCTGCACAGTTTACTGCAGAAGTTGGGGTTTGGCTTCCTGAGTTAGCTTTTGCAGGTTATGTGTTTCAGTTCTATTTTTATATGAGGACTGGCCTTTGTCTGTTTGTGTATTCAGTTTCACATTCCACTCTAAGATAGGATCAAAGGTGGCTGAGTGTGAGCTAGCAGATATAGAAATCTTCAAATTCAGGAAATGGATGATGAGAGATGTTATGAACCTGGTGACCAGAGAATAGAGGGATATAGGCATAACATCAGCAGTTTAAAATCAGTTTATTCTTTAAAAGAGAGAAAATGCCTATTATGTGCAAAATATTCTCTCCTTTAACACCTTATCCCTCCAGCTTTCAGGCAGAGACTAAGAAAATTGAGGAGGATTGTCATTCAGCATAACAACATTAACTGGAGCTGCCCAAAGGACTATTAATCTGGGTAGCATAAAAAGTGCACTGATTTTGCAGATACAACACCCTAATATCCATCCTCTGAGAAGGCATTTTTCTTATGTCCCCTTCTAAATCCCCTGTAATGGATTGAATGATGGCCCCTGAAAAGATATGTCCACATCCTATTCCTTGCAACCTATGAATATTAGCTTATTTGGAAAAAGGGTCTTTGCAAATGTAAGGATCTTGAGATGAGGAAATCATCCTGAATTATCCAGATGAGTCCTAAATGTAATGACAATAATCCTTATTAGAGTGATATTGTAGAAAGAAGAGAAGGCACCATGACCACTGAGCGAGAGATTGGAGTGATATGACCTCTTGCCAAGGAACTTCTGGAAACAACAGAAGCTGAAAGAGGCAAAGAATGGATTCTCCCCTAGAGCCTCCAGAGGGAATGCAGACCTGTTAACACATTGATTTCAAATTTCTGGCCTCCAGGGTAGTGAGAAATTAAATATCTGTTTTTTTAAGTCACCCATTTAGGGGTAATTTGTGATGGAAGTCACAGGAAACTAATATTATGCCCCATTTGCAATTTCCCAAAATTAAGATAAAAGGGAATAAAACCATCTAGGGTCATGGGTGAAGTCAAAAGAGGAAGAGGTTTCCCCTTACGCCATTAGAGGATGAACACACGGATGCCACGAAGTTCACAATACAAATGAGAAAGCTAGTGGAATAAAGCAAGAATCACTGCGAAGTCCTAAGTAACTTTTATAAATTCTGCAATGCAGATATTTTGAAAAGGCAAGTAGCTACACAATGCAATTAACATAGATGTATGCCACCAGCATTTCTTAAAAATGAAATAAAACACTAGAAAATACTATAGTACATGACACATATTTTTTAAAAGTTTTTAACTCAGGACCCACTCAGGATAGAAAAGCAATGGGTATTGCTTGAAAACACTGCAAGGTGAATTAAAAACCCACAGACACCTGGGGCAAAAATTATAATTAAGACATAGAATACATTGCTTAAAGCTTCAGAGGAATACCTGAGGAATGAGTTTCTTTGGGGAATTACAGCATCCAAAAGGACCCATGTATACTAGGTAATTTAGAAAGGCAAACAATGCCAAGGACAAACAGATGGAAAGTTATACTGTGTTCATGGACTGGAAGAATTAATATTGTTAATTCTCGCATACTACCCAAGGCAATCTACAGATTCAATGCAACCCCTATCAAAATAGGAAGAACAATTTTCACAGAACTAGAACAAATAATTCTAAAATTTGTATGGAAACACAAAGACCCCAAATAGCCAAAACAATTTTGAGAAAGAAGAACAGAGCTGGAGGAATCATACTCCCTGACTTCAGACTAAAATTGCAAAACTCCAGTAATAAAAACAGTATGGTGCTGGCACAAAAACAGACACATGGATAAATGGAACAGAATAGAGAGCCCAAAATAAATCCATACACTTATACTCAATTGATCTATGACAGAAGAGGCAGGTTATACAATGGAGAAAAGACAGACTCTTCAATAAGTGGTGCTGGGAAAACTGAACAGCTACATGTAAAAGAATGAGATTAGAACATTTTCTCATACCATACACAACATTAAAGTCAAGTGGATTAAAGACATAAATGTTAGACCAGAAACCATAAAACTCCTAGAAGAAAACATATGCAGAACACACTTTGACATAAATTGTACCAATATTTTTTTGGATCTGTTTCCTAAAGCAAAAGAAATGAAAATAAAAATAAACAAATGGGACCTAACTAAACTTAAAATCTTTTGCACAGCTAAGGAAGCCATAGACAAAATGAAAAGAAAACCTATCAAATGGGAGAAAATATTTGTTAATGATATGACCAATAATGGGTTAATATCCAAAATATATAAACAGCTCATACGACTCAACATCAAAAAAAAAAAAAAGAAACAAACAAATAAAACACCCAGTCAAAAAATGGGCCGAAGGACTTCCCTGGTGGTGCAATGGTTGAGAGCCCACCTGCCGATGCAGAGGACACGGGTTCATGCCCCGATCCGGGAAGATGCCACATGCCGTGGAGCGGCTGGGCCCGTGAGCCATAGCTGCTGAGCCTGTGCTTCTGGAGCCTGTGCTCTGCAATGGGAGAGGCCACAACAGTGAGAGGCCCGCATACCACCAAAAAAAAAAAAAATGGGCAGAAGACCTGAATAGTCCTTTATCCAAAGAAACCATACAGATCGACAACAAGCACGTGAAAAGATGTTCATCATTGTGAATCATCAGGGAAATGCAAATTAAAACCACAGTGAGATATCACCTAACACCTGTCAAAATGGCTGTCATCAAAAAGACCACAAATAACAAATGTTGGTGAGGATGTGGAGAAAAGGGAACTCTCATACACTGTTAATTGTTAATTGGTGCTACCACTATGGAAAACAGTATGGAGGTTCCTCCAAAAACTAAAAATAGAACTAACATATGACCCAGCAATTCCACTTCTAGGTATACATCTGAAAAAAAAAAAGACACATGCACCCCAATGTTCATAGCAGAATTATTTATGATTGCCAAGATATGGAAACAACCTAAGTGTTCATCAACAGAGGAATGGTTAAAGAAGATGTGGCATATATATATATCGATAGATAGATACAATGGAATATTACTCAGCCATAAAAAGAATGAAATTTTTCCATTTGCAGCAACATGGATGGACTTGGAAGGTATTGTGCTAAGTGAAATAAGTCAGAGAAATACAAGTAGTGTATAATATCACTTATATGTGAAATATTAGAAAAGAAACAAACTAGTGAATATAACAAAACAGAAACAGACTTAGAGATAGAGAACAAATTAGTGGTTACCAGTGGGGAGGGGGAGGGGGGAGGGGAAATTTTGGGGGAGGGGATTAAGTGGTAAAACAATTATGTATAAAATAAATACTATACAAGGATATATTATACAAAACAGGAAATATAGCCAATATTTTATAATAGCTATAAATGGAGTATAACCTTTAAAATAGTGAATCAATATATTGTACTCCTGTAACTTATATGGTATTGTACATCAACTACATCTCAATTTAAAAAGAACCAGAAAATCATAAAAAAGAAAAACCACCTTCACCAGATAAACAAATGCTGAGGGATTTTGTTACCAGTAGACCTACCATACAAGTAATGCTAAAGGGGTTCATTCACGATAAAATGAAAGGACACTAGACAGTAATTCAAAGCCATACAAAGAAGTAAAGAATCACAGCATTGGTAACTACACAGATAAATATAAAAGCCAGTATTATTTTATTTTTGTTTGTAACTCCTCTGTTTATTTCCTATGTGAATTAAAAGATAATGTATAAAAATCTGTGTCATTGGTTACATAATAAAGATGCAATTTGTGTTAAAAAGCAACATATAGGGGTGTTTGGAAAAAGCTGTATAAGAGCAAATTTTTTATATATTATTTCAGATAAGGTGGTATCAATTAGAAATATAGAAGGTCAATAAGGAAAAAGGGGACTTGAATAACAATATAACCTAAGCGTATAAAGGACTCCACCCAACGGCAGCAGAGTACACCTTCTTCTCGAGAGTATATGGACTATTCTCTAGGATAGACCAGATAGGAAGAATAGAAAAACAAGAGCGCATCAATGGAAAGGAAATTTGGTTCTTTGAAAAGATCAACAAAATTTATAAAACTGTAGGTAGACTGACAAAGAAAAAAGAGCAAAGCCTCAAAATATTAAAATAAGGAAAGAAGATGGAGACATTACTATTAATTTTAGAGAAGTTGAAAGAATTATAAGGGAATAGTATTAATGATTGCAGAACAACAAATTAGATAACCTAAATGAAATGGGCAAAAATCTGAGAAACATGCAAACTACCAAAACTGACTCAAGAAGAAATTGAAACTCTGGAGAGAACTATATAAAGTAAAGAGATTAAATCTTTCATCAAAATTTTCCAAACAAAAGTCCTAGACCACAAAATATTAATGGTAATTTCTGCCAAACTTTTGAAAAAGAATTAAAACCAATCTTTCTCAAACTACTCTGAAAAATAGAAAACAATGGAATGCTTTCTAACTCATTCTATGAAGCCAGCATACCCTCAAACCAAAGCTAGATAAAGACATCACAAGAAAGGACAATAACAGCCCAATATCTTTTATGAATATAGGTGTAAAGATATTCACAAAATTATTTGTAAACTGAATGCAACAGCATATTAAAATGATTATACACCACAAGTGAGACTTATCCTATGAATGTGAGTGGTTCAACACTAGAAAATCAATTATTGCTATACACCACATTCATAGAAGGAAATTAAAAAATCACATAAACATTTCACTTGATGCCAAAAAAGCATTTGACAAAATCCAATACCATTTCATGATAAAAAAGAAAAAAACCTCTCAGTAAACTAGGACTACAAGGGAAATTCGCCAACATGATAAAGGGAATTTATTAAAAACAACAACAACAACACATTGCTAACATCATTCTAAATTGGTAGAGACTGAAACCTTTCTCCCTAAGATCAGAAACAAGACAAAGATGTCTGCTTTCTCCACTGCTATTCAACAATTTACTGGAAGTTCCATCCATAGAAATTAGATAAGAAAAAGAAATAAAAGACATCCAATTGGGAAAAGAGGAAGCAAAACTATTACTATTCACAGATAACATGATCTTATATATAGAAAATCTCAAGGAATCCACAAAAAAGCAACTAGAGCTTATATTCAGCAAAGTTGCAGGGTAAAAGATTAACAGACAAAAAGGCAGTTGTGTCTCTATAAAAGAGCAATGAAAAATATGAAAAAAAATTAAGACAACAATTCCATTTACAATAGCATCCAAAAGAATAAAACAACTAAGCATAAATGTAACCAAGGAGATGAAAGACTTATACACTTAAAATTGCCAATTACTCATGAAGGAAATTAAAGACCTGAATAAATGGAAAGACATCCTGCATTCATGAAATGGAAGACTTAATGTTAAAATGGCAGTACTGTACCCAAATCAATCTACAGATTCAATTCAATCCATATCACAATTCCATCAGCCTTTTCTTGCAGAAATGGGCAAATTGATCCTCAAATTAATATGGAAATGCAAGGAGTCCCAAATAGCCAAAACAATCTTGAAAAAGAAGAACAAAGTTGGAAACTCACAATTCTCAATTTCAAAACTTACTACAAAGTTACAGTAATCAAAACAGTGTGGCAATGGCATAAGGGTAGACATATAGACCAATGTAATTGAATTGTGGGCCCAGAAATAAAACCTATCTATGATCAATTAATTTTTGATGATGGTACCATGACTATTCACTGGGGAAAGAATAGTCTTTTTTTTTTTACATCTTTATTGGAGTATAATTGCTTTACAATGGTGTGTTAGTTTCTGCTTTATAACAAAGTGAATCAGTTATACATATACATATGTTCCCGTATCTCTTCCCTCTTGTGTCTCCCTCCCTCCCACCCTCCCTATCCCACCCCTCGAGGTGGTCACAAAGCACCAAGCTGATGTCCCTGTGCTATGCAGCTGCTTCTGACTAGCTATCTATTTTACGTTTGGTAGTGTATATATGTCCATGCCAGTCTCTCACTTTGTCACAGCTTATGCTTCCCCCTCCCCATATCCTCAAGTCCATTCTCTAGTAGGTCTGTGTCTTTATTCCTGTCTTCCTCCTAGGTTCTTCATGACATTTCTTTTCTTAAATTCCATATATATGTGTTAGCATATGGTATTTGTCTTTCTCTTTCTGACTTACTTCACTCGGTATGACACACTCTAGGTCCATCCACCTCATTACAAATAGCTCAATTTCATTTCTTTTTATGGCTGAGTAATATTCCATTGTATATATTTGCCACATCTTCTTTATCCATTCATCCAATGATGGACACTTTGGTTGTTTCCATCCCTGGGCTATTGTAAATAGAGCTGAAATGAACATTATGGTGCATGACTCTTTTTGAATTATGGTTTTCTCGGGGTATAGGCCCAGTAGTGGGATTGCTGGATCATATGGTAGTTCTATTTGTAGTTTTTTTAAGGAACCTCCATATTGTTCTCCATAGTGGCTGTACCAATTCACATTCCCACCAGCAGTACAAGAGAGTTCCCCTTTCTCCACACCCTCTGAGCATTTATTGTTTCTAGATTTTTTGATATGGCCATTCTGACTGGTGTGAGATGATATCTCATTGTAGTTTTGATTTGCATTTCTCTAATGATTAATGATATTGAGCATTCTTTCATGTGTTTGTTGGCAGTTTGTATATCTTCTTTGGAGAAATATCTGCTTAGGTCTTCTGCCCGTTTTTGGATTGGGTTGTTTGTTTATTTGTTATTGAGCTGCATGAGGTGCTTATAAATTTTGGAGATTAATACTTTGACAGTTGCTTCATTTGCAAATATTTTCTCCCATTCTGAGGGTTGTCTTTTGGTCTTATTTATGGTTTCCTTTGCTGTGAAAAAGCGTTGAAGTTTCGTTAGATCCCCTTTGTTTATTTTTGTTTTTATTTCCATTTCTCTAGGAGGTGGGTCAAAAAGGATCTTGCTGTGGTTTATGTCATAGAGTGTTCTGCCTATGTTATCCTCTAAGAGTTTTATAGCTTCTTGCCTTACATTTAGGTCTTTGATCCATTTTGAGCTTATTTTTGTGTATGGTGTTAGGGAGTGATCTAATCTCATACTTTTACATGTACCTGTCCAGTTTTCCCAGCACCACTTATTGAAGAGGCTGTCATTTCTCCACTGTACATTCCTGCCTCCTTTATCAAATATAAGGTCACCATATGTGTGTGGGTTTATCTCTGGGCTTTCTGTCCTGTTCAATTGATCTATCTTTCTGTTTTTGTGCCACTACCATACTGTCTTGATTACTGTAGCTTTGTTGTATAGTCTGAAGTCAAGGAGCCTGATTCCACAGCTCTGTTTTTCGTTCTCAAGATTGCTTTGGCTATTTGGGGTCATTTGTGTTTCCATACAAATTGTGACTTTTTTTGTTCTAGTTCTGTGAAAAATGCCAGTGGTAGTTTGATAGAGATTGCATTGAATGTGTAGATTGCTTTGGATAGTAGAGTCATTTTCATAATGTTGATTCTTCCAGTCCAAGAACATGGTATATCTCTCCATTTATTTGTATCATCTTTAATTTCTTTCATCAGTGTCTTATAAATTTCTGCAAACTGGTCTTTTGTCTCCTTAGGTAGGTTTATTCCTAGACATTTTATTCTTTTTGTTGCAATGGTAAATGGGAGAGTTTTCTTGATTTCACTTTCAGATTTTTCATCATTAGTGTATAGGAATGCCAGAGATTTCTGTGCAGGCCAATATCATGGATGAACATAGATGCAAAAATCCTCAACAAAATGCTATCAAACAGAATCCAACAACACATTAAAAGGATCATACACCATGATCAAGTGGGGTTTATTCCAGAATGCAAGGATTCTTCAATATATGCACATCAATCTATGTGATACACCATATTAACAAATTGAAGGAGAAAAACCATATGATCATCTCAATAGATGCAGAGAAATCTTTCGACAACATTCAACACCTATTTATGATTAAAGCCCTGCAGAAAGTAGGCATAGAGGGAACTTTCCTCAACATAATATAGGCCATATATGACAAGCCCCCAGCCAACATAATCCTCAATGGTGAAAAACTGAAAGCATTTCCACTAAGATCAGGAACAAGACAAGGTTGCCCACTTTTACCACTCTTATTCAACATAGTTTTGGAAGTTTTAGCCACAGCAATCAGAGAAGAAAAGGAAATAAAAGGAATCCAAATTGGAAAAGAAGAAGTAAAGCTGTCACTGTTTGCAGATGACATGATACTATACATAGAGAATCCTAAAGATGTTACCAGAAAACTACTAGGGCTAATGAATGAATTTGATAAAGTAGCAGGATACAAAATTAATGCAAATAATAGTCTTTTAAAGAAATTATGCAGGTACACCTGTCTATCTAAATGGAAAATAATTAATATGGGCCTCTATCTCAAACCATATACAGGTACAAAAATTAACTGAAAATGGACTAAAGACATAAATGTAAGAGCAGAAACTATAAACCTCTCAGAAATAAGCATAGAGTTAAATCTTTGTGTCTTTTGATTAGGTAGTAGTTTCTTGCACCAAAACTCAAGGAACCAAATGTAAAAAGATAATTGGATATCATCAAATTAAAAATATTTGCGCCTTAAAGAAGACTATCACGAAAGTGAAGAAACAGCATACAGAATGGGATACAATATTTGTAAATCATGTATCTGGTAAGAGTGGAGTATCTAGAATATATAAAGAACTCATAACTCAAAAAGAACAAGAGAAACAATCCAATTAATAAATGGGCAAGGACTTGAGTAGACATGTTTCCAGATAAGATATACAAATGGCCAACACACAGGTAAAGATGTTCAACATCATTAGTCATTTGGGAAATGCAAATTAAAACCACAATAAGATACCATCCCACACCCATGAGGATGGCTATTATCAAAACAAAAAAATCAAACAAACAGATATTAACAAGTGTTGGAGAGGATGCGAAAAACTTGGGACTCTGTGCACTGCTGGTAGAAATGCAAAATTGTGTAGCCATGTTGGAAAACAGTTGATCAGTCCCTCAAAAATAACATAGAATTATCATATGACCCCAAACATATACCCCTAGATATATATATATATACATGTACTCACATGTTCATTGTAGCCCTAATCATAATAGCCTAAGGTGAACACAGCCCAAATGTCCATTAAGAGATGAGTAGTTAAATTGGTATATACAAACAATAGAATGTTATTCAGTCATAAAAGATTAAAGTACTGATATGTGCTATATCATGAATAAATCTCCAAAACATTATGCTAAGTGAAAGAAGCCAGACACAAAAGGTCACATATTGTACGATTCCATTTATATGAAATGTCAAGAATAGATAAATCTATAAAGACAGAATGCAGATTGTTGGTTGCCTGCAGCTTGGGGGAGTTGGAATGGGAATAAATTGCTTAATGAACAAGGAGGTTTAATTTCATAAAATAAACAAATAAGCAAACAAACAAAAAGCTGCAGCATTACCTCCTGTCTGAGTTTCTAGATTGCCAATCTGCTCTACAAATTCCAGACTTTCCAGTCACCATTATCGTGTGAGTCACTTCCTTAAAATAATTCATATATATTTATAATTCAGATATAAAATAATTCCTACATATATATAGGACATATATATATATATATATATATATATATATATATATATATATATATATATATATCTCCTAGATATGTATATATATCCTATTTTTTCTTCTGTTCTGTTCCTCTGAAGAACCCTCACTGATAGAGATTTTGGTACCTAGAGCAGTTTTACAGGAACAGAATCTTAAAGATTGAGTTTTTTCTCTTTTGGTTCTGAAGTTTCTGCAATTGTCTCTCTAAACTTATCAGATTTAAATGTATTAATGACTCTATTTCCAATGGTAAAATGGGAATCAATAGTCCAGGAATTATGTGTTAATAGAGAAATGCAAAATATCGCCATTGGAACTCCTAATAAAATACTTATAAAAGGCAAGGTTCTGGGTGACTATGTATTTGATGCCTTAGGACATTTTTGTCAAACTCACAAATATAATGAGATTGGTAGACTCTTCCTAATTTCATTAGAGAAAGTGGGGAAAGGAAAAAAATACTCTTTTGTAAAATTTATTTTCCAGTTATAAACATATATGGAGAAATTGATTACATGTATATAAATGTGTATATAGAGAGATAAGTGTAGACAGAGGTGCATACACATATAGATGTGTATTCATTTATTTATTATCATGATTTAGGATGTGTGTGTCACTGGAGATCATAACCAGCAAAGTTGGAAAGCCATTATTGTAATGGGTTGAAACAGATGACCCAAACCTAAAATTAAGGCTTTTTTATATTCTTTTTTTAAAAAATATACATTTTTTCAGACTGGTGTGTATGTGTGTGTGTGTGTGTGTGTGTGTGTGTGTGTGTGTGTGTGTGTGAGAGAGAGAGAGAGAGAGAGAGAGAGAGAGGGAGGGAGAGAAAGAGAGAGAGAGAGAGGCTGGCTAAAGAACATTTGGATTGTTCTGAGTCCCTTCCTTCTATGACAGGGGTGTAATAATGAGATTAGAATATATTTCAAGTTAGTTTTTAAAAAACAGAAGTATTGTGTATAACATAGCATAAATAAGCAAGGTATACTTCAATAATCTTACCTTACTTATACAGAAATAGTCTCCTATAGCAGCTTTGAACTGATTTAATTATCTAATATGAAGTCTGTTTATTAAATCAAGTACATTATAAAGATGAGTCATTAATAATTTGTTGGCATAATTTGGGGAGATAATCGATACATCAGTCTATGAGCCTTTGTGTTAAGAAAAGATATATGGTATCTGAGATGTGGGAATATATTGTAAAGTATGAATATATACAGTTAATAATTCCTTAGGCATAAATACTTGTTCCTCTAGTGCAAAGTCTTTCAAACTATTCTTGTTAGAGTCTTAGGAGTTCCATAGAATTATCTGATGTTTGGCAGAGTATGGGGGAGAAAGTAGAGCCAGCATGACTCATACTCCCCCAAATACACATATACACACACACCTATTTTTTGTTTTGTTTTGTTTTGTTTTGTTTTTGCGGTGCGCGGGCCTCTCACTGTTGTGGCCTCTCCCGTTGCGGAGCACAGGCTCCAGACGTGCAGGCTCAGCGGCCATGGCTCACAGGCGCAGCCGCTCCGCGGCATGTGGGATCCTCCCGGACGCGGGCACGAACCCGTGTCCCCTGCATCGGCAGGCGAACTCTCAACCACTGCGCCACCAGGGAAGCCCACACACACCTATTTTAATCAGGAAAACTCCACATGCATGGCTTCCTTAGCGGGCATCTACTTCATATTTACCTTGAAGAAAAAGTTGTACCGATCAGGTTTAAAAAGCACTAACTGGTGATTGCTTCGTAACCAGAAGTGATCAGTATTGGGAATAGAAATGCATGTTTTTGAAAAAAATCTTGAAGTATGCACTTTATAATGATTTTTTTGTCACTTCACCAACTTCTCTTTCAAGATGACCCTAAGAGAGGCATAGTAGAAACATCACTTGATCGAGTATGAAACCCTAGACTCTTGAATAAGTAACTTGCAAAATATTCTTATTTTGCAAGTTACCAGCTTTGTGTCCTAGGGTAAATCGAGTTTTCTGGATTTCAATTTCCTTTTTGGTAAAATGAGGTTGCTTTAGACAGATTAAAGTAGCAAATAGGTTTTAACTCTTGTGCCAAATCTGGTGATTGTTATTGCCTTTTTAAAGTAATGTGTTTAGAAGGATTCTGACGCACAGTAGGAAAGAGCATTATGATCCTTTAACAATATCTTCCATGGACAATGGAATGGGTAAGGAAAGCTTTTGGGCAATTTATTTAACATCCCTGGGCTACACGATCTCTTAAAATCCTTTCCAATCTTAAGGAATGTAACATTTTTTTTAAAAAAGTAAAAAAGTACATCAAGTAAAATGTAAAGCATATGAGTAAATGACAAAATGCAATACATTTCTGAGCAGATAGAAAATCAAATGACTTGAATGGGGCAGGGAGGGAGGGATGAATAGGTGGAAGAGAAGGGACTCTTAGGGCAATGAAATTATTATGTTACTGTAGTGTAATGTAACATTATATCACTCTAATGGATATGACATTACACATTTGTCAAAATGCATAGAATTGTAAAACACAGAGTAAAGCCTAATGTAAGCTATGAACTTAAGTAAATAATAATTTATCAATATTGGTTCATCAATCATAACAAAATATACTCCAATAATGCAAGATGTTAATAATACTGGAAACTGGGAGATGGAGAGGAATATGTGAGAACGCTCTGTGCTTTCTGCTCAATTTTTCTTTAAACCTAAAACTGCTCTAAAAAGTAATCTATTAATTAATTTTTAAACTGAAAAAAATTACAAGGACCACTCATTACAAAAGTAGACTGCCAATTAATGGCAGTAGGAAGTTTCAAAGAAGAATAAAAATATATTAAAGGGACTTCCTTGGTGGTCCAGTGGTAAAGAATCTGCCTTCCAATTCAGGGGGCACGGGTTTGATCCCTGGTCCCGGAACTAATATCCCACATGCTGCTGCAGAGCAACTAAGCCCACACACCACAACTACTGAGCCCACATTCCTCAACTAGAGTGCCTGCATGGAGCAAACTACACAGCCCATGTGGTCTGGAGCCTGCACACTGCAACGAAACATCCCACGTGCTGCAACTAAGACCCAATGCAGCCCAAACAAACAAATATATATATATATATATATATATATATATATATATATAAAATGTGAATCTATTTACATAAAGTTCAGAAAACATGCAAAACCCAGTTGTATTTTTAGAGTTGCTGATATAGCAACTATAAATTAAAGGAAGAAAATAAACATGTGTGCTGACCACGGATAGTCTCTACCTTAACCATGTTGATGTATTTATAGTTTCTTTAATGCTCCATGATGTCTCTTGCATCCAAGCCGGGGAACATACTGCTGCACTCCCCTTACTTTTTTACCTAACTCCTTCTTAGCATCTATGTCTTAGTTTATATATCACTTCCTATAGGAAAGTATGCCTGATCACCTCCTACATACAACACATAATGAGGTATCTCTCCTAAATCTTCTCTTAGCACCACTTACCTTTCTGTATTAGAAATGCCTAGCAATTTGTACATCATCCCACACTACACTATTAGTTTCTTAAAAGTAGAGATAATGTCTTGTTCATGGCAGTATTCTCACCCCTAAAAATGTGCCCGCTATCAATATACAGTATGTGACTAAAAATATGGGTTGAATGCTTAATTATAATTACCCCTCATAGTAGCACCTTAAAATTTAGACATTATAAAATGTAGAGAAAAAGATTTTTAAAACAAAGTTCTTTGATGACCAGGAATGCATTTTTTATTTTCTCAGAGCATATCAAATCCATTGTAGCAAACAAAAAATGTAGAACAGAGTTGGAAAGGCTATTTGCCATCAGCTATGTAGGCCGATGTACCACTTGCTGAGGTGTCAGTCACTATACCAGGTGCTTACTTTGCAGTTTTTCCCACCTCCACTTCAAGCTAGTTATTATAAATTTAATGCACAGTCTTCTCCAATGCTTTCACTTAATATTTTACTAATGCTTAGAAATAGTTAAAACCACATGTGATTTGCATATGTTTCCTCTATTGAGAGTAAAAGTGAAAAGAAATGGAATTATACATAATTTATGCCAAGATCCATCTACATGAACAAACCTGCTTGTTTTGACTGACTTAATCAATTGAAGTCAGGCCAGAAGCTGTCAATCCAATACCTCATTTGACTTTTTCACCTGAGTGAGCTGGTAAAGTCAGCATAAGAATCAAAATGCTTTGTGAGTGAAGAGAGATTTAAATTGGACAAGCAAAATCATTGAAGTTAAATCTGTACTTCCTCTTTGTTTTTCTAAATTGCTTGCATGTATTTGCCTCAGAATTCCATTTCACAGCTCAGACTTTATGCTGTCATAGCAACAGCAATATTCAGTAGGACCAGGATTTAATTTTTAAATGTAAGTAAATTTTACAAAAGTATTCAAGCCCCAGAATTTGACTTTATAGTCAATTTTTCAGAAATGTATTTATTTCATATATGGGCCCTAAGAGTAGAGATGGGCAGAAAATGAAGATTCCTTTCATGATAATTTTTAGGGTGACGAAAAACCACAGATGTTAGAGTTACTAAGACTTAGGTAACTACCATTTCCCAGCTGTGTGACCCAAGCAAGTTATAGAACTTCAGTTTTTCCATAAAAAATATGGAGATAATAATATCTACTGTATTAGTTAGGGTTCTCCAGAGAAACAGAACCAACAGAAAAAACACATACATACATTTAAAATAATTGGTTCATGTGATTGTAGTGGTTGGCAAGTCTGAAAGTTTGAAATTTGCAAAGCAGGACAGCAGGCTGGAAATTCCAGCAACAGTTGACGTTGCAGTCTTGAGTCCAAAGGCAGTCAGGAGGCATAATTCCTTCTTCCTCAGGAGATCTAGATCTTTTTCTCTTAAAGCCTTCAACTAATTGGAAAAGGTCTGCCCATAGTATGGAGGGTGACCTGTTTTACTCAGTCTGTTGATTTAAATGTTGACCACATCTAAAAAAATACTTTCACAGCAACATCTAGACTGGTGTTTGACCAAATATCTGGGAATTTTAGCCTAGCCAAATTAACACATAAATTTAACCATTACACCTACTTCTCATGACTGTTGTGAAGATTAAGTAAAATTATGTAGGCATATGACCTAGCAGAGTGCCCAGAGTTGATTCACAGCCTTCACTATGCCCAGTCACAATCTAAATAATTAGGATTCGAGTGAAGAAAAAAGTGAAGAAGGAAAAGGTGCTCTATATGCTCTGTAGCTATTTTTTCTTTACTTAAAAGTGGGAGAGTAGAAATTAAGTTGCTAAAACAAGTATCCACTTCTGTCTCTCTGCCTCTTCTCCTACATTAATTCAGCAGTAATGCAAATTAGTCACTTCAGTAGTAATATGAATTAATAACTCAAGGTCTTCAAGAATCTCAATGATTTGAACAATTTCTGAAATTGAGACCTTTTCTTTGTCCTTTCATTTTTAACTTTGGTCATTAGGTTAACCTTCCCACAGTATATTTTAATAAGAAACCTAGGAAGATCACCTACTTTTAAGGCTGTGTCATTTTGATAAAACTTTGAGGAAACTTATTTTTCTCATAAATCCCATGGCATGATAGGTTGGAGGGGCTGAAGGCATACTATATTTCCATGTACATTCCAAGCATGTTAGAGCCAAAGAAAACTAATGTTAAAATGTTTTAACTTGTGGAGGAAATGAGAAAATGAGATATATTTTATCATGAAAAACAATCATGCTGTGCTTTTGTAATGGTGTGGTAAGGAATATGGCAGAAATTCCCCCATCAAAACAGCAATTTGACTGAAGAAAATTCAAAAGTAACTGAAAGTTCTGGAAGTTGTCCTAAGGGCATATAGCTATACTGGAATAAGAAATGACACCAGATGTTAAGTCCACAGGAAGAAATAAAGAGATCCAAAATGATGAATAAGGTTAATATGCATATAAAACCCCTCTGTATTTATACAGTCCTCTCCCTTGGGGTAATAACATTTATCCCTTTGCATATAAGTCCCCTCAATTGCAGGGTTTTTAGATCCTTTTTTTTTTTGTCCGGAGGAATCCCTTTTATATTTCATATAGCGGTTTTAAAAAATGAAGCATAAAGGTTATGGGGTGTCATAACAAGGGGACTGAAGAACACTTCTTCTAGTACAAGTGACAGAGATGGGATGGGAGAAACGCTTAGTGGTCTGTCATCTTATGCTGAAAATAATCTTAATTTAAAAGGCTGCCTAGCAGAGTAAGATGCCTGCTCCCGCTCTCCAGATACTTCTTGCATGATCACCATTAGGTTCCATAATCTGGAAGCTTGAATGAGCCATTAGGAAATGCAGGCATATCCCACACCAGCTAGAATAGTCACGTGATACAAGGAATTCCATTCAATCCTGGGGTTCCTGCCTGTCAGGAGGAAGTTAGGAATTCTTCTCACTGCTTCCAAAAACCTCTTCCCTTATAGGCATTTCTGGAAAACCTTAGTAGAGCAAAAAGAATTTTGCAATCCTGCTTAACTCCCTAACATACCCCAAGAGTCAGAGTAGATGGTGCTGTGTGAATATATACATACATACATATACATATACATACACATATATATATATATATACACATATACATATATACACACACACACATCTGTATCTATATTGGTTTAATTTCATACATACAAGTAGACGGTTATATATTGCTCCCTAAATACTACTACTACTACTACTAATGAAGCTGTTTCTAAAGCTTCTTGTTTCTTGGTTCTGGAAACCAAGAGAGCTTTAACAGTGGGGAACCATGCTACTACCCTGCTTAGTGTGCTGCTTGGTAATTGGAGGGAACAGAGCAGACCAGCACACCGATGGAAGTGGAGAGTTTGGGGAGTAGGTATCTCAGAAAATGAGTATACACTCCCAACCTCAGAAAGTTGAATCAAGAGCAATCTAGGAAAGCAGGGGCTCTGTTGCTCATGGAATACCAGAGACCCAAACCCCACCTTCCCACTGCTTTGCTTTCAGGCTTGTGTACTGGTTTCACTGGCTTAGTTATTGCAGCTTCCTACTATCTCTTGGAGTTTAGTGTGTCTTTAGGACAGTGCGACATCTTTAGTCCTTAAAAGAGGCCTCAGGGGTTTCCCTGGTGGCACAGTGGATAAGAATCTACCTGCCAATGCAGGGGACACAGGTTCAATCCCTGGTCCGGGAAGATCCCACATGCTGTAGAGCAACTAAGCCCACGTTCCACAACTACCAAGCCTGCGCTCTAGAGCCCGTGAGCCACAACTACTGAAGCCCACACACCTAGAGCCTGTGCTCTGCAACAAGAGAAGCCACTGCAATGAGAAGCCCGTGCACCACAACAAAGAGT
Organism: Lipotes vexillifer; assembly: GCF_000442215.2. Lineage (NCBI taxonomy): Eukaryota > Metazoa > Chordata > Mammalia > Artiodactyla > Lipotidae > Lipotes > Lipotes vexillifer. The sequence goes on from NW_006771059.1 coordinate 1,041,073, forward strand.
AGCCCCCGCTCACCACAACTAGAGAAAGCCCATGTGCAGCAACAAAGACCCAACACAGACAAAAAATGAATAAATAAAATAAAAATTTTAAAAAGTGGGGGCCCTCAGCATAGCCTTGAAGGCAGCTCCCTAACATTCAGAATTTCACTTGCTTTTCCTGTATCTTCAAGACATATAGTACTCAGCTGACAAAAAGAAAGATTTCAATTCGGCAAGACTCAATAAAACATTTTATTTTAAATATACATATATGCTAATTGTAAGGTATAGTCCAGTAGATATACACATCTCAAAAATGTCATCTATTTTTAAAGAATGTCTATTTTTGACAGTGTTAACTTATTTGATATTAAAGTAAAAATGCCCACATAAAATATTGCAAGTATCATCATCTGCATTTGATAAAGCTCAGGAGAAAATATTGAAAAATGTTTTAGCATTTTCCAGAATTTATTACAAGATAACTTGTTTACTTTAGAGTTCTCCATAGCATATTTTTGTACACAAAAAAATGGAGTAGTTGTTTGATTCTAGTGTGTATTGCAAAATTCAGAGTCCTAAATAGGAAATTTAGAAAGTTTATTCAAATTGTTTTCTTTCTATTATTTTCTCTTTTCTCCTTCCCCACCATCTAAAAAATATATTACCCTTCTAAAATTATTATTACACTATTTAGAAACTCCATGAACACGAACACAAAAATTATGTTTCTGACAGTACTCAGTTTATTTTAAAGCATTGCATCATGTTTGAATCTCAGTAAACAAAGCCATGTCTTCATTGTATATTGATTTTGGCAAAGAAAGAGCACAGACTTGCATACATCAAAAGATATGATAAAGTAATTTAAAAGGTGTTTGCTTTTAGTAATGTGAAACTAAAGTACAATATTAATGTGGAACTAAAGTACAATATATGTGTCTTCTGGGTGATTTAGGCCATAATGTTTCTTATCTTCTTAGAAGTTTTCAAAATTAACATTTTTTAAATTGATCCTTTTATCTGATACTTACGCTATTCACTGGAATAGAGGCATAGAAAAGATTTTCTCTGCTTTGATTAATGTACTCATACAATATATGCCTAAGCTGAAACCAAAAGATCAAATATCTGAGAGATAGTGGCATTCGTGATCACAAGTGGTTTTAAAAACGGAAAAATTAGTTCCAACCTATTTTAAAATATTTAATTAAAAGTCTGAGCTCTGGGGCTTCCCTGGTGGCACAGTGGTTGAGAGTCCGCCTGCCGATGCAGGGGACACGGGCATGGCCGCTGAGCCTGCGCGTCCGGAGCCTGTGCTCCACAACAGGAGAGGCCACAACAGTGAGAGGCCCGCGCACCGGAAAAAAAAAAAAAAAAGTCTGAACTCTTTGCAAAAGGATGCCGTTTTTAACTTATTTGCCATCCTACTTCCATAGCATACATATGCATATTTCACTGGGGCAAGCAACTTAGTAACATGATTGCATCATAGCTGTGTAGTTAAGCAAGAAATTTGTCAACTGAATACATCTTTATTTTGGTGGGAGGTCATCTGTTCTGATCACTGAAACATGCAATCAAAGGCTACATTTAGAAGCCTAGAAAACCTGTGGTTCAGTACATAGAAGTTTTAACTACAAAAGAATGTAAATGTTATAATTACCATCAGAAATTACAATGTCTGACATACCATAAACATTATCTGCAACTACTTTTTAATCACAATAATTTCACATCAAAAAGGTACATATTTTTGTTCACTAAAATTGAGGCAATTTAGGAACAAGAGACAGATTCTTTCTTTCTCACTCATCTTTTAAAGTTACTCAATGTAGAGCTACAGATATACTTAAGCTGCAATAATAATATCAAAAAAGGGAACAGGTATTTGCTTTTTAAAATCACTGAAGTACATAAAATGCCTTAGCAGACAACAATACTATTCCATAACACCTACTCCCATTCTCCTCATCATAATGCTCACATTTTAATTATGTATTCATTTTGATTGTTTGCATGTGAAAACAACAACTATCTATTATTTCAACATTAAGCCTATTTATTTTGAAGCCAAGATAATTTTTCTATTTTATAAAAAGCAGTGGAGACTCCTTTGTCAGGATGCTTAAGGCAGAATGTTTAAGGTTTATGCTTGCTGCTTTGCCTGAGCTTCTGCTTCCTGAAATGAAAAACAAACAACACAGATTTAAATATCACAAAGCATCTGTGTGTATTTTGGTTAGACTATATTACCTCAAATTGCTAAGAATATTCAAAATCAGAAAAATAGACCCCAGAAAAGACTGCTTAAAAATTCTTAATAGAAAAATTAAAAAATAGAAACTTCTGCCTAGAACCAGATGTCACAGAGGACTGTCTATAATTCCATAAAAGCAAGTGATTTACAATTATAGTTGACATTTTATTTAAAAATAGCTAAGTTCCGTTTTGAATGATTTTTCACAAAACTTGAGTGTTCAAAAACATTGTCACCTACAGTTACAGTCACGTGAGTTTTGTTTAAGGATTAAGCTACTTAGAAAATGTGTTATTTGCTAAAATATTGTTGCTTTTAAATTTCATGGCAGTAGGCTCGAAGAGGTAAGGTTGTCTTTCTATTCCTGTGGATGGTGAGTACTTCTAGCATAGGAACTCTGACCTATAGGTGTGCTCTGGCACTTAACATAGTACTCGACACAAAATACACTTCAAGGAAAGTTTCTGGAAATAAAGATGGGTGGCAAGAGTGACTCTGGTGAAAGAAACCTCAGACTTGAGCTGTAGAAATCATGTATGCTAGACAATGTCACTCTAAACATCTGTCACTAATTGAGTACTTGACAGTCTCAGGAGGAGTGACAGCAGCTGCATATTCCAAAATGAGCCTCTGATGCTAACCCCAGAAGAAGGGGAAAAAACAAACAAAAAAAAGATGCTATATTTTTACCAAAAAAAAAAAAAAAAGAGAGAGAGAGGTAGAAATGATAGAAAGAAGGAAACCAGAGGACAGTGTAATTCATTCTTAATACATCCTTAACAAAACACATATGTAATACACTACTGACTCACCTTCCAAAACTCTTAGTCAAAAACCAAAAACAAATTTCCCTAAGCTCTTTTGAAATTTCTAACATGGTGTTTGGTTGTCTAAATGAATATACCTTAGACCCACATTATGTATTTTGTTTCATTTTATAGAACAAGCTTCCAAAAACTTCCTCACACAACACAATAAATTTTATACTAAAACCCCTCAGTGAGGCTTTCCTGGTGGCACAGTGGTTAAGAATCCACCTGCTAATGCAGGGGACACGGGTCTGAGTCCTGATCCAGGAAGATCCCACATGCTGCGGAGCAACTAAGCCCGTGTGCAGCAACTACCAAGCCTGTGCTCTAGAGCCCGCAAGCCACAACTACTGAGTCCGTGTGCCACAACTACTGAAGCCCGCACACCTAGAGCCCATGCTCTGCAATCAGAGAAGCCACCACAGTGAGAATCCTGTGCACCAAAATGAAGACCCAATGCAGCTAAAAATAAATAAATTAATTAATTAATTAATATAAAAAATAAAAATAAATAAAACCCCTCAATAGCATAGTATATATAGGTGGGGAAGCAGTGGTATAAAAATGTGAACACATGATAATGTGAAGTCCTTCTTCTTATGAGCACGTAATGCCTCTGAGTAACTAGTATTTTGGAGACAGCCTAGTTCCCTAAAGTCCCCCTTATCAATCTTTGTTGTAATTTGTCATAAATTCCTTAGCTCTCACTTATCCTTTTTAATGGAAGAAATTACTAGCACAAAAATCCAAAACAAAAGGCAATTCAAATTTCTTTGTAATTTGTCTTTAAGAATACATATTTAAATTATTTACTTTTCTAATTGTTTTATTCATCAAATATGTAAATTGTGCTACAAGCTTTATTATTATCTAAAAGTAAGTAGCCAGTATTTATAGTATCATGAGTTATTTAATCAACCAGAGAGCTCTAGAAGCAGGCATATGATGTGTTCTTGCCCTCTACTCCCACTATATACATCATTCTATAAATGCATTGGTTTTGAGTTAGATAATCCCGGGTTCAAATTCCATATCTGCTACTCAATTATTATGTAGCCTTGGACAAATTACTTAAATTATCTAAGCATCAGTTTCCTCCTCTGTAAAATGGTATTGAGGACACCTAGCTCATAAGGACGGAGTAAAGATAAAATGAGATGAATGTGAACTGTGTAGCTCCATTGCAGGTATCCAGACTTCTTTCCTAACATTTTCTTCTCCACTTTCTGCCTAGTCACTAAGACCAACACCACAGCTAAGTGTTACTAACATACAGTTTCTCTTGGAGATGCAATAAAATGGGATGGGCTTACTGGAAATAGGAATGCTTCAAATCTCACAGCAGAAGCAGATTTTCATGGCCCCTCCCTAGAGCTAGGTGGTTTAACCAAAGCCAGTGAGAACACTTCTTTACCCAGCATGTTCTATACCCTCAACCTACTAGTGAGCACAGCTTTTCCAGAGGAGTGGTATTCCTCTCAACATGAACATCACTGGATTTTTATTTTTCAGTAAAAATATATCAATTATTTTATTCCATATCAAAACTATCAACTATACTGCAATGTAAGAAATGCTAGTGCTATGAAATTATCTTCTGTATTAATAGAAGAGTAAAGAGCAAATATTTATATACCATGTTTAACTGCATCTAATATACAAAAGAATAAAAAATATTATTTGTCTTACAGAGGATTCCTTGCCTTATAGAAATATTTGTCATTGGGTACTTTTAAATATCAAGCTTTCCAGTGCACTGGCTTTCAATAATTTTTAAATGTAAAGAGAATGTATTCTAATTATTTTGAAAATAAATAAATGCGGAAAAAAGAAAAACATTCATATTATTAGCTATGGTTCCTTTCAGTCTCTTTCTGTCCTATACATAGATTTTAAATGTAATTATCAATAGAATGTTAATTACACAGTAAAAACAGTTCTGTAGCTCATTATAATGTAACTTTTCACAAACTCTCATTTTTAATGAGAGCATGAGTTCACTCAGTGGATAAATCATTTCTGTTGACCCTATTTTTAGACATTTAACTTGTTTTCAAATTTTTTAGGATTATAAATAACATTTTGATTTATTTTTTTATCCATAAAGACTTTTCCATGTATGAATTATTTCATTAGGCCTTACTACCCAGTAAAATTACTGGATGAAGAACTATAAACATTTTTGAGGTCCTTGATATATATTTGCTATTTTGGTTTGCAAATAGTACCAATTTATATCATCACCAGTAATATATGAGAGAATATGTTTTAATGCACACTTCTCAGCACTGAGCATTATCACTTTGTTTTATCTTTGTTAACTTCACAGATGAATATTGTATCTCATTTTATCACATTTCTTTTTATTATGAATGCACTTTTCCAATGCAGGTGAATTAGTTGTATTTCTTATTGCGTATACCTTTTTTTCAGCCAGTTCTTTCTGGAAGACTTATTGTCCTGTTAAATTAAAGGGGAAAACTCTGAAAGCTGAGCTGAAGGATAGAAAAATCATCCTTCTGATATCAAATTTATCACTTTTAATCTTGGGAAAAACCTATTAAATACTAACATTCAAAATTTCCCTATTACCAATCCACCCTTCAACTCCACTGTCAATTCCAGACCTCTTTTCTTTATCCCGATCTATCAGCTCCCTCTAGTTCAATCCTTGATAACATCTGCTGTCCTTTTACTCTATTCCTACTTCTAGGGTTAAACAAGGATGAAATAAAAAAAAAAAAACCACTGTAAACAAGCTGACTGGCTCCACTTTGGGCTCATCAACTCTAACTTCAACAGGGAATTTCATCTTGCTCAGCCATCCTTCCATTCATGATCTTCGCCTACTCTTTAGCTTATTTTCAGCAAATTAGCTTATTTTCAGCAAATGCATCTTTTCAATTCTCAAATTTCCCATCACTCCTAGCAGATGATCATTCTTCTTACCTCATACTAAAGATAAGACATTTTCAAATGTGAACTTCCCTAACCTCCCCACACATTAAAATTTCTATTTTTATCCCTCTCTCTTCATTCTATCCAGTCTCAGAAGAAAACTGCATGACCTCTCTTTTCCAAAACTAACTCCTCCCTTGGATCACTCACTTTTCTGTTTCCTCCATGACTTTTGCTTCATTTCCCTATCACCCAGGTTAGAAGCCTCAGAGATAGCTTCAATCCTTCCCAGTTCTTTGCATACATAAACATCTCCTAAATTGCCAAATCCTATCACAAGTGATTTTTCTGTGTCTCCTAAATCCATCTTTTCCTTTCTGTAACTGCAGTCCCACTTTTGGCCTTCTCCATTGCTTTTCTGGACTCTTAAGGAACACTCTAATGGGTCAGCCCACCTCTAATATCTCATTTCTCCAATGTTTCACAATCCACACATCTGCCAAATTTATTTTCTTAAGACATAGATCAAATCACATCTTAAAATACAAAGATTGTCTTCTCTCATTCCCTACCATGGCTTTTAGATGCCTAGAGAATAAAGCTGAACGTATCTAGCACAGTATTCATAATCTGGCCCCATCCTACCTAGCCAATATTACCTCCTAATGCATCTCCCTTATTTAATATGTTCTATAGTAGATTCATGTTGCATTACACTCTGCTCCCTGAACATACCATTGGGTGCAGGTACATCCCAATGCAGTGGTTCCTATTGCAGCCACTGTGAAAGACACCTAGTGTTACTTCAGTGTTTTAGAATCCCTAACAGCTCAAATGCCAATTCTTCTGTGGAACCTTCCCCAAACTCCTTAGTAGTAATTTATGATTATTTCCTTTGGATGCTTATTGTACTTTATTCTTACCAACCATACAAAATTTACCATACTATATCATAATTATTTGTAGACATATTTGTTGTATAATTATTCGTATACATGTCCCTCACTAGGTTATAAACACTTTGAAGGTAGAGATTATGTTGTATTCTCCGTATTTGCCCTACCATCAGTATCAAGTCAATGTTTGACACTCAGAAAATATTTATTGAATGGATAAATGAATGAATGGCTCATACTTTTCACTGAAGGAAAGAGAGTCATCAGTCACAGAAAACAGACTATCCTTCCTTTTATACTTTCTCTAATATGCAGTGAAATCAATGACTTAACTTGGGTTTTACTAACTTGTTTAAAGAAAAATGCCTTACCTAAGATTTCCTACAACTTAAATTATACAAAGCCTAAAATAAGACATTTTATCCATGGGAAACAAAAGTTTGGCAAGATAACAGAATTTCATAGTGACTCAGACAACAATGCCTCTAAACAGTCTCTATTGAAAATACAGACAATAACACAGACTCTCAAATCTGGAGAAGGAGCTGGAGTTTGAAGAATCTGTTTAACAAAAATTAGCTTCTGAGAACAAAATGTAAAATGATAGAGCAGGGGACATACACTTTGATTAAACCAGCCTTTGTGGAGAAGAAATATGGTAAAAGGCAAACGCATATGTAAAGTCCATAGCTCTGAGACATTTTTTTTAAACAGTCAACTTAGTTTTTTATATTTTTCTTTGTATGATCTTCCCTGGGAACATCACCACTTGAAAAATTAATTTGTTTTTGGCAGGGGAAAAGCTCCAAATTCAGCCAGCAATTTAGTGACGAGTTTTGATACTCAAATGCTCTTAGTTAATTTGAATATGTGACTCTAGCATTTGATGTCACACAAGGACAATAGATACTGACAAGAAGATTACTTTGAACTAAGATGCTTTCTGTCCACGTAATACCATACATGGCAACTGGAATAATGGTGTCTTTATAATTGTTAACCACTTATTTGCGAATGGGTCAATAAGAAATTTGCTGCCTTGGGCAGCTTGATAGGGAAGTCACTCGGCCTACCTTCTATCCACATACTTTATGTATTTAATTATGCACATCTGTCTTCCCTACTAGGGATTAAGTGCATGCGGAGCAGGCACATTTCCTTTTAACTATGTTGCACTGCCTCTGGCTTAATCTGAGTACTTAATAAAGTGCAAATCTTACTGATTAAAAAAACCCAGCAGCAATAAAATGGCCTACAAAGAAGGGGAAAAATGAATCATACCTTTGAACCAGGTGGGGCTGTCAAACCCAAAAAGGCATACACTGCATTATTTTCTCTGGCTTCAAAGAAGGCATCATAGTCCTTGATAAAAGAAGGCAACAAGAATTAGCAATATACAACCAAAAAAGGAAAGAAAAGGGGAAATTAATTCAAAATTATCTGACTGGTCAATATCTTTGAAGGCAAACAGGCTAGCTAACTTCAATAATGCTAGAATTCTGGAAAGAGTAGTAAAGAGTCAAGGCTTATTGGATCCCAATTAATGTGGGTTAGAAGATATGCTGATCTGTGAGACAGAAATAGCAAAAGGACTTATTTCATACTGCATAGAACTTAAATCTGCCTCAGGGCAAGCAGCTTTCTCCATAGCCCAAAGCAGCCAACTATTTGCCAGTAAGATGTTGCTTACTTTTGGGAGGAGGCTATTGTTCCAGTTTGCCATTATTTCTCTTGCATTATTTATTAAGGTAGAGATGCCCTCAGAACCTACAGCAGACCAGATTTTAGCTATCCGATGGCCATAAGAATAGTAAATCTGTGCTGTGTTCAGAGGAAGGGTATGAGATTTTCATGAAATATGACTGGAAGAACAAACAATCCGGGGATCCAATAAAAGGTTCACGTGACTAAATTCAGTTGGGCTTCCCATTGTCATCCTCTAAACCACCATGCATGCTCCAAAAGTAATAACTGAACTGCCTACATTTGACTATGACATATAATCAATAGCAAATATACTTAGAAAACACAGCCATTATCTATACCTGGCCTTAGTTTGTTTGACTTAAAACACACAGAGAGGGACTTCCCTGGTGGTCCAGTGGTTAAGACTCTGCCCTTCCAACGCAGGGGACACAGTTTCTATCCCTGGTCGGGGATCCCAAATGCCTCATGGCATGGCCAAAAATTAAAAAAAAAAAAAAATAAAGTGTTTAAAAATTTCTCTAAAAAAACGCAAAAACACAGAGATAAGCTTGGCATTTTGGCTGAGTTATTAGAGGTAAAATGTACTGATAATTTGCTGGCTTCTCTAGAGATTGCCTCACCAACAGATCACCAATTACAACGTTCTTTTCTAGCATATATAGTTCCTGGTACTTGGAGGATCTGGAGGTATAAAGTTTATGGCCTCTCAAGCCATTGATGACCCTAAATCTGACCCCTAACTCAAGAAACATCAGAATTTCTCTCATTTAGGGACTCTTCTAACACAGTCAGTATTGTTTAGAGCCACAGAGAGTTCCTCAAGGATTGTCTCAAAGCATCTTTTTGTGTACCCTAGATGTTGAGAAAGGATTAAATCATAAACAACAGGCATTTATGACCAGCCTCCTATATTCTTTGAACTCACTATTCAAAAGTGAAACTAACTGGATCTTGATACAAAATCCATACTGAGACACATGACCTATAAGTTACTCAAGGTAAACAAGCAATATACATCATATCTAAACTCAACCACTTGGAAGTAACCTCAAAATGCTAGTTAAAAGAACCTAACAGTTATACAAGAGACATTTCTTACTATAATCAAATCAATAAAAACAGTCTGTGTCAATCTTTAAACTCATGTGAAAGAAAGCAGGTCTTCAAATACACTGAAATCTGATCATAAAATACTATGTAGGGTAATCTAGTTATCTCTGTTTCAGGTGTTTGGGGATCACAGTACATTATTTGTTGGCCCTGAACTTAGCACACACAAACAGATTTGTAGCTCTGAGGAAAGAATATCAGCTTCTCAATTAATCAGGATTAATTAATTTATTGCACAAATATGTATTGAGCACCTACTACATGCCAATCACTGTTCCTGGTGCTAAGAATACAAGAGTAAACAAAACATAGTCTGCTTCTTCTATAGGAATTCTCTTGAGGAAAATATACTTTATTTACATATTTGGGATTCCAATAACATTAATCCAGAATGTATTCTACCATATATTTGTATCATATTAATTATTTCATGAAAATGTGCTTTAGTTCTTCATATACACAGCATAAGCTCTTTCAGAACAAAGATTACCCTTAAAAATTTTGTATCGTCTATAGCAGAGCTTCATTTATGTTGGCAGGGTAATTGTTTCAGTCACATCCTAACCTGGAAATAGAACCTAAGCTATAGCTCAATGATTCTAAAAAGGAGGTAATTTTCCCCCAGGGATGTCTCGCAAAATCTGGAAACATTTCTGTTTTTTCACAACTGGGAGGGTGCTACTAGCACTCATGGATAGAAGCCAGGGATGCTGCTAAACATTCTACAATGCACAAGGGAGCCCCCATAAACCCAACACATCAGTAGTGCCAAGGTTGAGAAACCTTGGGATAGTTTAAACAAGGGAATTTAATATGAAGAACCACTTACAAAAGATTAAAGAGCTGAAAGGCAGACAGGAGACGGTGAGGCAGCCCAGAGACTAGAAATAGCAGGAAGCTGCTACCACAGCTACTGCTGAAGGGAAAAGTGAAGAAGGTAGTATTACAGAGCTGGTACCACAAAGGAGATGTAGTGACTGCCATGGACACCTCCAGAAAAAGGGGGGATACCTTGGCTTTTCCTCTCCTCCTGCCCTCCACTCATCCAACCAGTGCATCCTATTACTGACCAAACCTAATAGGCAGCCAGTTGGCAATGGACACTGGGAAATGTAATTTGCTGAGGTCAGCCTCCCACAATACAGAATGAAACAAGAAAAGAACGAAGATGGGATCTTTGAGTATACAGGAAAATTAACAGCACAGTGGTTTAATAGAATGAGTAAGAACTTCAGAATAAGACAGATCTAGGTTTAAATTCTAGCTGCATCACTTAATAATTGTATGATTTAGGAAGTTAGTTAACCTCTTCTAGGCCTCAATATCTTCATCTATGAAACAGGAATAACAATATCTACACCTCATGAGATTAGTATGAGAACTGATTATTATAATACACATAAAGTATGTAGCACAATAGCTGACATATTATATGCTTTCTATGAATGGTTGCTATATACTTTTCTCCCTAACGTCTGTATAGGGACAAATCTTAATTATTGTTATGAAACTCCTAACTCAGTGCCTGGCACACAGCAGGCACTCAATAGAAAATGGATTCCTTTTCCATTAACAAATATTGGTTTGATTTGAGTCTCACCTCCTGCACCTTCCTTTTCATCTTCCCATTTCTCAGTGATACTTGCCTTTTTTTCCATAACATACTCCATTCCCTTATAGTATGGCTTCCGAGGGAGAAATAAACCGGGTAAATCTGGCTTCTCAAACATCACCCTTATAACCCCAAATGTGTTTCTTTTAAAAGTCAAACAAATTGAAATTCCTGCTTCAAAAAGGAGAGATTAAGACAATATATGCTGGCTTAGATTGGACTGGATGACCTCTGAGGCCTGTTTCAGCCCCTGAGAGTCAACAATTTGCAGAAATTTCAAATATAGAAGCACTGAGGTTTCACCATCTAAATGAATAGCCTAATTGTCTTTTCCTTATCTACATAGTATGTCTTTACATATTGGCCCTGTTTGCAGCAGCAGAAGAAATCTTCTGGCCCCTCCTCAGAAGTGACAAATTCAATTCACAGAGAAAATATTTTATGCTAATGAACTTCTCAATTTTGCCATACCCTCCCCTAGGTGTTCTCCTTCTCACTCCCATATAAACACATGAGTTAGAAGATTTGGATTGCTGGCTCTAAAAACATTTGTTCCTCAATTATGCTAATTCTGAGGACACAGCAAAGCAAACAGTTCTTTACTGGAAATTCCTATAGCCCTTACATATGCTTTCTGTACCATGTCATCACATGGATGTGGCCTCATAACCACTCTCTCTGTTTCAGGTGTGTTTGATTCTACCCACACAACACTGCCAATCATCTCTTTAAGAAAAGAGGCTTTGTTTTATACATACTTGTACTTGCCATGGTACCTAGAATGGCCACAGGCTACAAATGTTACTTAAATACACAGTGAATGAACATTGAAGGGAACTACTTCATGGTTTAAATGAAGGCTAACCAAGATGACAAACTTGAAAGCACCAGTGAAAAAGTAAAAACTCTACTCTTGTTTCCCTCATCCATACATTAGTTCAATTAGCTAACTCAAAATTTTAAGAAAATTCATTAATAATACTCAAATAAAAGTTTTACTACCTTGAAGCAGAAACTGAGATATTCCTCTTTTTAAACTAATTTTAATCTAAATAAGTAAAACAGCTCACCTCTTTTCAGTGGCTTCTTTATGGACATACCAGAAATAATACAAATACTCTGGTCTGTACTTATATATTCACAGATAATTTTTTGGTGAATGACTCATCCATTTGTCTTCTAGTAGAAGACAAAATACCCTAGCTGCCTAGGATGGATGTAGAGGATGAACAGGAGAAATGACTGTGTGTAGATTTGGGGTGGGAGTTAAAGAAAGTGGATGGGTTTGAGGCAATCCATTTTTTAAAAAAACAAGAATTTTAATTGGTTCCTTACCCCACGGTACTGGCTTTCATTGAAAATCTGAGGTGGCAAGGGGTACCCTGTGGCTGGTCGACTGTTTTCAGGTACATTTTCTCTCATCCACTTCCGATTCTCTTCATTGGCTGCAATATCTTTTTCTTCAAATCCTATTTTGTTAGCTTCTAAGAAACCAAGCACATCTTGCTGTTTCTTCTTAATCTAGGGCCCAAAGGACAAGAAGTTATATTGTTGAACAAACAGCTTTTATTATTTTTTATCATATTCAACAAAAAAATGTGTTAATGAACTAGCAGAAATGAATTCAGACATGGATCAAGATTTGTGGTTTAACAGAAGATATATAGTTTTCCCTCTATTATTTTGTTGTTAATGTTGTCTCACAAGTGGATTGAAGAGCTTTCAGTTCTCAGATCCTTTTATCAACCCAACTTTTTCTTTTTTTCACTGAAATGCTCACATCTAATCATGAAGAAGAAAAGATAGCTGATGCATATCAATAACCTCAAGTGCAATTAACTCAAAAGTTTGAGTAGTGGCAAGGTGTGTTTCCCGGTTATCTACAAGACTCTCTTAATTTTAGCCTTTGTTGAAAGTCATTCCAAATGACCTGAGTCTACTTCCTGTCTTAATAAGCATCATACAGTTAACAGAAATGAATATTTCCTTGAGAATGTTACAAGACTCTATGTGTCAATTTTCATCATTTGGAACAGAAACTGAACAAGTAAACAAGAGTCTTTTTCATGAAAGTGCTGAGCTACAACACATTTAATCAAGATGGGGTTTTGTCTTGTTTTATAATCAACCTGTCACATTTTCTCAGCTAACACTTTATTGAAGATCAACAGAGGTTCCAACTGTGATGCACTAAAATCTAAAATGATTGTCTGAAACTGTATTTAATAGCTATTCAACAATATTTCTTTGGTGCCTCTCTTAAGTATGTAAGAAATTTATCAGGTTCTTTAAAATGTCTAAAGAAAAATAGCAGATTCCCTCCTAAAATTACAATCTAGGGGGAGGTATTAGACACAGATATATTAAAATTTTCAATTATAACATGGTATTTAAATATGAAGCTAAGGTGGTCAGATGAGAGGAGTCAAGTGAATGACAAAGCCAAGAGTGCAAGGAACTTAAAAGAGAGAGCAAGTGCTTATTGCTATGAGTGATGCCACTTAGACTAAGCTTAATAATGACAGCACACATGCTGCATACTACATCCATCTATATTGCATGCAGGCTATGGTTTTAGTGAAAGCATGATGTACTTAGTAAAGTTTAATATAATTGTCCAGCTGTGAAAAATTAGCTCACAAATATTACAGCATATTGAACTAGAACAATAAAGGTACAGTATTACAAAATAAACTTGGAAACTTTCTAAATGGATGCTCATAATTTCTATGACTAAATTCTTACACATAATTGAAGTCTCAATGAATAAACACTTGTGTGGGTGTGTATTGTCTTTTTAAATAGGTTATAATTTGTGACCCAGTCAACTTCTGCAAAGAGAAATTCAGATATATAAATTCCTTTCAATTGGTTCTGTTTGTTTCAAATGCTGTCAAAAGAAGGGCTACGCTAATTTGTAGTTAAATAATAAGACTGTCTTTGCCTAGCCAGTGCCTATCGATTTAAGAGTGGGGTGAAGGAAGCATGAACAAGTAGAATTTAAAGCTGCCTTTTCAGTCTTTTACTAATCTACTTACAAAATACACCCAAAAGGAAAATCAAGTCTGAATCCCCAGTTAGTCTGTTTGGCACTAGACTACTGCAGTGTTGCCACTGTGTAGTCGTTTGGTAAACAAAGAGATCTGTGTGCATTTTAAATAAATACTGTCATGAGTCCTTAAGCCACTGGCTTCCTACTGCTTAATCTAATGGTATAACCACAGCAAGAAACACTTGTTTTCAGCTTGCCTGTTTTGCAATATTTTAAAAAATGCTTTGGTCACAATCAGCCATGTAAAACTTGTAATTCACATCTCTTTACCAACAAGTCTACAACAAATCTAGGGTAAGACTATTAAGAATTTTCTTGTTGATCTCCCATCTCTACCCCTAGCTCCCTGGAGTTCTCCTGGCAGATGTTCCAAGATGTGGCAGCATAAGAGCACAATGTAAGGTTTGCTATTTTACTGCTGTCTGCCTCCCCAAATACTGTTGTTACTTTCTTTTTCAGTTGCAATTCTACCACATTATGTCTAGAGATGTTAAGGCTCAAGTAATTTCAGTAGAGCCTTGTGTGAAAAGAGGAGAATGTAGATATTTAAAGGTAGTTTCTCAAAAACAGCTATGTCTTAATGTGGTCACAGTAAGGAAAATACAGTCATGCCTAATTTTCTGGGTTAAAAAGGCTTTTCTTTATTAGTTCTGAAAAATCTCATCTATCCAGCCCATTCTTTTTAAAATTTATCTTTATTGGAGTATGATTACTTTACAATGTTGTGTTAGTTTCTGCTGTACAACACAGTGAATCAGCTATATGTATACATATATCCCCATATCCCCTCTCTCTTGAGCCTCCTTCTCACCCTCTCTATCCCACCCCTCTAGGTCATCACAGAGCATGAAGCCGATCTCCCTGTGCTGTGCAGCAGCTTCCCACTAGCCATCCATTTTACATTTGGTAGTGTATATATATCAATGCTACTCTCTTACTTCATACTAGCTTCCCCTTGCCCTCTGTGTCCTCAAGTCCGTTCTCTACATCTTTGTCTTTATTCCTGCCCTGTCACTAGGTTCATAAGTACTGTTTTTTTTAGATTCCATATATATGTGTTAGTGTACGGTATTTGTTTTTCTCTTTCTGACTTACTTCACTCTGTATGACAGACTCTAAGTCCATCCACCTCATTACAAATAACTCAATTTCGTTCCTTTCTATGGCTGAGTAATATTCCATTGTATATATGTGTCACATCTTCTTTATCCATTCATCTGTCAGTGGACATTTACATTGCTTCCATGTCCTGGCTATTATAAATAGTGCAATGAACATCAGAGTGCATGTATCCTTCTGAAGTATGGTTTCCTCTGGATACGTGCATAGGAGTGGGATTGCTGGGTCATATGGTAGTTCTATTTTTAGTTTTTTGAGGAACCGCCATACTGTTCTCCATAGTGGTTGTATCAATTTACATTCCCACCAACAGTGCAAGAGGGTTCCCTTTTCTCCACACCCTCTCCAGCATTTATTGTTTGTAGAATTTTTGATGATGGCCATTCTGACTGGTGTGAGGTGATACCTCACTGTGGTTTTGATTTGCATTTCTCTAATAATTAGTGATGTTGAGTATCTTTTCATGTGTTTGTTGGCCATCTGTTTCTCTTTTTATGGAGAAATGTCTATTTACGTCTCCTGCCCATTTTTGGATTGGGTTGTTTGTTTTTTTTTGATATTGAGGTGCATGAGCTGCTTGTATATTTTGGAGATTAATCCTTTGTCAGTTGCTTCATTTACAAATATTTTCTCCCATTCTGAGCATTGTATTTTCCTCATTTATGGTTTCCTTTGCTGTGCAAAAAGCTTTTAAGTTTCATTAGGTCCCATTTGTTTATTTTTGTTTTTATTTCCATTTCTCTAGAAGGTGGGTCAAA
The DNA here is from genome assembly GCF_000442215.2 of Lipotes vexillifer. NCBI lineage: Eukaryota > Metazoa > Chordata > Mammalia > Artiodactyla > Lipotidae > Lipotes > Lipotes vexillifer. Next base: position 1,057,273 of record NW_006771059.1, read on the forward strand.
AAGGATCTTGCTGTGATTTATGTCATAGAGTGTTCTGCCTATGTTTTCTGTTAAGAGTTTTATAGTGTCTGGCCTTTCATTTAGGTCTTTAATCCATTTTGAGTTTATTTTTGTGTATGGTATTAGGGAGTGATCTAATTTCATTCTTTTACATGTAGCTGTTCAGTTTTCACAGCACCACTTATTAAAGAGGATCCAGCCCTTTCTTATCTGGAGCTTTTTCCAGAGTCAGAAGGAACTGCAGTCTCTCTCCATTTCCTTCAGAGATGGCTGTATGTGTAGACCCAGGAGGCTGTGAAACAAGGAGCACTGGGAGTACCATCTACCCTAAAATTCAATTCTTCTGATGCTTGAAACTCTACCGTGACCAGTTACCAGTTTGGTCTTCATAGAAAGGGCAGACAGTGTTCATATTTGAAGTGGAGGGAGGGATTGCCTGGAGAGAAGTAAGGCAAGGAAACAGTGAAGTTTCTTTGTCTGCCTTAAAATTTTGCCAGAGTTGTCCTTATATAATTCTAATAGAGGGGTACACAAAAAAGCTGCAGGAATGGCCTCCCAAGATAATCCCAAGAGGAAATTTCCAAGCCTTATTATATGTTAGTACTGGGTTAAGATTTGTACCAGATAAAGACCTTTAAGGAGAAAGGGAACTAAGACTTGTTGAGTGCTTGCTGAGTACCAAACTCTTTGTGAGGCTATGTACATATATCCCCAGAAATCCTCATAACAATTCTGAAAGGTTAGTATGATTATCCCCATTTTACAACAAAAGAAATTGAGGCTTAGATAGGTTAAGATACCTGCGCGAGAAGAATGATCTATTAATTGCCTGTACTAAATTAAAAATATAAAGATATCTGACTGCAAAACCCTGTTCTTTTTCACTACATGCAGTACATATTAGAATTCCCAATCTTGCTGGGGAAATAAGACGGAAATATATGAAAGAGTTCTTCTAAACTATGTGATACAAAATAGAAAGACAATAAAAGCTGAGATATCTTATGTTCTCTTCCAAATAGCCTCATTTACTGAATTTGATTTCCTAGTTATTATGGTCTCTTTCCCCTTGACCAGTCTAAAATGACCCCATTGAATTCCTAAGCCCACCAACTTGTGGGCTTGCTTGCACATGGGCAGCATGCACACAGAAGAACTGAATGCAATGTCATGAGGTCTCTGGTTTGTTGTTGACTACACTGAAAACAATGTAGCCCATGTCTCCCTTTGTCAAGAGCTCGGTCACTTAATAGTTCTGAGTGGGCAAAGCTGGTATAGAGGCATATTTCTGTACTTTAAATTTACAGAGAAACAGATGAGAAAGTGCAAGGGCATCAGACCCCTCCCATTCTTTATTTTTTAAAATAAGCAGTGTACCCATCACTTTAAAAAAAGAAAGTCCAACAACCTTTTCAAAGAGCAAAATTATCTGAACACAATGCACTACTCACTTGAAAGTAAAAACAGGGACTTCCCTGGTGAAGCAGTGGTTAAGAATCTGCTTGCCAATGCAGGGGACATGGATTTGAGCTCTGGTCCGGGAAGATCCCACATGTCACGGAGCAACTAAGGCCGTGTACCACAACTACTGAGCCTGCACTTTAGAGCCTGCGAGCCACCACTACTGAGCCTGTGTGCCACAATTACTGAAGCCTGTGTGCCTACAGCCCATGCTCCACAACAAGAGAAGCCACCACAATGAGAAGCCCGTGCACCACAATGAAGAGTAGCCCCCGCTCGCCACAACTAGAAAAAGCCCGTGCACAGCAATGAAGACCCAATGCAGCCAAAATAAATAAATAAATACATATATAATTTTAAAAAAAAAGAAAGTAAAAACAAGCTTTTACTGAGTCAGTAACAGCAGGACTAAAGTTCCTTCTGACTCTGGGAAACAGTATGGACAGAGAAAAGTGCCAGGTAAGAAAGGTATTCAGGAATCATTCCCAAATTCTCATTATCTTATAAGATGAGATTATTCAGAACTGAAATTTCATTTACTCAAGAAAAGCCCTTTTAATTCAGAAAATGAGCATGACTGTACTTTCATCTCTTGCAGGTGAATTTCATCCCCACATAGTCTTATCAAATGTACATGCTGAGTGAAGTGTTAGCAGATTAATAAATAATAGAAAAATTTGGCAAAAGGCTGAAAGCCACAGAATCAAAACATATACTGTAATCCTACTGCTGCTACACTGGTTCCCTGTGGCCAGTTTCAACCTCACCCCCTACTGCTTAACTTTCAAGGTTCTGCATAATGTTCTATCTTCTCTAAAAATATGCATTCCCTGGGCGCCACACAACATCAAGCTGCCTTTATTTTTCCCTGAGTTTGCTGTGCCCAAGACCTTAGTGCTTTTCTCTTTGTTACCTTCTACTGCAAGTCTTCCCTCTCTCTACTGATACAATTCTAACTTATTCATCCAGGTGCACTCCCTCTGTGAAACCCTTGGTGGCCACTCCAGCCTTCTCCCTCTGACCTCCTACAGTCAGTATCACCCAGTTTGGAGCTTAATCAAATAATACCAATCATTGCTAATCTTTTCACATGTCAAAGTCTCATCTCTTCAAGTAGTTGCTAAACCACCTGAAGGTAGGGGCCATGCCTTTTGTTTAAGCTTTCCTACATAGTGCTCACCTCATAGGCTGTACACAAAGTAGTTAATACTGATTCATCTAACAACTTCATTTTAAATCCAGGACCTCCAAAATGCTTGTTCTTAGTTTTTTTTATTTTAATAAACTTCAATTCTGGAATAATTTTATATTTAAAGAAAATTTGCAGATATAATATAGAGAGTTCCCATATAACTGTCACTCTGTTTCCCCTATTGTAACACCTTACCTCACAGTGGCACATTTGTCACAGCTAAGAACCCAACACTGATACATTGGTATAGTACTATTAGCTAAACTCCAGACTATTTGGATTTCACCAGTTTTTCCACTAATGTCTGTTTCTTTGTTTCAAGATCCCTTCCAGGATACCACATTACATTTAGTCATGTCTCTTTAGTCTCCTCTGGCCTGTGACAGTTTCTCATACTTTTCTTGTTTCCCATGATCTTGACAGTTCAGAGGAGTATTGGTCAGGTATTTTGTAAAATGCCCCTCAATTCAGGTTTGTCTGATGTTTTTTTGATGATTATATTTCCACACCCTATGTTTTGGAAGCAATTCAATAAATCAATTATACATCAATAAATCTGGAAAAAAATAACTCCAACTATATAAAGCAAGAAAAGTGTCCCTTTTTAAAACTCTTACAGCATACTGTGAATCTGACAATACTTTCTAAGAAAGTTTCAAAAGAGTCAGGGAAGTTTGAGAAAAGTAGGTAGCTATAATCTGAAACCTATAAGAGCCTATTCTAAAGTAATATACATTAGTCTTTGTGGCTGACTGGGCTGGATTTCTCAAAGATTAAGTGTTATCTGGAAATATGTCTTCAAAAAATTCCCAGGATTAAACATTTCGTGTATCATATTAGATTGATGGGTTCTCCAAAAGGGATTGGAGAAAATGCCATTTAATGGTGGGTTTTAGTTATGTTTTAGCCACTGTTTTCAATATCAGATATTTCCTGAACCCTTGAAGTACTAATGACTGGAATGTACAATATGACAATATAAATTCCAATTACCTAGAATTTGAGTGCAGGGAAATATTGTTGGTTATTACTGTTTGCACATAGATTCTAGTTCTTCCCTAACTAGCAAAGTAAGTCTTTATTCTCCAAATTACCACTTGGCAATCCAAGAACAAAGCTGATTATAAAATACAGCATTCAGAAATCTCCAGACCCAAACAGAGCGCCTCATTGCTAGCACATTCCATGGTAGGGAGATAGCAGCTGCTCTAAGCAAAGTTTAGAAGAATTAAAGCTCAAAAATTTCACAAGATTTAGAGCTTTTGGACTCAAAGAAGCTATGGGTTCATCCAGCATATGTTGGGGTATCAGAAGGTATTCAGGAATTATTTCCAAATTCACAGGAATTTTGAGTACAGACAAGACTGGGAGACAGATATTGTCTTATTATTCATACCAGTTATAGAAGGCCAATTAAGTGACATCTCCTAAGCAGGTGTTTTGATATATAATTTAACTTAATATTCATAATAACTCTGTAAGGTAAATATTATTATCCTCATTTTATAGATTAGAATATTGAGGCTCAAAAAGGTTAAGTAAATTTACCCAAAGTCATAAAGTTAGTCAGTGGCAGAGCTGGTATTCAAACCTAAATGTCTCTAACTCCAATGATTAAATTTGTTCCAATACATTGCCCTGTCTAGCTTCAAGATATTTTGCATGGATTTTTTTTCTTAAGAGATTTTTATATAAGGTCGACAAGCTCTTACAAAGAGTAACACCACTTTTTGATGTGTTCTTACTATATAATTTAATTCTAAATTCTATTTACCAGACCGTGATTTTGTTCCCATTATCATCCAAGTGAGTATGCACACAATCTAAGCAATCTTCAAATTATTATGAGCAAAAAGTGACTGGAATACCCAATTCCAACTCTAGGATCCTCTGCTGCTAGGAAAGGATTAGTGTCAGACTCCTGCCTAGGTGACGTTAGACACTACCATTCAGTCAGGAATGCACTTCATGGACTGACCAAGATGACAGAGTAGGAAGACTCTGAGTTCACCTCCTCCCTCAGGCACACCAAAATTACAACGATTTACAGAGCAACTGTCAATGAGAACAACCTGAAGACTAGCAGAAAAGGTCTTCAACAACTAAAGATATAAAGGAGAAACCACAGAGACAGGTAGGAGGGAAAGAGATGAGGTATAGTCAAAAGACCTATACCCCCGGGTAGGTGACCCACAAAAGGGAGGATAAATACAATTGCAAAGGTTCCTCCCAAAGAGTGAGGGATCCAAGATGCACAGCAGGCTCCCCAGCCCCAGGGTCCTGCACCAGGAAGATGACCCTTCAGAACATTTGGCTTTGAAGGCCAGTGGGGCTTACTTTTGGAAGAACCAGAATGCTGTAGGAAACAGACACTCCACTCTTTAAAGGGGTACACAGAAGCTCACACACTCCGAGACACAGGGCAGAAGCAGTTATTCGAAAGAAGCCTGGGTCAGACCAACTTTCTGATCTTGGAGAGCCTCCTGGAGAGGCAGGAGGCAGCTAGGAATCACACTAGCACACAGACTCTGGCAGTAGCCATTTCTGTGAGCTCATTCTACTTCAAGGACAATGGTGCCAGTAAATTCTTATTTTTTGTGTTTCCATCTCTTAAATTTTTTTTTTAATTTTGTATACAAATTTTAAAGATTATTTTCTATTTACAGTTACTACAAAATATTGGCTATATTCACCCATATTGCACTTCCCATTCACACACCCCTGTATTGCCCTTCCCCCCACCCCACTGGTAACCACTAGTTTGTTCTCTATATCTGTGAGTCTGCTTCTTTTTTGTTGTTGTTATATTCACTTGTATTTTTTAGATTCCACATATAAGTGATATCATACAGTATATGTTTTTCTCTTTCTGACACATTTCACTTAGCATAACGCCCTCCAAGTCCATCCATGATGCTGCAAATGGTAAAATTTTGTTCTTTTTTATGGCTGAATAGGATTCCATTGTATATATATATATATATATATATATATATATATATATATATATATATATTACCACATCTTATTTATCTATTCATCTGTTGATAAACATTTAGGTTGCTTCCATATCTTGGCTATTGTAAATAATGCTGTTATGAACATCAGGGTGTGGTATCATTTTGGTGTGGTTTTTCTGGATATATACCCAGGAGTGGAAATGCTGGGTCATATAGTAGTTCTATTTTTAGTTTTTTGAGAAACATCCATACTGTTTTCCATAGTGGCTGCACCAATTTACATTTTCACCAACAGTGTACATGAGTTCCTTTGTACACAGAAAAAATAGAGTTTAAAACACAGAATTGGAAGTTATAACAATTGTAAATATATATGCACCCAATATAGGAGCACCCAAATACATAAAGCAAATATTAACAGACATAAAGGGAGAAACTGACAGTAACACAGTAATAGTAGGAGACTTCAACAGCCAAATTACATCAATGGACAGATCATTCAGACTGAAAATCAATAAGGAAACACAGGCCTTAAAGTACACAAGAGACCAAATGGGCTTAATAAACATATATAGAACATTCCACCCAAAAGCAACAGAATATACATTCTTTTAAAGTGCACATGGAACATTCTCCAGGATAGATCACATGCTAGGCCACAGAACAACTCAGTAAATTTAAGAAGACTGAAATCATATCAAGCATTTCTCTGACCATAGTGCTATGAGACAAGAAATAAAATATAAGATAAAAAGCTTCATTTTCTTTTTTCTTTTTTTTTTTTTTGTGGTATGCAGGCCTCTCACTGTTGTGGCCTTTCCTGTTGCAGAGCACAGGCTCCGGATGCACAGGCTCAGCGGCCATGGCTCACAGGCACAGCCGCTCCGCAGCATGTGGGATCTTCCCGGGCCAGGGCACGAACCCGTGTCCCCTGCATCAGCAGGTGGACTCTCAACCACTGTGCCACCAGGGAAGCCCCCTATTTTCCTTTTTTTTTTTGATTAATTTTTATTGTAGTAGAGTTGCTTTACAAAGTTGTGTTAGTTTCTACTGTACAGCAAAATGAATCAGCTATACATATACATATATCCCCTCTTTTTTTGATTTCCTTGCCATTTAGGTCACCACAGTGCATAAGTAGAGTTCCCTGTGCTACACAGTATGCCCTCATTAGTTACCTATTTTATACATGGTATCAATAGTGTATATATGTCAATCCCAATTTCCCAATTCCTCCTGCCCCTCTTTCCCCAATTGGGAGATCGGGATTGACATATATACACTACCCTGTGTAAAACAGATAGCTATAGGAACCTGTTGTATATAACAGGGAGCTCAGCTCACTGCTCTGTGGTGACCTAGATAGATGGGATGTTGGGGAGGGAGGCCCAAGAGGGAGGGGATATATGTATACATATAGCTGACTCACTTCATTGTACTGCAGAAACTAACACAATATGGTCAAGTGACTATACCCCAATTTAAAAAGAAAAAACCTGCACAAAATAAAAGACAAACACATGGAGGCTACACATTATGTTACTAAACAATGAATCACTGAAGAAATCAAAGAGGAAATAAAAAAATACCTGGAGACAAATAAAAATGAAAACACAATGGTCCTAAAACTATGGGATGCAGTGAAAATTGTTTTAACAGAGAAGTTTATAGCAATACAAGCTTATCTCAGAAAACAAGAAAAATTTCAAATAACAGTCTAACCTTACATCTAAAGGAACTAGAAAAAGAAGAACAAAGTTAGTAGAAGAAAATAAATAATAAAGAGCAGAGCAGAAATAAATGAAATACTGAAAAAAAAAACAATAGAAAAAGAAACAATGAAACTAAGAGCTGGTTCTTTGAAAACATAAACAAAATGATAAACCTTTAGCCACACTCATCAAGAAAAAAAATAGAGAGGTCCCAAATCAATAAATCAGAAATAAAAGGGTAAAAGTTACAACCAACACAACAGAAATGCAAAGGATCATAAGAGATTGCTATGAACTATTTATACATTAATAAAATGGACAACCTAGAAGAAATGGACAATGTCGTAGAAATGTTCAATCTCCCAAGACTGAATCAGGAAAAAATAGAAAATATGAACAGAAGGATTACCGGTAATGAAATTGAATTAATAATTTAAAATACTCTCAACAAACAAAAGTCCAGGACCATATGGCTTCATATGAATTCTAACCAACATATAGAAGAGTTAAAACCTATCCTTCTCAAATTATTCCAAAAAACTGCAGAGGGAGGAACTTCCAAACTCATTCTATGAGGCCAGCATCACCCCGATACCAAAACCAGACAAAGATCTCACATAAAAGAAGAAAATTACAGGTCAATATCACTGATGAACATATATGCAAAAATCTTCAACAAGATATTAGCACAGCAACTCCAACAATATATTAAAAGGATCATACACAATGATCAAGTGGGATTTATCCCAGGGATGCAAGAATTTTTTCAATATCAGCAAATCAATCAATGTGATATACCACATTAACAAATGGAAGGAAAAAACCCATATGATCATCTAAATAGATGCAGAAAAATCTTTTGATAAAATTCAACATCCAATTATGATAAAAACTCTCCAGAAAGTGGGCATAGAGGGAACACACCTCAACATAATAAAGACCATATATGACAAGCCCACAGCTAACATTATACTCAATGGTGAAAAGTTGAAATCACCTCCTCCTAGATCAGGAACAAGACAGTGATGCCCACTCTCACCACTATTATTCAACACAGTATTAGCAATCCTAGCCACAGCAATCAGACAGAAAAAAAAAAGAAGAAAAAGGAGTCCACAATGGAAAGGAAGAAGTAAAACTGTCACTATTTGCAGATCACATGATACTACATATAGAAAATCCTACAGATGCCACAATAAAACTATTAGAACTCGTCAATGAAGTTGGTAAAGTTGCAGGATACAAAATTAATATACAGGAATCTGTTATATTCTATATGTTAAAAACAAACTATCAGAAAGAAAAATTAAGAATACAACCCTATTTACTGTCACATCAAAAAGAATAAAATACCTAGGAATAAATCTAAGTAAGGAGATAAAAGACCTGTACTTGAAAAACTATAAGAGACTGATAAAAGAAATTGAAGATGACACAAACAGATGGAAAGATATACTGTGTTCATAGAATGGAAGAATTAATATTGTTAAAATTAACATACTATCCAGGGTGATCTACAAATTCAATGCAATCCCTACCAAAACACCAATGGCATTTTTCACAGAACTAAAACAAATAATTCTATAATTTCTATGGAAACACAGAAGACCCAAATAGCCAAAACAATCTTGAGAAAGAGGAACAAAGTTGAAGGTATCAAAGTCCCTGATTTCAAACTCTACTAAAAAGCTACAGTAATCAAAACAGTATGGTACCAGCACAAAAACAGACACAGATTAATGGGACTGAATTGAGAGCCCAGAGATGCACCCATTATATGGCCTATTAATCTATGACAAAGGAGGCAAGAATATACAGTGGGGAAAAGAGCCTCTTCAATAAATGGTGCTGGTATAACTGTACAGCTAAATGTAAAAGAAGCAAACCAAACTACTTTTTCACACCATATACAAAAATAAACTCAAAATGGATTAAAGATTTAAATGTAAGACCTGAAACCATAAAACTTCTAGGAGAAAGCATGGGAAGTATGCTCTTTGACATCAGTCTCAGCAATACTTTTTGGATATGTCTCTTCAGGCAACGGAAACAAAAGAAAAATAAACAAATGAGACTACATTAAACTAAAAAGCTTCTTGCACAGTGAAGGAAACTAAACAAAATGAAAAGGCTGCCTACTTAATGGGAGATTACAAACAATATATCCAATGAGGTGTTAATATCTAAAATATACAACAAACTCAAACAACTAACATCAAAAAAAACAAGCTGATTAAAAAGTGGGCAGAGGACCTGAATAGACATTTTTTCTAAAGAAGACATACAGATGGACAGGCACATGAAAAGATGGTAAACATCACTAATCATCAGGGAAATCAATACCAAAATGAGATATCACCTCATACCTGTCAGAATGGCTATTATCCAAAAGACAACAAATAACCAGTGTTGGCAAGGATACAGAGAAACGGAAAACCTCATGCAGTAACACTGGGAATATAACTTGGTGCAGCCACTATTTAAAAACAATACTGAGTTTTCCAAAAATATTAAAAATAGAACTACCATACAATCCAGAAATTCCATTATTGTGTGTTTAGCCAAAAAAAAATGAAAACACTAATTTGAAAGGATACATGGACCCCTATATTCATTGCAGCATTATTTACAATAGCCAAGATATGGACACAACCTAAGTGCCCATCAATACATGAATGGAGGGGCTTCCCTGGTGGCGCAGTGGTTGAGAGTCCACCTGCCGATGCAGGGGACACAGGTTCGTGCCCTAGTCCAGGAAGATCCCACATGCCACGGAGTGGCTGGGCCCATGAGCCATGGTCACTGAGCCTGTGTGTCTGGAGCCTGTGCTCCACAACAGGAGAGGCCACAGCAGTGAAAGGCCCACACACAGGAAAAAAAATATATATATGTGAATGGATAAAGAAAATGTGATATATATACACACTGGAATATTTAATTTTTTTATTTTATGTTGTGTATTTTATTTATTTATTTATTTATTTATTTATTTTTAATTTTGGGGGGTGCATTGAGTCTTCATTGCTGCACACGGGCTTTCTCCAGTTGCGGCGAGACAGGGCTACTCTTCATTGTGGTGAGAGGGCTTCTCACTGTTGTGGCTTCTCTTGTTGCAGAGCACAGGCTCTAGGCACTTGGGCTTCAGTAGTTGCAGCACAGGGACTTACTATTTGTGGCTCTTCCTGAACCCGTGTGCCCTGCATTGGCAAGCGGATTCTTAACTACTGCACCACCAGGGATGTCCCTACACTCTGAAATATTACTGAGCCATTAAAAAGAATGGAATCTTGCCACATGTGACAACATGGATGGCCCTAGAGGGTGTTACACAAATGAAATAAGTCAGACAGAAAAAGTCAAATACTATATGATATCACTTATATGTCAAATCTAAAAACAAAACAAATGAACAATCATAACAAAAGAGAAACAGAGTCATAGATAAGGAGAACAAACAGGTAGTTGGCAGAGGGAAGGGAAAGCTGGGGAGGAGAGAAATAGGTGAGGGAGATTAAGAGGTAGAAAGTTCCAGTTACAAAATAAATGAGTTAAGGGTATGAAATGTACAGTGTGGGGAATATAGTCAATTGCTATGTAATATCTTTGTAAGGTGACAGAGGGTATCTAGACTTATTATGGTGATCATATTGAAACGTATAGCAATATTGAATTACTGTGCTGCGTACCAGGAACTAACATAGTGTCATAGGTCAATTATACTTCAAAACTAAACAGTAAAACAAACTCATAGAAAAAGAGATTACATTTATGGTTACCAGAGGCACAGGTGGGAGGGAGGGGAAATTGGATGAAGGTAGTCAAAAAGTACAAATTTCCAGTTATAAGATAAATGAGTGCTAGGGATGTAATGTACAACTAAGAAATATAATTAAAACAGATATATACTATATATGAAGTTGTTAAAGACAGTAAATCTGCTGCGCAGCCCAGAGGCCGTTGGTTCCATCCTGCCCGCGCCTCACAACACTGCAGGGCCCAGCGTCCCACTTTGGCTGGATTGTTGTTCAAAGAGACCACAAATAGGCTGTTTGGCTCCAAGAAACCAACAAAAAGCAATGCTTTGTTTGATTTTGTTTTGTTTTGTTTCTCCTCGCCATGTTTGGGAGGAAACATCATCAGCCTGAATTAGAATGGTGGAAACAGGACTCAAACTGAGAGTCCTGAAATCTGGATTCCTGCTTAATAATTTAGGTACACCAGAAATACATCTACACGGGGAACAACTCCTACAGGACACCTACTGAATTCTGGCAGAAGACCTCACACCTCCAAAAAGGCAAGAAACTCCCTACGTACATGGGTAGGGCAAAAGAAAAAAGAATAAAGAGAGACAAAAGGATAGGGATGGGACCTGCACCATTGGGAGGGAACTGTGAAGGAGGAAAGGTTTCCACATACTAGGAAGCCCCTTTGCAGGAGAAGACTGCGGGTGGCGGAGGAGGAAGTTTCGGAGCCAAGGAGGAGAGCACAGCAACAGGGGTGCGGAGGGCAAAGAAGAGAGATTCCCGCACAGAGGATCCCTGCTGACCTGCATTCAACAGCCCGAGAGGTTTGTCTGCTCACCCACCGGGGTGGGTGGGGCTGGGATCTGAGGCTTGGGCTTCGGTGGGAGCACAGGGAGAGGATTGGGGTTGGCGGCGTAAACACAACCTGCAGGGGGTTAGTGCACCATGGCTAGCCAGGAGGGAGTCCAGGGAAAAGTCTGGACCTGCCGAAGAGGCAAGAGACATTTTCTTCCCTCTTTGTTTCCTGGTGCGCGAGGAGAGGGGATTAAGAGCGCTGCTTAAGGGAGCTCCAGACACGGGCATGAGCTGCGGCTAAAAGTGCGGACCCCAGAGACAGGCATGAGATGCTAAGTCTGCTGCTGCTGCCAGCAAGAAGCCTGTGTGAGAGCAAAGGTCACTATCCACAACCCCATTCCAGGGAGCCTGTGCAGCCCGACACTGCCAGGGTGCTGGGGTCCAGGGACAACTTCCCCGGCAGAACGCACAGCACGACTCAGGCTGGTGCAACGTCATGCTGGCTTCTACCGCCGCAGGTTCACCCCGCACTCTGTACCCTTCCCTCCCCCAGGCCTGAGTGAGCCAGAGTCCCCGAAGCTGCTGCTCCTTTAACCCCGTCCTGAGCGAAGAACATACGCCCTTCAGCGGCCTACATACAGAGGCAGAACCAAATCCAAAGCTGAGCCCCAGGAGCTGTGAGAACAAAGAAAAGAAAGGGAAATCCCTCCCAGCAGCCTCAGAAACAGCGGATGAAAGCTCCACAATCAACTTGATGTACCCTGTATCTGTGGAATACATGAATAGACAATGAATCATCCCAAACTGAGGAGGTGGACTTTGAGAGCAAGATTTATGATTTGTTCCCCTTTTCCTCTTTTTGTGAGTGTGTATGTGTATGCTTCTGTGTGAGACTTTGTCTATATAGCTTTGCTTCCACCATTTGTCCAAGGGATCTATCCGTCCTTTTTTATTTTCTTCTTTAAAAAAACTTTTTTTCTTAAAAATTACTTTTTATTTTAATTATTTTATTTTATCTTACTTTATTTTATTTCATTTTATCTTCTTTCTTTCTTTCCTTCCTTCCCTCCTTCCTTCCTCCCTCTCTCTCTCTCTCTCTCTCCCCCCTCCCTCCCTCCCTCCCTCCCTTTCTTTCTTTCTTTCTTTCTACTTTTTCTCCCTTTTATTCTGAGCTGTGTGGATGAAAAGCTCTTGGTGCTGCAGCCAGGAGTCAGTGCTCTGCCTCTGAGATGGGAGAGCCAACTTCAGGACACTGGTCCACAAGTGACCTCCCAGCTCCACATAATATCAAATGGCGAAAATATCCCAGAGATCTCCATCTCAACACCAGCACCCAGCTTCACTCAACGAACAGCAAGCTACAGTGCTGGACACCCTATGCCAAACAACTAGCAAGAAAGGAACACAACCCCACCCATTAGCAGAGAGGCTGCCTAAAATCATAATAAGTCCACAGACACCCCAAAACACACCACCAGACGTGGACCTGCCCACCAGAAACACAAGATCCAGCCTCATGAACCAGAACACAGGCACTAGTCCCCTCCACCAGGAAGCCTACACAACCCACTGAACCAACTTTAGCCACTGGGAACAGACACCAAGAACAACGGGAACTAAGAACCTGCAGCCTGCAAAAAGGAGACCCCAAAGATAGTAAGATAAGCAAAATGAGAAGACAGAAAAACACAGAGCAGACGAAGGAACAAGAAAAAAACCCACCAGACCTAACAAATGAAGAGGAAATAGTCAGTCTACCTGAAAAATAATTCAGAATAATGATAGTAAAGACGATCCAAAATCTTGGAAATAGAATAGAGAAAATGCAAGAAACATTTAATAAGGACCTAGATGAATTAAACATGAAACAAGCAATGATTAAGAGCAATACAAATGAACTTAAAAATACTCTAGATGGGAGCAATAGCAGAATAACTGAGGCAGAAGAATGGATAAGTGACCTGGAAGATAAAATAGTGGAAATAACTACTGCAGAGCAGAATAAAGAAAAAATAATTAAAAGAACTGAGGACAGTCTCAGAGACCTCTGGGACAACATTAAACGTACCAACATTCGATTTTTAGGGGTTCAAGAAGAAGATTAAAAGAAAGGGACTGAGAAAATATTTGAAGAAATTATAGTTGAAAACTTCCCTAAGATGGGAAAGGAAATAGTTAATCAAGTCCAGGAAGAACAGAGTCCCATACATGAAAAATTCAATGAGAAATATGCCACGACACCTATTAATCAAACTGTCAAAAATTAAATACAAAGAAAACATATTAAAAGCAGCAAGGGAAAAACAACAAATAACACACAAGGGAATCCCCATAAGGTTAACAGCTGATCTTTCAGCAGAAACTCTGCAAGCCAGAAGGGAGTTGCAGGACATATTTAAAGTGATGAAGGAGAAAAATATGTAACCAAGATTACTCTACCCAGCAAGGATCTCATTCAGATTTGATGGAGAAATTAAAACCTTTACAGACAAGCAAAAGCTCAGAGTTCAGCACCACCAAACCAGCTTTACATCAAATGCTAAAGGAACTTCTCTAGGCAAGAAACACAAGAGAAGGCAAACACCTACAATAACGAATGCAAAACAATTAAGAAAATGGGAATAGGAACATACATTTTGATAATTATCTTAAATGTAAATGGACTAAATGCTCCCACCAAAAGACACAGATTGGCTGAATCGATACAGAAACAAGACCCATATATATGATTTCTACAAGAGACCCACTTCAGACCTAGAGACATGTACAGATTGAAAGTAAAGGGATGGGAAAAGTTATTCCATGCAAATGGAAACCAAAGGAAAGCTGGAGTAGCAATTCTCATATCAGACAAAATAGACTTTAAAATAAATACTATTAGAAGAGACAAGGAAAGACACTACATAATGATAAAGGGATCGATCCAAGAAGAAGATATAACAATTGTAAATATTTATGCACCCAACATAGGAGCACCTCAATACATAAGGCAAATACTACTAGCCATAAAAAGGGAAATCGACAGTAATACATTCATAGTAGAGGACTTTATGACCCCAGTTTCACCAATGGACTGATCATCCAAAATGAAATTAAATAAGGAAACACAAGCTTTAAATAGTACATTAAACAAGATGGACTTAATTGATATTTATAGGACATTCCATCCAAAAGCAACAGAACATACTTTCTTCTCAAGTGCTCATGGAACATTCTCCAGGATAGATCATATCTTGGGTCACAAATCAAGCCTTGGTAAATTTAAGAAAATTGAAATTGTGTCAAGTATCTTTTCCGACCACAATGCTTTAAGACTAGATATGAATCACAGGAAAAGATACATAAAAAACTCAAACACATGGAGGTTAAACAATACACCACTTAATAACGAAGTTTTCACTGAAGAAATCAGAGGAAATCAATAAGTCCCTAGAAACAAATGACAATGGAGAAACGACGACCCAAAACCTATGGGATGTAGCAAAAGCAGTTCTAAGAGGGAAGTTTATAGCAATACAATCCTACCAGAAGAATCAGGAAACATCTGGAATAAACAACCTAAACTTGCACCTAAAGCAATTAGAGACAGAAAAGCAAAACAACCCCAAAGTTAGCAGAAGGAAAGAAATCATAAAAATCAGATCAGGAATTAATGAAAAAGAAATGAAGGAAACGATAGCAAAGATCAATAAAACTAAAAGCTGGTTCTTTGAGAAGGTAAACAAAATTGATAAATCATTAGCCAGACTCATCAAGAAAAAAAGGGAGAAGAATAAAATCAATAGAATTAGAAATGATAAAGGAGAAGTAACAACTGACACTGCAGAAATACAAAAGATCATGACAAATTACTACCAGAAATTCTGTGCCAAGAAAATGGACAAATTGGAAGAAATGGAAAAATTCTTAGAAATGCACAATCTGCCAATACTGAATCAGGAAGAAATAGAAAATATGAACAGACCAATCACAAGCACTGAAATTGAAGCTGTGATTAAAAATCTTCCAACAAACAAAAGCCCAGGACCAGATGGCTTCACAGGTGAATTCTCTGAAACATTTAGCGAAGAGCTAACACCTATCCTTCTCAAACTCTTAAAACATATAGCAGAGGGAAAACACTGCCAAAGTCATTCTACGAGACCACCATCACCTTGATACCAAAACCAGACAAGGATGTCACCAAGAAAGAAAACTACAGGCCAATATCACTGATGAACATAGATGCAAAAATCGTCAACAAAATACTAGCAAACAGAATCCAACAGCACAGTAAAAGGATCAAACACCATGATCACGTGGGGTTTATTTCAGGAATGCAAGGATTCTTCAATATATGCAAATCAATCAACGTGATACACTATATTAGCAAATTGAAGGAGAAAAACCACATGATCATCTCAATAGATGAAGAGAAAGCTTTCAACAAAATTCAACACCCATTTACGATAAAAACCCTGCAACAAGTAGGCATAGAGGGAACTTTCCTCAACATAATAAAGACCATATATGACAAACCCACAGCCAACATCACCTTCAATGGTGAAAAACTGAAAGCATTTCCACTAAGGTCAGGAACAAGACAAGGTTGCCCACTCTTACCACTCTTATTCAGCATAGTTTTGGAAGTTTTAGCCACAGCAATCAGAGAAGAAAAGGAAATAAAAGGAATCCAAATTGGAAAAGAAGAAGTAAAGCTGTCACTGTTTGCAGATGACATGATACTATACATAGAGAATCCTAAAGATTCTACCAGAAGACTACTAGAGATAATCAATGAATTTGGTAAAATAGCAGGATAAAAAATTAATGCACAGAAATCTCTGGCATTCCTATACACTAATGATGAAAAATCTGAAAATGAAATCAAGAAAACACTCCCATTTACCACTGCAACAAAAAAAGAATAAAATATCTAGGAATAAACCTACCTTAGGAGACAAAAGACCTGTATGCAGAAAATTATAAGACACTGATGAAAGAAATTAATGATGATACAAATAGATGGAGAGATATACCATGTTCTTGGATTGGAAGAATCAACCTTGTGAAAATGACTCTCCTACCCAAAGCAATCTACAGATTCAATGCAATCCCTAACAAACTACCACCAGCATTTTTCACAGAACTAGAAAAAAATAATCACAATTTGTATGTGAACACAATGGACCCTGAGTAGCCAAAGGAATCTTGAGAAAGAAAAACGGAGCTGGAGAAATCAGGCTCCTTGACTTCAGACTATACTACAAAGCTACAGTAATCAAGACAGTATGGCACTTGTACAGAAACAGAAAAATAGATCAAGGGAACAGGATAGAAAGCCCAGAGATAAACCCATGTACATATGGTCACCTTATCTTTGATAAAGGAGGGAGGCATGTACAGTGGAGAAAGGACAGCCTCTTCAATAAGCGGTGTTGGGAAAACTGGACAGCTACATGTAAACGTATGAGATTAGATCACTCCCTAACACCATACACAAAAATAAGCTCAAAATTAATTAAAGACCTAAATGTAAGGCCAGAAACTATCAAACTCTTAGAGGAAAACATAGGCAGCATACTCTATGACATAAATCACAGCAAGATCCTTTTTGACCCCCCTCCTAGAGAAATGGAAACAAAAATAAAAATAAACAAATGGGACCTAATTAAACTTCAAAGCTTTTTCACAGCAAAGGGAACCATAAACAAGAACAAAAGCCAACCCTCAGAATGGGAGAAAATATTTGCAAATGAAGCAACTGTCAAAGGATTAATCTCCAAAATTTACAAGCAGCTCATGCAGGTCAATAACAAAAGAACAAACGACTGAATCCAAAAATGGGCAGAAGACCTAAATAGACATTTCTCCAAAGAAGATATACTGACTGCCAACAAACACATGAAAGAATGCTCAACATCATTAATCATTAGAGAAATACAAATCAAACTACAATGAGATATCATCTCTCACCAGTCAGAATGGCCATCTTAAAAAAATCTAGAAACAATAAATACTGGAGAGGGTGTGGAGAAAATGGGACACTCTTGCACTGCTGGTGGGAATGTGAATTGGTACAGCCACTATGGAGAACAGTATGGAGGTTCCTTAAAAAACTACGAATAGAACTACCATATGACCCAGCAATTCCACTACTGGGCATATACCCTGAGAAAACCATAATTCAAAACGAGTCATGTACCAAAATGTTCATTGCAGCTCTATTTACAATAGCCCAGAGACGGAAACAACCTAAGTGTCCATCATCAGATGAATGGATAAAGAAGATGTGGCACATATATACAATGGAATATTACTCAGCCATAAAAAGAAATGAAATTGAGCTATTTGTAATGAGGTGGATGGACCTAGAGTCTGTCATACAGAGTGAAGTAAGTCAGGAAGAGAAAGACAAATACCATATGCTAACACATATATATGGAATTTAAGAAAAAAAAATGTCATGAAGAACCTAGGGGTAAGACAGGAATAAAGACACAGACCTACTAGAGAATGGACCTGAGGATATGGGGAGGGGGAAGGGTAAGCTATGACAAAGTGAGAGAGTGGCATGGACATATATACACTACCAAAGGTAAAATACATAGCTAGTGGGAAGCAGCTGCATAGCACAGGGAGATCAGCTCGGTGCATTGTGACCACCTAGAGGGGTAGGATATGGAGGGTGGGAGGGAGGGAGATGCAAGAGGGAAGAGATATGGGAACATATGTATATGTATAACTGATTCACTTTGTTATAAAGCAGAAACTAACACACCACTGTAAAGCAATTATACTCCAATAAAGATGTAAAAAAAAAAAAAAAAGACAGTAAATCCCAAGAGTTCTCTTCACAAGGAAACTGTCTTTTTCCTATTTAATTAGTTTTTATCCATATGACATGATGGATATTCACTACATTTATTGTAGTAATAATTTCGTGATTATGTAAATCAAACATTATGTTGTATACCTTAAACTTATACAGTGTTGTATGTCAATTATATCTCAGTAATACTGGATAAAAAATAAAGTTGCATCTTTCTGTGAAAAAAGAGTAAAAGAAAGAATGAACTTCCTAAGTACACACTGGGCCTTAATGCCATTGTTCTTACCTTAATATCATTAAAAATAAAATAAGATAGAGATGTTATTTATGGGTTAAAGGAATTTATAAACTACAAGATTATAAATTCCATACTAGCAGGTGATTTAAGCAATGGAATATAGCCATCCCTTAATCAAAGCCTGGTCTCTTTCTGCTGAAGGGAAATGTGTGGATTAGGAATGGGTTGATCAAGGGAAACAAAAGGACACAGACCCCAATTTAGGGTGTGCTAACAATGGACCACAGAATTTTATATGTAGCAGGTCCCTCTCTGCTTTGCACCAAATTTACTCTTACTCTAAATTATAGTATAATAATATTATTGACTAAGTGTTTTTTATGGGCCAGGCACTATGCATGCTTACATTATTTAATTATCACCAAAATCTTATGAGCTGCTATTATTTTCATTCCAGATTCACAGATGAAGAAACTAATATTCAAATGGATTAGAAACTTTCTCCTAAGCACACACTTGCCCAAGATCTGTCAAAGTAAAAGGCACCACTTAAACACTAAGCATAATGAATAACAAAATATTACCATACTTGTTATCTCATGCTAATTAGACTGTCTGTCAACTTAATGACATCTCCATGAGTGCAGAAATGGCTCATAATTTTTTTGTATCCTTCTTAATTCCAAAGCTTGGTCTAAAGTAAGGGCAAGAAAACCTGTTGATTTTTTTTAAAGTTTAATACACAGGATAGATTTTCCTAGATGACCCCTTCAGTCATTTCCCACTCTGAAGTACTGTGATAATGAAACAAAGAAACATGCCAAAAGCAATAAAAGCCTCCTGGAACTTTAAGACTTGGTAAGAAAATGTTACCATGAAGAATCAATGATTCATATTAATTCCATTGCTTATACCAAAAGAAGAAAAAGTTATCTTCATTTAAAACTGTCATATGTTTGGACAAATAAAATATGAAGTTGAGAACAGTCCAATTGTTTGGACAAATAAAATATGAAGTTGAGAACAGTCCAAAGTGTTTCCACAAAAGTGTCAGTGACTTGTGACCAAAGGTGCCTATGGGAAATGAGTGCTGAGGGGGAAAGAGGGTAACAGGCGCTTGAGGCTGTTCTGGCAGCTTTTGGAGTGTCCTTAAAGCAAAAGCCTTCCTTGAAACAAATCACACTGTTACAATACAATCAAACATCAAAGCTAAATATTTGTGACAAGTACTAGTCTAACATAGGTGGATTTTATGTTCCATAAAATTTCAGATTGCTTGCACTAAGAATTTAAAAATAAACGGACCAATTCATTTCAGCTTCCACCTCCCTGCCTCAATCACTATCATTATCAACTCAGTACAGTGAGTTACTATACAGATTTCATTCCTCTTTAGGAGAATTTTGTCATAATAGAAGGAAGGGAATTTGGTATATGAAGAGATATAAAATGAAGAGGTATAAAACGCTGGTGATTTTATAGTCAGCAAAGATGTTCTCCAACTCACCACCTCTCTATGAAACAAATTCTGGCAGTGAGGAAACCTAATTACTAAAACCACAGCTTTCTCCTAAAGCCACACTTCCTGCAAATGCTACAGGGTTTCGAATTCCAGTCAGACAGATTCTCCAGGCAACCATATAAGGGTAAGCAAAAACACACAAATCCTCCGACAGGCTGATGTAAGGTCACAGGGCAGGCACATGAGAACCAAATATGGTAGTTAAATTCTCCAGCTCACAACAGATACTTAAAAAAAAAACCCTGCAAACATGAACTTCAAATTCTTGAATCACAAGAAAAGTAATAAGCAATTAATCTATTTTTATTAGTGCTGACTGGATGACAAATATGATCCAGTCTACCGTATATTACACCAGCTTTGCCTTTTTCATCCTTTCCTTTTCTGCGGCAGGAAAGGCTACTGTGAAATGTGCAGCCGAAGTGGGCAACAGGGTATTACATCTAAATAAACTAGTCCAATCTGCCTACAGAAAGAAATACAGATTTCCCAAGAGCTCCATGAGAATAGTGTCTGCCCCATTGTAAGGAAGGCACTGTCCTACACTATGACTAAGAAAAATATCCATATATGTGACATCATTTGATACTAAGGATAAGGCCTGCAGGGATCCTTGTCCTCATTTAAACTCAAGAATAGAACAACATAAAGAGAAGATAATTTCCCCTACTTCTCACTACCAAAACCCCATGATTAAAAGCAGGTAAGATACTGTCCTTTTTTCCAATGATCATAGAATTCTAATTAGCATTATCAATATGCCTTGGTAATTTTGAAAGCTGCTAATTCAGTCAAAGTCAAATAAAACCAAAAGCATTCTGAGAGGGTGCATCAAGAGCCATGGAAACCTTCATGTTCCTTGATCCAGTAATTTCACTTCTAGATTCCTAGTCTAAGTAAATAATCCAAAAGAGGGTAGAAATTGTGTGCCTGAAGAGGTTATGCAATGTTTTGGTGTGTTTTTCTTGTTTTCATTAATTTGTTTGTTTTTTAGTGGTGGAGAATTGAAAGTTGCCTGCATGTCCAACCATTTGTACTTAGTTAAATAAACACTGATGTGATCATTCAAAAGATTGCTATGAACACATTAAAACTGACCACTGTACAATTATGTAGCAACAAGGAAAAATAGTTATGATATAAAGAGTGAAAAAAGAAGTCTACAGAATCATATTTTAGCTGTGATTCCAACTGTGTAAAGGAGAACTATGTATGTTTTTAAAAGACTAGACAGGAATTCAAACACAATTATTACAACCTCTTAGAACAGGAGTGAGGGCTTAGCACCTTGCTCAGATGACTAATTAAGCTGTGCTGGGATTATGAGATTATGGGAATTCCCCCTGCCAAACTTTTCCAGTGGTTTTATATAGCTTTACATAATTTTTAAAAAATATTCCAAAAAAATCAATTCATGTATATTGAGCTCATAGTAGAGGCAATACAATATAATGGAAAGACCACTGACTATGGCCCCCATGATCCTCACCTCCTGGCATTTACTTCTTTATAGAATCCCTTCCTCTGGAGTGTGGGCAGGAGCTGTTACTTGCTTCCAATCAGTAGAATATGGCAAAAGTGTTGGGATGTCACTCTAGTGATGATGTTATTACACAAGGCTTTATCTTTCTAGCTGACTCACACTAGAGTCTCTCTCTCCTTTGTTGGATACAAAGAAGCAACTGCCAAGAGTATAACAGCTTCAAGGAGATGAATTCTGCCAACGACCACATGAGTTTGAGATGGATTCTTTTATAGTAGAGTCTCCAGATGAGAAACCTGTCCTGGTTGACACCTTGATTACAGCCTTGTAGGACCCAGCTAAGCTATACCAGGACTCCTGACCTACAGGCACTGTGATATAATAGACGTGTATTAATTTAAGCCACTAAATTTATAGCAATTTGTTAAACAGCATAGAAAACTAATACAGAACCCAAATGACTTGGGTTTGAATCTCAGATCCTTCACTTATTATCTGTGTGACAGAGCAAGTTGATTAACCTCTCTGACTCTCAAATTCCTCATTTATTAATTGAGAGTAATAATACTCGCCTCTCAGAACTGTTGTACAGAAAATTACAGACAACAGAAGCAATGTGCCTTTAACACTGACTGCCACAAAATATGCTAGATTGTAAATTATAAGGTCTCTCAAGGCTGGAACCTCATCTATCTTGCTTATCATTCTATACAGTGTCTATAATCATATCTGACCCATAGCAGGTATTCTATAAATATGCACCAAATGAATAAATAAATGAGATAAGCTCTCAAGGAAATGTAGCTACTTTAAATATACATAAGGAACTGTAGTTATACATAATTGAAAGAGAACCCCTGCCTTCAAGGTATTAAAAACAATGAATTACCCCATAGTGCATCAATCACAATATAGGACAGCCTTTCTGGAGCAGTATGATAGTGAGGATATGCAGATAAGGAGCCAGACTCTGGAATCAAACATAAGAAAATTGTATCTGCACAATTCAATGTAATCTTTTGATAAACTGCTGTCAATATCAATAGAAAATATACTTATATGAAGATGATAAAAGAGGTATTTAAATCAAGCAGTGTAGTCACTAGATAGTCATGATGAGTGGTTTGTAAAATGCTGGACTGATGCCTGAACATTTGTAAAGTCTAATGACTTTCCTCAGTCACTTCATGGGGCTCTTGAGAAGTAAGGTGGGCTATTTAGCACATCCAGGAAATGTTTGAGGGACTACTCAGAGACTGTAAAATTCTCCATGAGAAGCCTCAGAAAGATGCAACTATTTATTGCATTACATCAAAATCCCAGCATTGTGCTCAGAAAAAGTGTCTACCAAAGTAAAAAAAATTACTCTGGTAACAATCCATTAAAAAGTACTTCTAATATAAGAGAATCTAATAGAAAATTGACTGGCAGTTAAATATTGTCAAGCAATACATTCCTTGAGACCTAGTCAATTTCCATTAAAAACATCCTGCCATATTGTAAAATTGTTCTTTTTCATAGATTGGCTTCTTTTCCTGGCATCTATTAAAAGGCTCCCAATTGATAAGCAAATCTGAAGCAGTAGAAAAAATTCCAAAGTTAAGTCAATTTGAATCACAAAACTTATACTCACAACACTCAGCTAGTGTTCACTGTAAAAATCCACCAATATTTGTTTCTGTGAAAAAGGGAAGACCAAAAACATTGGTGAACAATGAGTAAGGAAGTCATTGACTCAATCTCTGAAAGTCCTCCAAATCATTTTGTGAAGAAAAAACAATAATACTCACACAGACAAAGACACATGCACATTCTCAGAAATGCAATTTCTAATCACTCTAGGTTGAAAGAAAATGATTTCTCCACTTCCTTTTACTTTTTCAGAGGGAAAGGAAGCTGTATTTACATATGTCCCACTGAATTTTCAACCCAAAGA
This sequence comes from Lipotes vexillifer, assembly GCF_000442215.2. NCBI lineage: Eukaryota > Metazoa > Chordata > Mammalia > Artiodactyla > Lipotidae > Lipotes > Lipotes vexillifer. Next base: position 1,081,129 of record NW_006771059.1, read on the forward strand.
CATCTCTTTGCTATGACCAAATTCTCCCTCAGTGCAATAAAAATATTTTAAGGCAATTACTTTTTCAAATTCAAGAGTCATATTATTGTAGCAATAGACAGAAGGGGAACAAAACATAAAGAATGTTTTAGGGAGGTCTGACCTATTGCTAATGGCATCACTCAAAGTAGGCAGAGAATCTCAGTCTAACACCCACCATGAAGCAAAGCATCAAATGCAGAAAAGAACCATAATCTTTTCACATTGATCAAATTCATGGAAATGGCACAAAATGCTCCAGTTCATCTTCCTTAAATTCAATTTATTTACCCTTAAAATTACTATTTTATCAAATCTCTAATAACAGGAGATAGTGAATCTTTGTATACGTTATCTAATGGGGCAATTTTCACAAATAATTGTCAGATTTTAGATCACAGGGTCAGCTTTCCAAATAACTAAAACCTTATCTAACTAAATAGCATGCTTTATTACTGTCATATAGTGAGACAAATAGGTATGACTTCACTTTTTTTCATACTGAAAACAAATATAGCCACCCAATTTAAAGCTAACCCTCAGTTACAGTCTATTTAAGGTAAAGGACTTTAAGTGGCCTTACACAAACATATGATGATTACATGTTTTTTGCTTTTTTATGGAATTTGTGAGAATATCCACAAAGAAATGTATATTACTAAATGTTTAACAATCTAAAAGTTTTTTATTTGAATGTTTCTTCAGGGTTGTAGGCTCAGTTGGTAGATAATTCTTGGTCTGGTTACCTTCACATACACAAAAAACTGCATGTCCCTGGTCACTCTCTCTAGACCCTTCTGGGAAAATAACTGCTAACCACATCCAGCTAATGGTGGGTCCATAGCATAATCCTTACACCTAAAGGGCTGCCTGTGATTTCAGAAAACACAAAAACAAAAAAAACAAACCAAATACTACCATTTCACACTAACTTCGCTGTAGTACTGATTTTTTTCCTCTGTAGTTGGTGAGGTGATAAATATTTCATAACAGAGGAAATTAAACACTTTCCTTTCAAGGGAGCATGGCAACTCAGAGCATTCTGTATCCTGGCCCAAACAAATGCATTTGCCATTGGAGAAAAAATTAGTCTGAAGCCTGAACAGTGTGCCCCACATGAACATTCCAGAGAACAATATGAATGTACTCCCAGACTCAAGCCATAAAGCATATTCCAAACTGTCCAGCTGAGAACAATTGCCATGTATTACCAAATTAGTTAAATAAGACCAGGATCAAATGGTCCAAGATATTAACCAACTAGCAAGCTAAGGCTGCTAAAACAAAAGAGGCCTGAGTCAGGTAGTTCTGTGGGCTCATCAGTGACTTTTTGGTGCAATTTAATTGCTACCATTGTTATTTGGACTATGACCATTGAGAACAACAGCATGTCCAGCAATAGGAACTGCTGTCAAGGATGGTGAAATGTCTGCTATTTTTACTTCACTTGCAAACTAATAAGTAAACCTGCCACAGTTTTAAGGATGGTGGCAGAAAACATGAGATTTCTGGGTCATAGCAACAGCAGTAGCCAGAGTATCAGCATTTTCTTGTACCTATTCCCTGATCCTCAATTCTTATAGGGTGACACAGGGTGCCAGGTTAGGGAACCTGGATCTTTCATAATGAGCAGTAAGCAAATCTTCCCTTTGCTTTAGAGAGAGACACTATCTCATTTTTTAAGGCTGTTTGCATCCTTGAAAAGATAATTCAGAACAAAAAGTCATTGCCTCTGCTTACAAGATGTACGCAAATACAAGAGATGAATGGAAAACTGTCTGCCAGCATCTACCATGTACAACCTATTTGGCTATTATAGAGTTCTCAGCTCTTGTCTTATACATTTCTGAAGGTGAAGCTAATATCAACATCAAATGCAGTTTTGGGTGATGAAATCCTGTAATTTCACCACCTGGCTGAATAGAAAATTGTAGGAGTGAAGGTGTATAGCAATTCAATTAAAAATTCTGTAAGACTGAACTCTTCTACATCCAGGTATAACACATTCATTCAGCAGTCCCTCATAATATGGGTTGTTTATTTGTAAAGTCAATTCTTGTGACCAATGTTACATCTTTAACTTCTCTCACTCTAAACCCAAATATCCATATATGTGCCAAAAGACAGAAACTAAATCATGATCTCATTTTAAAGTCTAGACAAGCTGCAAAGCATTTATTCTCTCTGTAAACATGCTTTTACCCTAAGGATTTTGTTCCTGATTCAGGAAAAGATTTGTTGAAATAAATCTAATACTAGTCAAGTTTAAAAAAGAAAAAAAAAACTGGCAGTTATCTTTACAGAATTCTTATTGAAAGTAAAGTATATGAAAGAAGGATTTTAATGTCTGGTGTTACTAGTAAAATGCTATGTAAGGATAATTGCTTTCTATTTTGTTCTGTTTTGATTTTAATCAATATTAAAAGGAAGCATAAATTATAAGGAATATAAATTGCTGAAATTAAAATACTCATCTTACCTTATGATTTTTAAAGTGTTTCACTGCTTACAACAGATTATAGGACATTTTTCCATGGGAAGCCAATAAGATATATTCTCTGCATTAAAATTTATACACACAGGGGAATTAATTATTCCAAGGAATCACCTCATGATCTGATAGTAGATAAATTACTGACATATATCTAATTTCCCTAAGCATCTGACTCACTCATTCTATAGTAAAGAATCACAGGCATAATTAACAGAAAACAAGTATTGAATCCATGCCTATCATGACCTTTCTAAAATTTGAATGTTACTTATTGACTGTGCAATCTACCAAAGCAATAAAATCTCATAATACCTGTTTGTTGATTGGCAGATATGCAGTTTCCTTAAGCATTAATGGATCTTTTAAAAGATCTACATGAGAAGTATTTGTTAATGATTCTTCATCATAGTATCCTGCAAATTTTTAACATCAGGTTTTAGACACATAAACACTTCGGTGACTAGTCTTGTAGGGTAACAGGGAAAAATCACTAAATATAATTTTCTTAGTGTAAAAACAAGTAAAAGTGTTGAACATAGTTTAAAGAGATTTGCTGCTATACTGCACTTAATTTAAAAATAATTTTAAATATTTTTTCTATTTTCTTCAGTCCATGAAATCTCCCCCCGCCCACCCCCAAATCTTGTAGATAAGTTCTTGTTCCACAACCTAGCTCTTCAGGGAACATAAAAGGAGAAAACATCATTCCTGTTTTAGAAAAATTTAAAATTTAGTAGGACACTAAATTCAATTTGCTACACTTCAGTAAAATATTTGTGATAGGTAAATATTTTAAAATATTTATGTCATGTGCTAAATATTACACTAAGCACTTTACATGCATTATCTCATTTTAATAGATGAGAATACAGCTCTTAGAGCAGTTAACCTTTCCCAAGAAGACACAGTGAGATAATGGTGGAATGGAGATTCAAAGTAAGCAGCTTGACTCCAGCTGCTTGAATCCACCACATTATACAAATGGAGTTAACTAATTGAGGTATAAATAAGAAAATAATGCTAGTATATTTTAAATAATTAGGAAAGTTTTCATTCTAAGGATTGAAAAGGAGTAAGGTAACCAGTAATCAATGAAAAAACCAATGGCTTTAGAAAAGTATAAGATTAAAATATAAAATTACTTTCTTTTAAGACTTACAGAAACATACTTTAAGCAGTTTTATCCATTTTAGTACATACTTTTGTCTAATACATTTTCTCAGCATTACTTTCTTTTCAAAACTAGAACTAAAATTAAAAATGGATTTAAAATGTATAAAAAGCAAGAAATAACCATACAATTTATTAGATTGCCCAACTTAGTTTCTGATAAAAAGGAGAGAGCTAGGTGTTCCCTGCTTTGGGAAAGTCCTGGGAAATTTCTTTAATTATGTAGTATTCATTTAAAACCAGCAGGCTTTTTTTTTTCTTTTTTTGAAATATCAGAAATTTAGAGTAAGATCTATGGTATAAGTTAAAACTGTATTTCGTTTCTACTCTCCACCAGATGGTATATTATCGAATATATTTCCCTTGAGGCTGTACTGAATACATTCATTTCTAAATCAACACAGCTGCTGACCAGTTCAGAGAACAATTCTCATTACAACTTCTGATCAGTATGATCTGTGGCATTCATCTAGATGAAGGTGTGTTTAGTGAAGGTCTGGAAATTCGGGTCTTTCTTATCGAACCACTGTGAAGTCATTTGACCAAAAGTTAAGGGTGGCATATTCTTTTGTAACTACTATATGTGCAGACACAGATGGAATTTATTTGCAATGTTAAAGTTTTCCATTGAAAGGACAGCTGCAACTATTTCACCCTTTTCTATCAAGATATCTGGTATATCGCAGTAATTTTCCCTCTAGCCTAGCACAGAGTAGGGCCCTCACCAAACCCTCCCTCAAGGCAAGAGAACTGATTTATATGGCATGACCTGGTCTAGAAAGGAGATACCCATAATTTCTGTTTATTCAGCGGGGCAGCAGGACACAGAATGAAGGTCTCTAGCTCTTCCATCCAGTAGAGGGAAGGAACACATTGCATACATTCAATACATGATTCTAATAAATCTACTAGTACAATTGAAAAAAAGACATGTTTGTTTGTGAACACCATTTAGTGAGAGGAAAAAAAGCTTAAATTAAGGTCTAAATTCTGCATTTTTAATGCACATATGGCTCCCCTTATGAAGAACCACAATTTGGCCCTGAAAATTTGTTCTTTAAAGGAAAAAAATTTAGCTGAAGTTTGTAAACTTTATACAAATTAGGCTACTGTATACCAATGAATGCAAACTTTCACCAACCATACCAAAAAATTAATTTTAAAGGAGGAGGAGGAAAAAAGAGACGAGGAGGAAAAAAGAGATGAGGAAGAGGAAGTACAACACCAAATTTGCATTATAGAAGGTATTATGACTTAGATTAGAATAATCACAAGTCCATAATTCTAAAACATGGAGACCAGAATGCTGCTTAGTAGACTGAATTTTAAAAGTTAAAACGTCTACTATAGGGAATTCCCTTGCGGTCCAGTGGTTAGGACTCCATGCTCTCACTGCTGAGGGCCCAGGTTCAATCCCTGGTCAGGGAACTAAGATCCCACAAGCCACGTGGTGTGGCCAAAAAGCAAAAACCTCTACTATATTAAAAATATTTTTAATTTATTTTTACTTATACACTGTGAAATTCACTTGCTTGGTATGCATTTCTATGGATTTTCACAAATGCATAGAATCATGTAACCAACACCACAATCAGAAAATTCTCTGACTCCCCTCACAAATTTCCTTGTGCTACCCCCTTGCAGCACTAGTTTTTATAATTAAAATTTCAGTTCACAGATATTCTTCTTAACTACTAGTTACTTACTGGTTTCTCGGTTTCTCTCAACCATTTTGCTGAATTCTTATTATTAGCTTTTTCACAGAAACAAATGGATAAGGGTCTGTATGTCAGGTCAGCAAGTATTTATGAAATGCTTGTTCTGGGCCCAGCATTGCACTACATTCTCTGGGGACTACAAGAGAAGAAAAAAATACTACATAAGAAGGGAGCTCATAGGCATGTGAAACTTTACAGCAGTACAAGACGTTATTTAATGGAATGCTTAATTGTGAGATTATGAAAGGGATTCTTAACTTAGAAATTAGGGTCTGTGACTCCCCTAAAATGTATATGTGTATGTCTTTGGGAGGAAGCTCCAGAGCTTCCATCAGGTTATCAGGTTAACTACAGTGAAAGATCCATAGGTGTTTTAGAAAGGAAATAACAATGGAAGAGGCAGGATGGAAATGATTGCTGGTAAATCTTACAATCCAATAAGCAAGAGAAAGACAACCTTCACATAGCACTTTAAGCTTTTACACCCATTACTTTCATTTGAACCAAGAAGCATTTGGAGAAGGTTCTTAAGCCATGAAATGAGATGAGGGAAACTGTTTGAGGAAAATTAGAAGAGCAGTAGTATGCAGGATGAGTTGAAATGGATGAGTTGAAAACAGACTATGGGTAAGGAGTTATTGTTTAGGTTTAAAGGGTCCAGAGTCAATTGGAAGGTGTGAGCTGTAAAAGTGCAGAGGAGAATCTAAGATACATTATTAAAAGAAAAAATGATAGGCTTCACTGATGGATACGTTGGGAAAGTTTAAGGAATAAGATTTATTTAATCAATCACTCATTTAACATGTATTTATTGAGCCGAGCCTATTAGGTTCCTGGCACTTGTTCTAGGCATCAGAGAAAGAGCAATAAACAAGACAGACAAGGAAGGTTTCTGCCCCCACAGAGTTTATAATCTAATGAGAGGAAACAGTTTATAATCTAATAATAGGAAAACAAATTAATAGACAAAATAATTTCAGACAGTGATTAACTGACAAATTCTATAAGTTATCAAAGTATCAGTATGAAAGATGACTTCCAGGATACAAAGGGACAAGTGCAAGGGAACTAAATATGTACTAATTAATGGACTAGGCTTTTTAAGACAAATTATCTCATTTAATTAAAAGATGATACTTACAACAACATGGAACCACTGGCAAACACAGGACATTGTGAAGGCAGACCTTCGATATGTATGTGTATTGTATATGTTGGGGGGCAGTATATCTAAGAAGGGAAGAATGGTAAGGGGAATGGCAGAGAGTAAAGACGATGAGTTAAGTTTTAAATAAATTGAGCTAGAAGACTTCTATTTTCAGGAGAAAACAACCCATGAGTATGATAACAAATGTACTATCAGAATTTTTTAAAAACTACCTTGGTACAGCAAAACAAGATGATATATTCAGTAAATGCTATCTTTACAAGTGAAGAAGTTTTAGTTTATTATAAACATATAATGGCTATTCACAGTAGAGAATGAAGAATTGGTAAATCAATTCATTGTGCTTCTCTTTTGCTTTCTACTCTCACAGTTAACTGTTGAGAAAAAGCATGCTTGCTCATCCTACTAGTCCTTGTGTGGAAAAAAATTCTGAAAAAATATATATACACATATTAACATATAAGTCTTGTTATCCTTACTAGATTACAATCTCCTCAAGGGCAGGTTACATACCTAATTTATGTTTGTGTCCCTCAGAATACCAAACAGAATGCCTTATACATTGCTAGTACTCAATAAATACTTTTAAGTAAAGACCCCTTCAAGATCTTATTTAAAACACAATGCATCACTTTGATGGTTCTCCCGTCCTGAGAATACTAACTGGATTTATTCTATTGGCACTGTTACCACTGTAAGCAGTATTTTCATTTTTTAATCAAAGCCTGTTTTGGTCTAATTCTAAATAAGAAGAAAAGGAACTCAAAAAAAGCAGAATATACGAACTTTCAGGCCCAAGAACTAAGCCAGAAAAGAGGCAGGCAAAGGAGTGAAGTAAGTAAAAATGTTTTGCTAACATCTCTGACTACTCCTAAGATTTTATTTTCCTCTCCCCAACTCCTAAAATGTCCTCTGTTTGTGGACAGTAAAGACTCTTTCTTAAAGCTGTTAACCAAATACTTGATGTATGAGCCACTAGAAGAGCTATCTAGAATTGGTTAAAGTTCAAAGATTACTATATATACACAACTGATTTTTGCTCTCTGCCTGTCTATTTTGAGAAGGGAAACAATTCAAAGATGAAAAATATACCTTTGGGCTACAGGCATGAAATTATGTGCTGCATATAGTCATAATTCCTCAAGGTTCATAAAAGATGAGACTCAGTTAAAATTTTCATGTTGATCAACACTTTAAAATTAGGTGGTGCCTTACTACTTATCTACTGTCTCACAACTGATTGGCAGAGATGGCTTCATGAACATAGCTCAAGTAAACATGACCTGTCCAGTTCTGTAATTTATGTGTCCTTCCACCACTCCTTTTTCTTGGCTTTTCTCACACTTTTTTTTTCTTTTGGTCTGTTTCATACAGTTATGTGGGTCTATATAGGAAAGGCACATATGTTAAATATAAAGATTTTAGAAGTCAGGATGGGAAACCAATCTTTGACAGACAAAATCACTCAATAAGAAAGAGGATCAAAATGAATTAATATATATATAAAGTGCTTTAAACAATGTCTGACACATATGATTCAATTAATGTTAAGTTATTGTTATTACTGAAGTTATTATTATATACAGAGGTGAGAGAGGCAGTATTGGTGTATTGGCAATAATACTGGACTTTGAGTCAGAAAGCTTGTTTAAAAATGCGTCTATTCTACCTACTAGATATGTAATCATAAGCAAGTCACTTAAATTTCTGGGCCTCTGCTTCCTAATGTCCAATAGAGTAACATGGGTGCTTACACTTATAAGTTATCATGAGTATTACTGCAAATGTATGTGAAAGAACTTTGTAAATATAATCAAATAAAGATGTAACTCAATATAATCACCCAACTTTTCTTTCACTATCATACTCCTCACTTAAGTCTATCTAATCCCCATGGTCTCAAAGTCTCCAGGCTGTGTCTGCTTTCTTACTATAGGTTCCCTCATACTTCAAAGCCATATCAGTAATTCTTTGCACTATTATCCTATTCTCTCTCTCTCTCTCTCTCTCTTTCTCTCTCTCTCTCTCTCTCTCTCTCTCACACACACACACACACACACACACACACACACACACACACATACAACCACAAAACTTACTGGACTTCAGATCAGTTTCCTTCCTTTTCTCCTAAAATCCTATGTATTATATCTCGGTTGGTTCCATGGACTGAGACTAATTTCAAACACTGCCACTTCTTTCAGAAAGTCAGTATTCACTCTCCAAATTATGTAGTTTTTAGCCCTTTAAAAAAGACCTGGCTTTGTCTTCCCAGGTCCTCAGCTCTGTAGTCTTAGTTATACATAGCTACTTGTTGCTTTTTGACGCTGTACCTGTTGCTCAAAATGCAGCTTCTTGAGTCATATTCCCATAGATTCTAATTCAATAGGTTTACAGCATCCATGAATGAAATTTTGAACAAGCATCCTGTGAGATTTCTGAAGCAGGTGATCCCCATATACACTGTGAGAAACAATGACATGTTTATTGAACAACTAACATTGAGTCACTCACCAGTCCCCTAGTCATATCTTTGCTCTTACTGTTGCCTCTCTCAGGAATGATCTTTCTCTTTCTCTGATAATGAAAATATTGCTTAGTTTTTGAGATCCAGTTCAAATGCAGCCTCCTGCTCCATTTCCCCCATACCCAGCAGATGTGCTCTTTTCTATTGAACAAGCTATGGGACATTATCAGCACTGGGGTACAAGGAAGTGGTGATAGGGTCTTTAGCTTTTATAAACTGAAGTTTTACATCAGAGTCTGTGCTCTTGAGTTAAGTTTGCTATAAAGCCTGTAAATTGGGTAGACTAATAGAAAACTAAAAAATACTCAGCATCTGATTGGTCAGGGTAGTAACTCAAACCACATAGAAACTAGAAAGGAGGACTGTCAGCCATGTCAGGACCAACGATTGAGAATGAGAAATAAACAAATAAAAAATAGTTGTTAGCTAGAAAATTGTACAAGTTCAGTAAGGATTAGTCAAGTGATAACATCTCAGTGGTCTCAGGGAAAAAGATGGCTAGTGCACAACTGCCTAAGTGAGTTTGTGTGGTTGGTGTAGGTTATAAAATAACAAGGGGAAAATAAGGGAGAGAGGGAGCTAAGAGCCGAGATGGCAGGGACACTTGAGAAGGATGGAAGCCATGAGTACAGTTAATAAGTGACAAAATAGAGATCTGAACCCAGATCAATCTGATTTCTCTGTACTAATGGATTTTCAAACCTTAATGTGACTTGGAATATAATTCAGGAGTTCTAGACATGGCCCAGGGATCTGCATTAAAAAACACCCCTCTAGGTGCAAGTGAGCAGTGTGTAAATCATATATAAGAAACTGAACTACTGCTTCTCAGTTTGCTTGAGGCACTATTTCTCTCCTTCTCCTTATTTCCACTTCAGCCTTTCAGAGATACCCAACTACCTAGGAACCCCAAGCATTAAAAAGATAAATTCTCTGACCTCTTTCCCTCTGTCCTCTTTGCCCCATTCTTCCAAGATCTGGGTTTTTTAAATTAGAAACTCCTTTTTCTTTGCAGAAATAGAGACACAGACATAAAGAACAGATGTATGGATACCAAGGGGTGAAGGAGGGGGTTGGGATGGATTGGGAGATTGGGATTGACATATATACACTATTGATACCATGAATAAAATATATAACTAGTAAGAGCTGACTGTACAGCACAGGGAACTCTACTCAATGCTCTGTGGTGACCTAAATGGGAAGAAACTCCTTTAAACTTCCCAAAGGATAAGGACAACTACGTTTCTGAGACAGCTTGGTAGGTGGTCTCTGACAGGCATACTAGATCCCAAACCCTTAAGCTCATAAACACATGTTTACTTTGCTAAAGTTAAACATCATCATCATCCCTTACATTTTATTGTATCCACTATGCACTAGGCACAGTGTGAAGCATATCACCTTTTCTCTTAATCTTCAAAAGAAATCTGTAAGGTTGATATTATTATATTTATTTGACAGATAAAGGAACAGAGTCTCTGAAGGGAAAAGTTGAGTAACCTACTCAAGACAACTGCCAGTAAATGGTGGTTTAAACTACTACATGGGATTTGAACTTATGCAGCCTGTGGAAACCCAAGTGTTTCATGACTACTTGCCAGCTCATAAATATCTTCAGTAACTACTGGCATGAGGCAAAGACACTGATGCACAAATTTTAAAGGTAGGGAAAAAGGACACAGTCTAAAGCCCAGAATTAAAATCCTTCATGATACTAAAACATGCCTGGCAAACTTCTACCACCAAGTTTTACAGTCATGATCAAGTATTTGTGTGCCTCAAGATCCAGAAATGTTTAATAATTTTAGAGGGAGACAGGATGGGGGAGATAAAATGATGAGTAATTCCAATTACATCTCATCTAAAAATTTTGAAATTTCCATAAAGTCTATTACTATGTTAAATGTCTTGTATCCTCTGACAATAGAAGAAAGTTCTTCCATGTTATAGGGAAAAAAAACTCAATGAAGAACATTTTGCTGTAACAGAAATCTTAAAATAATGTAATCAACAATCACATCTACTGGCTATCTTTGGATGTAAAATAATCAGAACAACATTGGAAGAAAAGAATCATTGAAATCTTAAAAATAAAAGTTTCAGTGAACTATTCACAAATGCACTTTGCAAAATTAATCAAAGACAACTAAAGAGAAAGTAAGGAAAACCATTCCCTCATGAATAATGCAGAATTGATTTTATACTTCTTGCTTTATTATTTTCAGCAAGTGAGCAAGTTAAGGTATTTCTACTTTGGTGCAACCTATTTGTAATGGGAAGCTACTTCTTCACGTGCAATTTGAGGAATTTAGAGAGTCAATGACAGGACCACTGATGTTTTTATGCCCTGCTTCAGATGGCCTGTTGAAAATAGATTATTCTGGACCATAGAATGAGTCCAGGCAGTAGATTTAAACATTAATAGTAAAGCCAAAGATGAAATAATCTGTTGAATGATAGTCTAGAAACAACATAAGCTTTCTCAACAGGATATTCAAAAACATTGAGGTAATTAAGATGGGTCTGTCCACTGAGAAAGTACAACTGCTATAATTTCTATGGCCTCCAGGCTTACCAGTTCAAATTCACACTTTCTTCACCAGCATTAACAGTTGCTGACTTCTGCCCTTCTTATTAGATTAACGATAACATAAAATGCTGGGTATGGATACTGGCTCTGCAAATTTACTGGCTGTAAGACCTAGGCCAAGTTATTCAAGCACTTTGAGACTCAGTTTTCCTATATGTAAAATGAGCATAATACACCTACTTCCTAGAGATGTAAGGGCTAAATGAGAAGAGGAATATAAAGTGCCTGGCTTTGAGCCTGGATCCCCAAAGGCACTCAATAAATAGAAAGTCTTTCCACACCCATCTCCTCCTTTTGTCCTACTCATTCTTCAAACTCAAGCCTTACCTTCCCTAGAATATATATTTAGGCACACTGATTTTTCTTAGATCTGAATTCTTATAGCAGTAGTTTTTGATCTGTGGTCCAGAGATCACTGTGGGAAGGGGGAGGGAGAGGGAAGAACAGTTATTGCAAAAAGCCGACAAATCTCTAAGTACACAAAGCATTTTCTAGAGACTAAAAGAATAAATTTTGCACTAAAACATACAACTCTTTTCTAATATGTATAGATACTGTTGTGTAAATTAAAATACAAATTCATGTCAAAGTGTTAGCAAATTTATGGTATTTTTTTGAAATCTTAACATCTTTATTGGAGTATAATTGTTTTACAATGGTGTGTTAGTTTCTGCTTTATAACAAAGTGAATCAGCTATACATATATCCCCATAGAAAGTGGTATAGTAGTTTTTGTTATTATTTATTTTCTCAGCCAAAGGATAGTAAAAATTTAATTAATATTACGGTAGATTTCCATATTTATACTCTGAAAAAGCTGACTCCCACTATCACGTGTTTCTATTGTTGTATGATATTCTCCAGTTGTTTCGAACAAGCCTGGACTAGGGTGAAGGAAGTGAGGTACTCACTTCAACTGAAAATTTGAGGGTCACATAAAAGCTCAGTAATCAAGATAGATAACATGTTAAAGACATTTTAAAATAAAAATTAATGCAAATATAGATAATGAACAAAATATCAAAATTTTAAATAAGACATGATCTGACAGGGCCAGGATTGTGGGGAGGTAAATGAGATGAGTCAGACAAGTGCAGGGTCAGATCCTGGTTCATAGGCATTTTGAGGATTTGACCCTGAATGTCTAAAGAAGAATCAAATACTGGGCCATTATTTTACAATACGCAGTGTTCATTACAGTTTTTAGCTGGATCTCCAAAAGAGTAAGCTAATCCATGCCGAGAGTGCTTTCACAAATAAAAAGTTGCCGTTGGGACACAAAAAACACTGCAGATATGAGAGCTCTGGGAAAGGCATGAGAACAGAGAGAGAGATGGGTATGCATGTTGAAAGTCTTAATTTAGTAATAGGAAATAGAGTTCTGGGAGAGTATCAGTGAAGCAGTAAAAGTCTTACTGTTCGGAAAGGCGACAGCTAGCCTACACTTATTTTCCAGAGGGCAGGAGACATCATCTTCTTTATCATCATCATCATCATCATCACTACTATTTGCTGAATACGTAACGGTATGCAAAACACTACATTAAGAGCTTCATCCTGTTTAGTCATCACAATGATTATGTGATGTATATGTACTATTACCCCCATTTTATTAACTGGGTTTCAGAAGGAATTAAATGACTTGTATACAGTGTTGAACCTAGTAAAGAAGTTTAGGGACAATATGAATATATCCAGGTATACCTAAAATAATAACAATAATAATAGCAATAGTAAAAATAATAAAAATAAATAATAACTAATAAAATAATAACAATTAAAAATAATAAAAACAATAATATCAAATAACACTGAACAGTTACTGTTTTAAGCACTGTGCTAAACATTTTATCTCACTTAAACTTTATAGCAGCCAAGGAAGTTAGGTATTACTATCACTATTTTTACTCTGTGTGTGTCTGTGTGTGTGTGTGCATGCATGTGCACACACACACACACACAGTTGACCCTTGCAGAAGGTGAGAGTTATGGGTGTTGCCCCCCAACACAGTCAAAAATCCCCGTACAGCAGGGGAAATCTCTGCCTCAAAAAAAATTGATTGATAAATGACTCACCCACCGGCAGGAAGCTGAAACAGTTTGGATAGAATCAGGACTCAAACCCTAGTTCTTGTGATTCCACACATTGTGATCTCTAATTAAATACTAACTTTTCCCAAACTTAGTTAACTTAAAGATCTGTAAAATGAAAAAAACAGAGACTATATTTATTGAAAAAATCCATCTATAAATGGGTCTGTGCAGTTCCAAAACTTGCTGTTCAAGGGTCAACTGTATAGTTGAAATAAATTTCTAGACACAAGATGGAGCTGCTCCTGCCCAGGGTGCCGTGTGAGCAAATGCAAACTTAGATAATTTTCATGTCCCTGTAAATATTCCATTTGACCAAAATGCAGTATATCGAGTCAGCCAATCTCCAAACGCCAAGCCAACCCTGGGCCTTCTTACCCCAAACAAGGTTGACTATGTGGTCCCAACCAATTAGGTATTTTCTATTTTTCTCTTCCTTGTTCATTATTCTTTATCTTATAAAAGTTTCCTGCCCTCTGTCCCATTTTGCAGTTCTTTGAATAGAGACTGCCTGCTTCATGAAGTGTTAAAGTTTGTATCTCCTAAATTGTTTAATCTAATCATTTTTAATCATATATATAGATAGATAGATAGATAGATAGATAGATGCATACATATATATATACACATATATATGAACATATATGTAATATACTTACCATCTACTTTGTGGCAGATTATTATGCTAAGTACCACATACATTGTCTCATTTAATTTCATTTGCTCGTGCCCAGAGAATATTGCTACTGCAGTCTTGTACCCAAAGCAGCCATTTTTACAACCAGGGTCCTTCTATCAACTTGGCATTAGTCTTTATCTGACTGAGTTCCATATAGTATAAGGCTCCAAAATGTTCTCATAGAGATATTACTGCTATAACCTAAGGAAGCTGATAAGGTTATGAAACCAGAATCAAAAAATAACTCTTGGAATTTAAATGGCAAATATTCACATTCTAACCTCAAAACAAACTGACCAACATGATTGTGTGGTTTTTCTAACAACTACATGTCATTTTTCTATACCAACAACCAATTCTCCAACACCAACTGGGTATCCATCAATACAGTTCTGACACTACCTGTAGTTAGATGAGATCCCACAAATTAGAGGGCTCAGTCCCACAAGACTGCCCTCAATTCATATGCCAACCACAAGTAGAGTTCCCAGGTGACTCACACTTCTGCCTGGCCAACTACAAATTCAAGCTCCCACAAGCCCCCTTCAGCATCGATAATTCACTAGAACAACCCATAGAACTCAGGAATGTGCTCTACTTCCTATTATAGTTTATTATAAAGGATACAAATAAGCAACCAGTTGAATAGGTAAATAGGGTGAGGGTTGGAAGGGTCCCACACACAGGAGCCTCTGTCCCTGTGGAGTCAAGGTGAACCATCCCCTGGAATGTGAATATAGTATTCAAAAACTTGGAAGCTCCCCAGACCCTGTCATTTAGGAGTTTTTAATGGAGGTTTTATGTAGGCATGATTGATTAAATCATTGACCATTGGTGACTGAATTCAATCTCCAGACCTTCTCCCCTCCCCGGGGTTGTGGGGTGTAAATATTCCAACCCTCTAATCTATTGGTTGGTGTCTCTGGAGACCAGCCCCCCAATCCTGGAAGCTATCTAGAGGCCCCACACTGCCAAGAGCCACCTAATTAGCATAAACTCAGGTGTGGTTGAAAGACGGCATTATGAATAACAAAAGGCACTCCTATCTCTAAGGATACTCCAAAGGTTTTAGGAGTTCTGTGCCAGGAACCAGAGACAGACCAAATATATATATACATATACATATATATATATATATATATATATATAATATCACAATGTTATTCAAATACTTAAATGATGAGTCATTTTGAAAACTGCTAGCACACCTTAATCTTGCACATATTGGATAATCTCTTTTGAACTTAACTATAACTTTTCAGCAAAAATTTGACTAGTCCTTCACAAAAGTTGGCAACACAATCACCATTTAACAGATAGCAATTCAGTTAAATTGATAACTACTAGCAGTTGTTAAGAGTTAGGAATCCCCCTTCTAATCAGCTATAGCAACAAGTTGACTGCTTTCCAACAGAGGAAAAATCCCATAATACAGTTTACTACTTTGTTTAGATCCTTAGGTTCAGATAGAAAAGATTATTAAAAGGAAGTGTCCAAAACTATAACCTAATTTTTCTGTTCTAAAAATGACAAATGATAGATACTGATACCGTCAAAGGCTAATAATATACACAAAATGAAATTCAACTCTCCTCACTTAAAAAAAGACACTGTTCTTCACAGCTGTTTTAAATGACAAAAGGAGTTAGGAGTGATAAGTATTTGCTTGACTCGGAATTTACAAATAAAACTTCATCTGCAAGTCCATCTTTTTAGATATGTCTGGTGAAATGTATTATTCTTGTTGGCAGAAATCTATTTTCGTAAAAGATTAAGAGTGAACAATGCTTGTGTTCACAGGCTTCTACTAAAACAATATTTAAACCTATTTCTACTTGAAAATTTTCCAAGGGCAATACAACATGCTTTTTCTGGCTTCTCTCCCTGAAGAGCCACAGACCACCAACTAGGGAACATATTTGCCTTACTTCAACATATGAACACATTGTTCTAAAAAGCACTGACCTGGGAGTCAGGTGACCTGGAGTCTAGTCCCTGAGCTACAGTTCTTTATATATATAACAAGGAATATGAAATAGCTAGTTTCTAAGGACACTTCCTACTCTGCTATGTTGTTGTCCCAAGAAGTCTTCCATTTTAACAACCAGATAATCCAGGTAGGTTAAGGGATGTGCAGTTCTCCCTGAATCTCTATCTCCTCCAGAAACTAGTTGGAAAAGTAAGCCCTTGCTTTACCTGAAAAGCGTTATGTAAAGACGTGTACCTTCTAGTGGCCAGTCTCGATAGAAGAATTCTCTACTCATTTTACATGAATGAAACTGTTGATGTTACAAACAGCTAAAACTCTTCAACCTAGTATGAACTAATTAGGAACTCCAAGGAACCAATAATCTCATTTGGGGAAAAGTAATCACGGAAGACACCTAGCATACTTTTGATCTTAAGGCAAGTGAGAGAAATCTGGTTTTCATCCCATTTAGCTCTAAGTACAAATACAGGAATCCACAGGCTTATCTTCACATGTTGAGTCACTTAAGACCACATATTACAGGGATGAAAGAACTCAGGGATATTATGTTGATAATAGTGGTGCCACCAATGCTATCACCACTTTAAACTTACAGAAGATTTTAGAGTTCATAAAGTTTGCCATTGTACTATCAAGGCTCTATTTGTTCTATCTTCTGACTTCTACTCCATTTTTATTTCAAATTTTTCAATTTGTTCCAGCTACACCAGGGATTGTCTGTATTCCTCAAGTATGCCAAGCTCATTTCCTCCTCTCGGTCTTTGCAGTTGCTATTCCTCTGCCTGAAATGTTCTTTTTCTTGCATGTCATCTACCAGGTTCTTCCTTTTTTCCTTCAGGACTAAGCTTAATTATCACCTTCACAGTGGGACCTTCCCTGACCACACTACCTAAAGTAAGTCTCTTGTTAAGCTCTCATGCTACACCCTGTTTCTTCCTTCATGGCACTTATCACAAGTTGTAATTACATATTTATTTATGTGTTTGCTAATTTTTCCATCAGAATGTAAGATTAATGAAAGTAGGAGTTATGTCAGTCGTGTTCACTGCAGAATCCCCGGGGCCTAATACAGAACCAAGCACATAGAAAATGTTCAAAATATACTTGATAAATGAATATATATTCACTCATTCATTACAATAACCTAATGGAATAGGTAGAACAAGTATTAGTATATTCATTTTTTAGTTGAGGTCACCAAGGTTCACAGAAACTAGGGAAACTATAAGATAGCTATGAATGGTGGAACTAAAACTCAACCTCTGAACTTTCTACTCCAAATCCAGTATATTTTCCACTATACCACATGGCCGGAAACTCTCTAATTACTAGTAACCCCATGAAATTTAATCATTGATACCTCCTCCGTAGCCTCCTAGAAAATGAATTCTAGGCAGCCAAGATGAACATGCATCACAGACTTCCCTAAAAAAGAGTTAACCAATTATCTATGTTCTTTTCAAAAGAGGACCACCATTCCATCAAGGCCACTCAGGATTCCCAAACTTCAGTGGGGCTAATCTTAAAACCTCTAAGTTCTATATGTAACTCACAAGCTATACCTCATGTGTCACTTCATGTCATTTTGTTGAAAAAAAGAATTTAGAGTTATATACACAAAACATATAAACAAAGTGAATTAGATATATACTCTGGACTGTTAAAATGGACTGTTCTTGTAAACACATTAACTATCACAAAGAAAGGTCTATACATATTTATGTGCAATCACTGTAATGGTATTTTCTAGGGCCCTAGTATCTAAAATTGCCTGCTTAGTGAAATATATGAGAGAACATGAACATGTGAACATGGTCACAGTTTATTTCATAATAACTTCTGTGAATTGCAAGAGAGTGCAAATCCATGAAATGAGTGAAATATGTTATCATGTGGGTTAATACTCCAAGCATTAGTTCACCATTCATTGTACTCAGCCCACTCTTGGTTTAGGTGATTTAATAGCACGTCCAGCTTACAATAACTAAAAAACAACAACTGATTTTCAAAAATCTTATGATTTAAAGAATATTTGCAAGTAAAATATTATTACTAAAAGCTTAAAAAGCAAATGAAATCATTGTGCCTTTTAGAGACTTATCAAGATAGCAAGTAAAAAATAACTCATTTCTAAAGCAAAAGTGAAAACATAAGACAACTGGTTTCCTTCAAACTAGGAAGCTGTTAACAGTCCCATCTGATAGTTTGTTCAGGAATTATTGTGCATTCTTCACATAGATTCGAGCCCCAAGGGTTTTGTAAGCAATGAGACAGGCTCTCTGTTCTGAAATAGATCAGCAGAGTAAGGGCATATGGTGGTGGGAAATGTAAAGAAGAGAACATTTTGGTTGCTTTTAAGCAGAAAAATAAAATAGAACTCTTAAATGAGAGTCTAATTGATTGCCTTAGTAATAGCTCTGGAATTTCCTTCAGATCAAAATAAAATGTGGCAGTCTAAAATCCATGAAGTATCTAAAAATTTGCACCACATTTTTAACTGGTGTTGGGGGTCTAACAACAAATTTCTCATTTGGTCTTTGGCCCTCCATTTTTCATGATGATATCTCTGTTGTAAAAGCCCAAAGCATTTATTTCAGGTACAACTTTACGAATTTCCTCACAACAGGCTTGAATGATCTGTAATATAGGCAATGTTAAATCCATTCTCTTTACCTAAGAGAAACAAAAACATTGACAGAGTTAAGTGACTTGGCCAAGAATATATGACTTATCAATGGCAGAGCTGGGAGTTCTATTAGTTCCTTATGGTCACAAAAAGAAATTACCACAAATTTAGTAGGTTAAAACAATGCAGATTTATTCACTTACAGTTCTGGAGGTCAGAGTTTGAAATTAGTTTCATGGAACTAAAATCAAGATGGTGGCAGCGCTGGTTCCTTCTGAGGGCTCTAGGAGGGATTCTGTTTTCCTTGCCTCTTTTAGTTTCCAGAGGCCACCTGCATTTCTTGGCTTATGACCCCTTCCTTGCATCACTCTCAACCTATTTCCATCATCATATCTCCTATTTTCCCTTCTGTCATCAAATCTTCCTCTGCTACCCTCTTATAAGGACGCTTATAATTACAGTTAGTGCCCACCTAGATAATCCAGAATAATCTCCCCATCTCAAGATCCTTAACTGAATCATAGCAGCAAAGTCCCTTTTTCTGGAACCTGTGAAGTTTACCCTTTTTAAGATAATCTTCATAGGTTCCAGAAATTAGGACTTGGATATCTTCTAGAAGTTCTATTTACTAACTTAGGAGTTAATAGTAGTAGTTATTAGTATACATTAACCAGAGTTTTCTGACAATGGAACAATCTATTTGAAGAATTACTAGAAGTATCCATGGAGAAGGTTAATATTTAAAAGGCTGTTAAAAAAAACATGTTTGCATTGGGTAAAATGTTAGACAGATTGGGCTATAGGTCCAGTTCACCTAAAAAATTATCTGGGTCTTTAATTAGACTTCACTGGTAGATACAATTCCTTCCACATAAAATCTTACACTAATGTTGCTTATTTTATTAAGGCAATAACATCACTGAGAAAAGTAATTGAGCAACAAGCATTTACTGAACATCTCTTCTGGGCTAGGGACTGAAGACATATATGATATAGTCTCTATCCTCAGAGAGTTTAATGGAGTAATCAGAACATAGCTAACAGTATGATGAGTACCCCTTATGAAACATAGAAAATGAATGCTAAAGGAGCTTAGAGGTGGAGAGAACTGCCTTACTTTAAGTAGCCAGAAAAGACTTCATTAGGGAGGAGGGGTAAAGATGGGTAAGACCAAGGCCTGTGGAATGGGAAAAGAATGATAACTCAGGTGGAGGAAACACTGGAAGCAAAGGCACAGAGGTGATGATATATCTGACACATGCAGGAAGTAGTAAACTCAGATGTCTGGACCAAACAGCGCCTCTAGTGCAGCGCTTTCCATTGATGGCACACAAGGTGATTTTTAGTACCTGATTAAAGATGTTTCTTTAATTGTATGTGTTTATGCAAATGTGTAATAGAAAAAATAGGTAATTAGCACATTAAATCCATGATTTTACTGAAATCATTGTTTGGGATAAATCAAGTGCTTTATTCACACATGCATTCATTTATACATCCACTAAGTCCATAAGCATGTATTCATTACATAGTTCTGGGGACTGGGCACTGTGCTACAGACTGAGAATACAACAGAGGTGCACAAAACAAAGACCCTGAGCCCAAGGAGTTCACAGTCTAGTGGGAAAGACAGATATAAACAGAAAATTATAATACTGGGTTGGCTGAAAAGTTCGTTCGGGTTTTCATATGAAAACCCGAACGAACTTTTTGGCCAATCCAATATGCCATGATATAAAAATATGCACAAGGTGCTACTAGATTATAAAAAGACACATAGCCTAAGTTGAGGATGTCTTCTGGAAAAGATTAAAGTATATTTAGGAAGGTTAATATGAGGATCCTGTGTGGAATGGATTGCAGAGGGAGAGACAATTGAGAGAACGATTTTTCTCCCAGTAAAAGATAAAGTATCAATTTAAGTCAGCTGGCATTTTACCCTGTAGTTCTCAGAAATATATACATTAACAAATGGATGCTAAGATTCCTAATTCATGTCCTCCTATTTCTCAAGATTAATATTATCAACATTACCTCACTCATTATGGGGGAAAAAAAACTTTATAGGAGCAAAAGGTCAGCTAATATTTATAAATACATAGGTTTCACCAAAGAATATTCAAAAGAACCTTGGTCTGAATGCAGATGCCTAAAAATGTGACAAAGGCCTAATTTTAAAAAGAAACTTCATTTTTTTTTCCAAAGAAAAATTAAATTACTGCCCATACTTAGGTTAAGGTACAGCAATCTTCTTTCTGAGGCCTTGACTTTATTTACAATATAATTGGTAGTGGCCCAAATTTTGGTTAACAGTCCAACTAGGATCATTATGTTTCCTTACTCTTAATTATATAAAATTAATAGAACTGGTATTGGGGGTCCCAAAACTTTCTTCAGGCTTGAAAGGCTTGAAGAAAGGCATGGGTGTTGAGTGAAATATAGTCTCCATTTGTGCAGGGCCATTAGGGGGATGCCAGGTTTACTTAGCTCTACATTTCACACATCAGGTTATTATCTGATCTATTATCTTCTTTAGAAAAGACAGAAATTGAGTCATCTTTAAGCAGAAATCTCCAAGAAGAAACTAACACCATCACCCCCTCATGGTTTCTGTAATGACTTTGTTTAAAAAACAAAACAAAACTGGGGACTTCCCTGGCAGTCCAGTGGTTAAAAATCCATGCTTCCAATGCAGGGGGTAAAGGTTCGATCCCTGGTCAGGAAACTAAGATCCCACATGCCATGAGGTACAGCCAAAAAAATTTTTAAAAAACACAAAAAACAAAACAAAACTGTGTTCCCAGTCCCAGAGTTGGGGAAAAAGACTGTTGACAAAAAAAAAAAAAAAAAAGGCTGAACAAAGGATGATTAGTGGTCCTTTTATTATACTATGTCAAAAAATGGAGTTTAAGACAAATGCAGTGGAATCATAAAGGAGACTCAAAATAAGCTTTTGTATAAAATTAAGTTAGTATATACAAACCATCTTAATCTCACAGATTGTGACCCCCAAAAAAGGTCTTTTAGGGTCTACTCTTGATTCACTCACAGTTTTGCTTCGAACTATGTAATTTGGGGTTAAGCACATAACCTGTGCCTCAGCTTGTCTTCCTGGTTCATAAATTTTACTTTAAAGAAGCCATATTTGGGGTATATATAATACGGTTTCACAAAATTTGTTTAAATTTTAGGAAGGTCTTGAGACCGCAACCTATTGTAAATTTGCCTGAAATAGCTGAAAAATACCCAAAGACAGTAGATTTTTAATATTTTACAAATAAGCATAAGAGCTACTGACATAGATTCAGAAGAAATGAAGGGTAAGGAGGAAATCATCCAAAAAGAGTGATTATCAATGAAAAGAATGTGATCATTTTCAATAGCATAAAATTCTCTTTCTAGAACACAATAATATACATTTATAAGTTTTTATATGTGTCAACTCCAATTTGGAAATGTGAATGTCACAAACAGCATTATTAGCCTATTTTCTAGAGTTGAGTTGAAGGTCCTGTATAATCTTTTCTTAGTAACTTTTTCCTAGCTTAAAATATAACTTCTTCAGGTCTCAACTTTGTTATTAAATGTCACATTCAACTAACTGCATATCACTGTGCATTCTTACAAGGGCATAGAAAAGAATCAGAGAGAGAGGG
>NW_006771059.1:1103868-1145373 GCF_000442215.2 Lipotes vexillifer
AGGGGGGAAGTGGAGGAAAGAAAAGAGAGAGAGAAGGAGAGAGACAACATAAAAGTCTATAGTATTTCTCTTTAACAGGTTAGTTAATTTTCTTTTTTTTTAACATCTTTATTGGAATATAATTGCTTTACAATGGTGTGTTAGTTTCTGCTTTACAACAAAATGAATCAGTTATGTATATATACGTATGTTCCTATATCTCTTCCCTCTTGCATCTCCCTCCCTCCCACCCTCCCTATCCCACCCCTCCAGGCGGTCACAGAGCACTGAGCTGATCTCCCTGTGCTATGTGGCTGCTTCCCACTAGCTATATACCTTAGTTTGGTAGTGTATATATGTCCATGCCTCTCTCTTGCTTGTGACAAAGCGAGAGACATGTTAGTTAATTTTCAATGGAAAAGAATGATTGATAAAACTCTCTCATGTGAAATATTAGGATTTCAAAAGAAAACAAGGAGTTGAGGTTCTCTTGAAGCCTAATCTTGGACTACTAAAAGCAAAATGCAAAATGCCAACTTATAAAAGAAAAATAGAAAAGACCATTCTGCCTTAAGAGTTTTACCAAAATGTTTCAGGCTGCTGAAGAAAACTTCTTTCCTTTCAAAGAAACTCAAAGTACTTGCTATTCATCACATTTTTAAAAATCTAACATTCATGGGAAGTGGAGATAAGGTCATTTGTTCTTTTACATGGGGAAAAAAAGCATAGAGATTAATCATTATCCTAACGCCTTTACTCCCTGATCCAAGGCTCCCTTGTTGATTAGTACACTAATGATCGTAAGGATTCCAAACAAATTACTATTAAACAACATTAAAAAGTCACAGCCTTCAGTTCAGAGTTCTAAAACAGCTGTGTTTTCTCTACAACAGTAAATAGTATAATCCATAATTTTATAACAAAATATTTTTCTCAAAATTGAACCTTTTAAAGGCATCACATTAGGTCTTACATTAGCCATGCCGTATGATTTTTTTCATTAATAACACATTCAACTATTATGAATGAACAATGCCCAATACTTGGACTTAGGGGATTATTGATTTTAAAATGTTTTTTTCATGAATTTTTTTTTACTCTGATGCTGATTTTGAGATTAGTATAAATTCAATAAATCACATCTCACAAAATAACCAATATAGGGGAATATTCTCTTATGGCATGATCTTAGAGTGTACTAATCTACAGGCATGAACAAGGCCCAGAATGCTTCCTAAAAAAGAAGGGGGGCAGAAGAGAAGAGGAAAAAAATTCAGACATATTTTAAGCTTTCCAGAACAAGGTAGGTTGTAAACTCTTTCAGGATGAACACCTTGTCCCACACAGAGCTGAATATTTTTATCAGCAGGTATTCAGGAAATATGTGTTGAATTGATTACTGGTGGATCTCTATGTACTGTACAGTGCTTTACTTCCTTTGCTTCCACGGCTTCAAGAATCTAACCTTTCTCTTCACTATACAAAAAGAGGTAAAAAATAACCTTCATTGGTCACCCAGATTTCCACAATCTTAGTCCCAGAGTCTAGAACAACAAGGAATAGAAAGTAGTACTGTAGCATATTATCAAGGGAGGTTGTATATTTCCTTCTTTGGAGAGTTTTCTAAGAGAAAATTGATTACGATCTTTCTGGGACAGTTCACAGGCAGTCATTATGTGTATAGACTGGATGACCTCCTATGATTCCTTCTACCCAGATGCTTTTAATATTTTATTTTTAGCATGTTTGATGCTGAGAAAAATGGAAAAGAGTGAAAGCCATTTTTGTTTTCACAATGAAGAAGGGACTACTCTAGGTTTCTTAATAACAAGTGACGTTAATCAAAAAATAGATTAATTTTTACCATGCCCTTTCTATCTAGATATAGTTGCTTTAGCCCACTAAAGCACTGTTATAAACATTTGAAAGCCATAATGCTATTTTTTTTTTTTTTTTTGGCCACCACATGCAGCCTGTGGGATACTAGTTTTCTAACGAGGGACAGAATCTGTGTCCCCCCTGCAGTGAAAGTGTGGAGTCCTAACCACAGGACAGCCAGGGAGTTCCCCATAATGCTATTTTAAGAACAGTCTGGTACTGGGAGAAAATTTATCCACAAGAACAATAAGGCCCAACTGGATTTCGATGCTATTAATCTTGGTAATGGATGGAAACATTTTTGATCACGTTCAAATGCTTGTGGTGGGGAGAGTTAGAAATATGTTGGGTGGGGGAAGGAGGAGCTAAAATTTTCTTTATTTATCTAATGATTTGATGGAAACGTAAGGAGAAATATTGATTATTTCAGCACTTAGCCTCTTTGCTATACGCTTGACCAAAGGCAAACACTGAATAGCTTCCACACTGGAAAGTCTGGCTCAAGAGATGATCCTTATCAAATTTAACATAGCAGTGGCATGAGTTAAACCCAAAGTAAATAAAGGGCATTGATTCGCAGAACACTGAACCAAACATTAAACCATACTGTTGGTTTAATCCTATAATCCTTGGGAAAAAAAAGAAACAGCCAAGGAAAACAGGAAGGGAGAGCAAACATAAAATGGTTGGGGTGTTATAAATAAAAGAGTTAATGAATACACCTCAGATTTTTGTAAGGCATAATTGTTTACACAAAAGCTCAAGGTCAGGGTGGTCCCAAAGTGAAGGGATTATAGAGAAATCTAAAAGGCATTTTTCAGATAATGAAAAAGGGGCATAGCATGCTTTGTTCCAGAATCCCAAGGTAACTGATAGAAATAGTTAGGCAGTGATACCACAAATCTTTAATTTGTCATCACTGCTACATTTGGCTTTAATCATAACTGTTTAATAATCATGCCTGTGAAAAATGTTCACATATAAGAAGAAAGTGCAAATTGTGCCTAGGATCTACTTCCCACACCCTTCTCTAGTGAAATGGAAGGAAAACTAAGTAAAGCTTGAATTGAACTAATAAACTATTGTTGTTTTCAGAATAGTTATTCAAGGAGGAGATCATTGTCAGGGTGACTAGAAGGGGTAGACAAAGTACTTTGAGACATTCATTGGGAGGTAGAATATTGATTCCTGTGAGACAGCATACCAACTTTCAGGCAAGTAGTTCCTGAAGTACTTCTGCCTTTGAGCCCCTCACATACAACTCCTTATTTGTAGACTGTATAACATAGTCCCTAAAATTGACATCTCCATACTACCTCACATCCTCTGGCTCAGGGAAGAGGCTGAGGAATATTTATTCCTGGCTTTTTTTCCCTTGAGGACCTGGGTCCAGAGTCTAGCCCAGTGGATGGCAATAAATGTTTTCTCAATGAATTAATAAATTTGGGGGTGAAAGGAAGAAAATTCCCAACACAGCCTATAGGTCCAGCATTAGCAGGGCCTGCCCATATAATTTATTCAAACTGTCTACCCTGTGTAAGGCTTTGCACTTGAGCATCTCTGCCAAGTGTTTATATGGTATGTATGTATACATATACTATTAAGTTTCTTCAATGTTTTGACTTGGCTTTAATATCTTTTCTTTTATGTACAGAAACCTGTGTTACATAACTTGAAAACAATTACTATAGTAGAAACAATCTCTACAGCTTGAGAAAATATTTAGAAAAAAATTAATGCTATTATATACAACAACATGCATCTGTCTTTTTTATCATATTCTTTTACATATAATAAAGGCTCACAACTAATCATATGAAATGAAAATTGCTATACATTTTTATTAAAACAAAATAGACACATAAATTAATGTCCACCATTGCAACTTCAAATATTTTCATGAAGCCTTATAAGGACATCAAATGGTGATCCTTTTGCAAACGTGGGTATAGAATTAGGTCATAATTATCTCACTCATTAGGAAATTGTCTAACTACCTTTCCTTTTAATTGCTTACTGGAGAAATACATGTTTTGACAACCCAAAAGTTCAGGTTATGCAATTTTCTTCCCACAGAATCTCTTAACATAAGCTGTTACACAATATGGTATTTAATTCTTATAATGATAGCCCCCTTTTACATGTTCTCTATATATTCCAAGCAATAAGACATTTACGTACTGTGACCCTAGTTTTATACATTAACCTGAAAGTACAATTCTAATACTTCTCTATTCAACCACATTATGCAGTGAAAAACTAAACTCCATCTCTGTAAATGAATGATTTTCAAAAAGTAATTAGATATTGATTTATAGTAAATCTACTTAGGTATCCAGACATGAATTACTTAGATAATATTGTGTTAGATGCTTTGTGTTTCAAAACATCACATGGTACATCACTTTTCATGAAATCTAGAGTCACCAAATTTCTGAAGGAATATATATGCTGTGTGGTTGGTGGGACCTCCCCCACACAGTCCCTACCATTTGGGCAGTGTAAAGATCCACTGGGATGTGTTGCTTTAGTTCAAGGTCAACTTTTTGATAGAGTCAGACTAAATGCCAAGACAGATATATGCATACACCTCTCTTAAGCCCCCATGCAGACATTGATCATAACCATACAATAAAAGGGATACAAATACATACCAAACAAAAAACATTCTTCAATTTGACATTCAAAGTATAATGATAAGTCCTAATGGAACTGGACAAAAGTTGTCCTAGGTTCTGACTGTCCTTTTTTTTTTTTATTTTGTTTTTCTTTTGTAGTATGTTTTTTAGCACTTGTTATCATTGGTGGATTTGTTTTTTGGTTTGGTTGCTTTCTTTTCTCTTTCTCTTTTTCTTTTTTTATTAGTTTTTTTTTCATTTTTCATTTTAAATATTTTTTCTATTTTAATAATATTACTTTATTCTATTAATTTATCTTTTTCTTTCTTTCTTTCTTTTTTCTCACTTTAATTCTGAGCCATGTGGCTGAAACAGTCTTGGTGTTCTGGCCAGGTGTCAGGTGTGACCCTCTGAGGTGGGAGAGCCGAGTTCAGTACATTGGTCCATCAGAGACCTCCTGACTTCATGTAATATCAAAGGGCAAATGCTTTCCCAGAAATTTCCACCTCAACGCTAAGACCCAGTTCCACTCAATGACCAGCAAGCTACAGTGCTGGACACCCTATGCCAAACAACTCACAAGACAGGAACACAACCCCACCCATTAGCAGAGAGGCTGCCTAAAATCATAATAGGGTCACAGACACCCCAAAACAAACCACTGGACGTGGTCCTGCCCATGAGGGAGACAAGATCCAGCCTCACCCACCAGAACACAGGCACCAGTCCCCTCCACCAGGAAGCCTATGCCACCCACGGAACCAACCTTACCCACTGGGAGCAGACACCAAAAACAACGGGAACTACGAACCTGCAGCCTGCGACATGGAGAACCCAAGAACAGTAACTTAAGCAAACTGCGAAGACAGAAAAATACACAGCAGATGAAGGAGCAAGGTAAAAACTCACCAGACCAAACAAATGTAAAAGAAATAGGCAGTCTACTTGAAAAGGAATTCAGAGTAATGATAGTAAAGATGATCCAAAATAGAATGGAGAAAATACAAGAAACATTTAACAAGGACCTAAAATAACTAAACAGTAAACAAACAATGATGAACAACATACTGAATGAAATTAAAAATTCTCTAGAAGGAATCAATAGCAGAATACCTGAGACAGAAGAACGGATAAGTGACCTGAAGAATAAAATAATGGAAATAACTACTGCAGAGCAGAAAAAAGAAAAAAGAATGAAAAGAATTAAGGACAATGTCAGAGACCTCTGGGACAATATTAAATACACCAACATGCAAATTATAGGGGTTCAAGAAGAAAAAGAGAAACATAAAGGGACTGAGAAAATATTTGAAGAGATTATAGTTGAAAATAGGAAACTATATGGGAAAGGAAATAGTCAATCAAGTCCAGGAGGCACAGAGAGCGCCATACAGGATAAATCCAAGGAGAAACACGCCAAGACGCATATTATTCAAAGTATCAAAAATTAAATACAAAGAAAAAATATTAAAAGCAGCAAGGGAAAAACAACCAATAACATACAAGGGAATCCCCATAAGGTTAACAGCTGATTCTCCAGCAGAATCTCTGCCAGCCAGAAGGGAGTGAGAGTGGCAGGACATATTTAAAGTGATGAAAGGGAAAAACCTACAACCAAGACTACTCTACCCAGGAAGGATCTCATTCAGATTCGACAGAGAAATTAAAAACTTTACAGACAAGCAAAAGCTAAAAGAATTCAGCACCACCAAACAAGCTTTACAACAAATGCTAAAGGAACTTCTCTAGGCAGGAAACAAAAGAGAAGGAAAATATCTAAAATAATAAATACAAAACAATTAAGAAAATAGTAATAGAAAAAAATATATTGATAATAACCTTAAATGTAAATGGATTAAATGCTCCCAACAAAAGACATAGACTGGATGAATGGTTACAAAAACAAGAAACACACTTTAGACCTAGGGACACATACAGATTGAAAGGGAGGAGATGGAAAAAATATTCCATGCAAATGGAAATCAAAAGAAAGATAGCGTAGCAGTTCACATATCAGACAAAATAGACTTTAAAGTAAAGACTATTACAAGAGACAAAGTAGGACACTGCATAATGGTCAAGGGATCAATACAAGAAGAAGATATAATAATTTTAAATATTACACACCCAACATAGGAGCACATCAATATATACGGCAAATACTAACAACCATAAAAGGGGAAATTGACAGTAACAAAATCATAGTAGGGGACTTTAGCACCCCATTTTCACCAATGGACAGATCATCCAAAATGAAAATACATAAGGAAACACAAGCTTTAAATGATACATTAAACAAGATGAACTTAAATGATATTTATATGACATTTCAACCAGAAACAGCAGATTACACTTTCTTCTCAAGTGCTCATGGAACATTTTCCAGGACAGATCATACCTTGGGTCACAAATCAACCCTTGGTAAATGTAAGAACATTGAAATTGTATCAAGCATCTTTTTCAACCACAGTGCTCTGAGACTGCGTATCAATTAGAGGCAAAAAATGTGTAAAAATACAAACACAAGGAGGCTAAACAATACACTACTAAATAACCAAGAGATCACTGAAGAACTCAAAGAGGAAATCAAAACATTCCAAGAAACATATTACAATGAAGACGTTATGAACCAAAACTTAAGGGATGCAGCAAAAGTAGTTCTAAAAGGGATGTTTATAGCAGTACAATCCTACCGCAAGAAAAAAGAAACATCTCAAATAAACCACCTAACTTTACACGTAAAGCAACGAGAGAAAAAAGAACAAAAAAAACCCCAAAGTTAGCAGAAGGAAAGAAATCATAAAGATCAGATCAGAAATAAATGAATAAGAAATGAAGGAAACAATAGCAAAAATCAATAAAACTAAATGCTGGTTCTTTGAGAAGATAAACAAAATTGATAAACCATTAGCCAGACTCATTGATTAAAAAAGGGAGGAGATTCAAATCAATAGATTTAGAAATGAAAAGGAGAAGTAACAACTGACACTGCAGAAATACAAAGGACCATGAGAAATTACTACAAGCAACTATATGCCAATAAAATGGACAACCTGGAAGAAATGGAAAAAAATCAAAGACAAGCACAACCTTCTCAGACTGAACAAGGAAGAAATAATAGAAAATATAAACAGACCAATCACAAGCACTGAAATTGAAACAGTGATTTAAAATCTTCCAACAAACAAAAGCCGAGGACAAGATGGCTTCACAGGTGAATTCTATCAACATTTAGAGAACAACTAACCCCTATCCTTCTCAAACTCTTCCAAAATATAGCAGAGGGAGGAACACTCCCAAACACATTCTATGAGGCCACGATCACCCTGACACCAAAACCAGACAAAGACGCCACAGAAAAGAAAACTACAGGCCCATATCAATAAAGAATATGGATGCAAAAACCCTCCACTAAATACCAGCAAACAGAAACCAACAGCACATTAAAAGGATCATACATCATGACCAAGTGGGGTTTACCCCAGGAATGCAAGGATTCTTCAATATATGCAAATTAATCAATGTGATAAGCCATATTAAAAAATTGAAGGAGAAAAACCATATTATCATCTCAATAGATGCAGAAAAAGCTTTTGACAAAATTCAACACCCATTTATGATAAAAACCCTCCATAAAGTAGGCATAGAGGGAACTTACCTCAACATAATAAAGGGCAAATATAACAAACCCACAGCCAACATCATCCTCAATGGTGAAAAATTGAAACCATTTCCTCTAAGTTCAGGAGCAAGAAAATGTTGTCCACTCTCACTACTATTAGTCAACATAGTTTTGGAAGTTTTAGCCACAGCAATCAGAGAAGAAAAAGAAATAAAAGAAATCCAAAGTGGAAAAGAAGAAGTAAAGCTGTCACTGCAGATGACATGATACTATATATAGAGAATCCTAAAGATGCTACCGGAAAACTACTAGGGCTAATCAATGAGTTTGGTAAAGTAGCAGGATACAAAATTAATGCACAGAAACCTCTTTCATTCCTATACACTAATGATGAAAAATCTGAAATAGAAATTAAGGAAACACTCCCATGTACCACTGCAACCAAAAGAATATAATACCTAGGAATAAACCTACCTAAGGAGACAAATGACCTGTATGCAGAAAACTATAAGACATGGATGAAAGAAATTAAAGATGATACAAATAGATGGGGAGATATACCATGTTCTTGGATTGGAAGAATCAACATTGTGAAAATGACTCTACTACCCAAAGCAATGTACAGATTCAATGCAATCCCTATCAAACTACCAATGGAATTTTTCACAGAACCAGAACAAAATATTTCACAATTTGTATGGAAACACAAAAGACCCTGAATAGCCAAAGCAATCTTGAGAAAGAAAAACGGAATTTGAGGAATCAGGTCCCCAATTTAAGAATATACTACAAAGTTACAGTAGTCCAGACAGTATGGTACTGGCAAAAAGACAAAAATATAGATCAATGGAATAGGATAGAAAGCCCAGAGATAAACCCATGCACCAATGGTCACCTTATCTTTGATAAAGGTGGCAAGAATACAAAATGGAGAAAAAGACAGCCTCTTCAATAAGTGGTGCTTGGAAAACTGGATAGCTACATGTAAAGGAATGAAATTAGAACACTCCCTAATACCGTACACAGAAATAAATTAAAATGGGTTAAAGCCCTAAATGTAAGGCCCGACACTATAAAACACTTAGAGGAAAACATAGGCAGAGCATTCCATGACATATCACAGCAAGATCCTTTTTGACCCACCTCCTAGAGAAATGGAAATAAAATAAAAAATAAACAAATGGGACCTAATCAAACTTAAAAGCTTTTGCATAGCAAAGGAAACCATAAACAAGACAAAAAGACAACCCTCAGAATGGGAGAAAATATTTGCAAATGAAGCAACTGACAAAGGATTAATCTCCAAAATTTATAAGCAGCTTATGCAGCTCAATATCTAAAAAACAAACAACCCAATCCGAAAGTGGGCAGAGGACCTAAATAGACATTTCTCCAAAGAAGATATACAGATTACCAACAAACCGATGAAAGGATGCTCATCATCACTAATCATTATAGAAATGAAAATCAAAACTGCAATGTGGTATCACCTCACACCAGTAAGAATGGGCATCATCAAAAAATCTACAAAGAATAAATGCTGGAGAGTGTATGGAGAAAAGGGAACCCTCTTGCACTTTTAGTGGGAATATAAATTGATAGAGCCACTGTGGAGAACAGTATGGAGGTTCCTCAAATAACTAAAAATAGAACTACCATACGACCCAGCAATCCCACTTCTGGGCACATACCCTGAGAAAACCATAATTCAAAAAGAGTCATGTAGGGCTTCCCTGGTAGCGCAGTGCTTGAGAATCTGCCTGCCAATGCAGGGGACACGGGTTCGAGCCCTGGTCCAGAAAGATCCCACATGCTGCAGAGCAACTGGGCCCATGAGCCACAACTACTGAGCCTACACATCTGGAGCCTGTGCTCTGCAACAAGAGAGGCCGCGACAGTGAGAGGCCTGCGCAACGCAATGAAGAGTGGCCCCCACTTGCCACAACTAGAGAAAGCCCTCACACAGAAACAAAGACCCAACACAGCCAAAAATATATTAATTAATTCATTAATTAAAAAAAAGAAGAGTCATGTACCACAATGTTAATTGGAGCTCTATTTACAGTAGCCAGGACATGGAAGCAACCTAAGTGTCCATCGACAGATGAATGGATAAGGGAGATGTGGCACATATATACAATGGAATATTAGCCATAAACAGAAACAAAATTGAGTTACTTGTAGTGAGGTGGATGGACCTAGAGTCTGTCATACAGAGTGAAGTAAGTCAGGAAGAGAAAAACAAATACCATATGTTAACACATATATATGGAATCTAAAAAAAAATATGGTTTTGAAGAGCCTATGGGCAGGACAGGAATAAATACGCAGACATAGAGAATGGACTTGAGGACATGGGGAGGGGGATGTGTAAGCTGGGACAAAGTGAGAGGGTGGCATGGACATATATACACTATCAAATGTAAAACAGGTAGCTAGTGGGAAGCAACCGCATAGCACAGGGAGATCAGCTTGGTGGTTTTTGTCCACCTAGAGGCGTGGGATAGGGAGTGTGGGAGGGAGATGCATGAGGGAGGAGATATGGGGTTGTATGTATATGTATAGCTGATTCACTTTGTCATACAGCAGAAACTAACTATTGTAAAGCAATTATACTCCAATTAAGATGTTAAAAAAACTCACCAGGTGTTTGTCTTATTGCCTGGCCCAGTCTCTATATCACCACCACCACGCCTGAGTGCCCTCTCAATATTGCTCTGAAGATTTAATTTAAGACCTTTATTTCTAAATGTTTTAAGTAGAAGCTCATTGAAAAATCTTCACCCCAACCACTTCTGTTTTATGAGTTCAAAATATTTAGTTGATGTGCAAGACCAATTAATTATGTTTAAATTTCTGAAAGTATGAGATCAGGTTCTACAATTTTCAGTAATAGATTTCCAATGACGATACTTGCAGAAGTTTTCTTCCATAATACTCTTAATTTTATGTCATTTATATTTCACTTGTTAGGGTAATGAGAAACAAAGAAAGGTTTAGTGATGTACTCAAATCACACAGACAACAGGCCATAACGCATACCTTACCCTAAATCTACATGCTCTAGTTAAAAACTTAAATTCCCTTCCCCAACCAATGTGTCTTATCTACTTTTAGTTAGACTGTCTTACACAAGGTAATTTTCTTATATTGGGATAAAAGTACATGTTCTGCAATCTAACTAATCATATACACTAAGCTATGATGACTTTAATTTTCTGCTCTAAAGAATTTTAAGTTTTTTACATGATGTAACAGACCACTAGAATTATTCTTGGTACTGCTATAGACCAATTAAGAAGTACTTTTCATGATTTTCCAAGTTCAGAAGTAAAGCAATTTTACAATGACTTTTAAAGTAGTTTCATAGCTACATTCATACTGGGTAATTAATAAATAACACTCAGTAGGCAGAACAGCATAAATGTTAAGATTATGGGCTCTGGAATCAGACAGACACAAGGGGTGCTTTGCTAGCTCTCTGACATTGCTAGCTCTCTGAGCCTGTTTCCTCTTCCTAAAAATAGGCAAAATAACAAGGGATTAAGAGGTGCAAACTACTATGTGTAAAATGTATAAGCTACAAGGATATATTGTACAGCACATGGAATATAGCCAATATTTTATATTAACTATAAATGGAGCACAACCTTTAAAAACTGTGAATCACTAGTTGTACACCTGAAACATATAATATGGTAAACCAACTATGTCACAATAAAAAAGAAGGAAAAAAGGAAGAAAATAATGGGCATAATAGGAATACTGACTTCATTGGGTTGTCACAAGAATTAAATAACACACCTAAAGTTCTTACAACTATGCCTGGCACATTTTAAATGCTCAATGAATGATAGCTGTTATTATTATCAACTAAAGCTGACAAATTATTTGCATGATAAATTAAAGTGCAATGCTTTATCATATTTTTAACATATTAAGTACATGTCTACGCTCATCTTGCTTCCAAATCACACTGGATAGAAGGGTTTCTCATAAAATACAGCCATTATTAAATATATATTTACTGTTTTAATTTCAGTGTTGAGAAATATGCTGCACTAATGGTAAAACAATTGGCTGAGTAGTGGTGAAACAGATAAAATTTTCCCATGTTGTAACTCTTAACTGGGATGAACATTCTACGGTGACTAAAAGGTGAAGTTCTTTTGGTCTTGACTCACTGCTGGAAATCCCCTCAGCAAAACTGTTTGGCTCTGCTCCAACTCTATGATAGGGTCTTATTTCCAGAAAGGACTAAGCAAAAAGAACAGAACTCAAAGACTAGAGTCCAGAACCAGAGTTTACAAGTCATAGATGTACTGCTTTCTTGATCAATTCAGATTTATAGAATCATAAAAAGCCACATTTTAATTATGCTGGTCTATAACCACACAAAGATAGTTTTCAGGGAAGAGAACCAAAGTCATAAAAGTTCAATATGTGTCACAAATGCTATTTAAAAATGTTCCCTTCGTTAGGCAAGTTTTTTTCCAAAAGCACTAAATTTATATGAAAATGTTGCTACTAACCTATCTCCCTCACTTCCACCTAACTCTCACATGCAGATTATGGATGAAGACACATTTGCCTAGTTAGGCATCATCCAGTCTTTCTCTTTCTTTTCAGGCATCATCCAGTTATTAAATGGCAGTTATAGATTCCCAATCACATGATAAGACTTTAATGTATTATTGACACGATTTCTGTCCAATATCTATACTCTAAAAGGGAGTGTAAATAACACAGTGTTTAGGAGCCAGTTCTCGAGTCAAAACAACCTGGGTTATTCTAATCCCAGTTCTGCCATTTGTAACTGTTTGATCTTGAGCAATGTACTTAGTTTCTGGGTCTTAGAGATATCCCTTCCACTTACATGAAATGGATCTATTACTAGTACTTACCTCAAAATGTTATCACAAGTATTAAACTAATTGAAATAAAGTATGTAAGGCACTGTGTACAGTGCCTGACATACACAATGCATAAATAAATGTTAGGCTTTACTATTACTAAAGTCAAATCTTGATTAGTCACATTAATGAAAAGTAATGAGACAAAAATCTAGCATCACTAATACTGAATACTTTTAAATATATAATTTTTTAATTTGTTGTGATATTTTACAGTTTATATTTAACTTTTGCCTGATGTTCTGGCAACCTAAAACAGTTCAAACAAACTAATAAAACCAGAATGTGAGGGACTGAGCTAGAAAATAATCCCCTTGCTTAGAATTCTTCTCTACTGGCCAAGTGTGAAAAGTCAGCTTTGCTCTCATATTAATAAAAATAGTCATCATAAATGAGCTGCCCCTTCTCTCTAAACATATGTTTGTTTAATTTTGGTCTGCATCAGAGGAAGTAATTAAGTACTGGGTTTAAAAGGTTTTCTGGTGGGTTTCAAATTAGAGCTGAAAGCAAACAGATGGTCAGATAGTCATCAACAGATTGTCAACCTGTTTAATTTTATCGTAAGAAATGAAACACAACATTCACCCTTGAAAATTCAATTAAAGCAGAAAATATTCCTGTAAAAGATATATGTTTTATGGCACAATATATATTTTAGAAAATAATTTAGAGATTAACTACAGAGAATTAGAACATTATATCTGATTGTGTCTGGGGCTTCAATTTATGTTTTTTTTCCAGCTCAACACAGGGGGAGGGTCGACCTTATGGTTTATTGATCAAAACCCTTTCCTCAATAGAGTAAATAGTCTTTGAGCTAAAATGAATCTATTTTATCCTTTTCTCCTACCAGATTAGGAAATTTTTACTACACTTCTGCAATATATTCTTTCTTATAACCATTCTACTTTCAAGTACCATATAATCACCATCATTGTTAACTCTGTTTCCCAAGCCTCTTTAAATTGGGCCAAAGTATTCCAAAGGGTTTGCCATTGTTGCTGTGTGTTTAAGGAAATCAGTCACCAAACATAGGGCACCAATCTGAAGGCAATGATCTTGAGTTCCCGCATTTGCCACGGGAGAGCTAACATTTTCCATTGTTCAGGGCATCCAAAAAGCATATCCAAACAGTCATCTCATGAAGAGTTTCTAATTTTTCTCTTAGTTTATGAATACCTTTACACAGCATTCAAACAAACCTTGGCAGCTACGACAAAGACCATAGCATACATCAAATTGATGTTCAATTTATAAATAAAAAGAGAAGCTACCATATATGACAAACCTACAGCTAACATCATACTCAATGGTGAAAAGCTGAAAGCATTTCCTCTAAGATCAGGAACAAGACAAGGATGTTCACTCTAGCCACTTTTTTCAACATAGTTTTGGAAGTCCTAGCTATGGCAATCACAGAAGAAAAAGAAATAAAAGGAATTCAAATTGGAAAAGAAGTAAAACTGTCATTGTTTGCAGACAACATGATACTGTACACAGAAAATCCTAAAGATGCTACCAGAAAATTCCTAGAGCTCATAAATGAATTCAGTAAAGTTGCAGGATACAAAATTAATACACAGACATCTGTTGCATTTATATACACTAACAATGAAAGATCAGAGAGAAATTAAAGAAACAATACCATTTACCATCACATCAAAAACAAAATAACAAACTTAGGAAAATACCTACCTAAGGAGACAAAAGACCTGTACTCCGAAAACTATAAGATGCTGATGAAAGAAATCAAAGACAACACATACAGATGGAAAGATATACCATATCCTTGGATTGTAAGAATCTGTATTGTCAAAATGACTATACTACACAAGGCAATCTACAGATTCAGTGCAATCCCTATCAAATTACTAATGGCATTCTTCACAGAACTAGAACAAAAAAATCTTAAAATTTGTATGGAGACAAGAACGACCCCAAGTAACCAAAGCAATCTTTTTTGTTTTTTGTGTTTTTGTTTTTGCAGTACGTGGGCCTCTCACTGTTGTGGCCTCTCCCATTGTGAAGCACAGGCTCCGGATGCGCAGGCTCAGCAGTCATGGCTCACGGGCCCAGCCGCTCTGCGGCATGTGGGATCTTCCCAGACCAGGGCATGAACCCGTGTCCCCTGCATCAGCAGGTGGACTCCCAACCACTGCACCACCAGGGAAGCCCCAAAGCAATCTTGAGAAAGAAAAACAGAGCTGGAGGAATCAGGCTCCATGACATCAGACTATACTACAAAGCTACAGTCATCAGAGCAGTATGGTACTGGCACAAAAACAGAAATATAGCTCAATGGAACAAGATAGACAACCCAGAAATAAACCCACACAACTATGGCCAATTAATCTATGACAAAGGAGACAAGACTATAAAATGGAAGAAAGTCTCTTCAGTAAATGGTGCTGAGAAAACTGAACAGCTACATATAAAAAAATGAAATTAGAATATTTTTTAACACCAGACACACACAAAAAACATCAAAGTGGATTAAAGACCTAAATGTAAGACCAGACACTATAAAACTCTTAGAGGAAAACGTAGGCAGTACACTCTTTGATATAAATCACAGCAAGATCTTTTTTGATCTGTCTCCCAGAGTAATGGAAATGAAAACAAAAATAAACAAATGGGACCTAACTAAACCCCAAAGCTTTTGCACAGCAAAGGAAACCATAAACAAAATGAAAAGACAACCCACAGAATGGGAGAAAATATTTGCAAACAAAGCAACTGACAAGGGATTAATCTCCAAAATTTACAAACAGCTCATGAAGCTCAATATCAAAAAACCCCACAAATAACCCAATCAAAAATAGGCAGAAGACCTAAAGAGACATTTCTACAAAGAAGACATACAGAAGGCCAAGAGGCACATATAAAGACACTCAACATTGCTAATTATTAGAGAAATGCAAATAGAAACTGCATTGAGATATCACATCACACCAGTTAGAATGGCCATCATCAAAAAGTGTGCAAACAATAAATGCTGGAGAGGGTGTGGATAAAAGGGAAATCTCCTACACTGTTGGTGGGAATGTAAATTAGTACAGCGAGCATGGAAAACAGTATGGAGGTTCATTAAAAAACTAAAAATAGAGCTACCATATGATTCAGCAATCACACTCCTGGGCATATATCCAGAGAAAACCATGGTTGGAAAGGATACATGCACCCCAATGTTCACTGCAGCACTGTTACAATAGCCAAGACAGGGAAGCAACCTAAATGTCCATCGACAGATTAATGGATAAAAAAGATGTGGTACATATATATAATGGAATAATACCCAGCCATTAAAAAGAATGAAATAATGCCACTTGCAGCAATGCAGATGCACCTGGAGATTATCATACTAAGTGAAGTAAGTCAGACAGAGAAATACAGATATCATATGATATTGCTTATATGCGGAATCGAAAAAATGATACAAATGAGCTTATTTACAAAAGAGAAACAGACTCACAGACTTAGAGAATAAACTATGGTTACCAGGGGTGATGTTGGGGGGGAATAGATTGGGAGTTTGGGATTGACATATACACACTGCTATATTTAAAATAAAATGCCTTCCCATGAAAAAAAAAAAAGAGAGAGGAGCAAAATACTCTTCACCTAAATGCAATTACTTTTGAATCATATAGATGAAGAACTGTGGCTTGTTGTTCTATATCCATATTATCCCAATGAAGAAAATACTGCCTAGTGACTAATGATTTGGCAATCACAAGTGTTCATTTTATTTGCTTGTTTCTATAACTCGTGCCCAGAATAACGCCACAGAGGAAAATCACATATATTTTATTTACTATATGGACAATCCAAGCTACAACTAGTTTATGTTTTAGCAGTCATAAAAGAGATCATTTTACAAAAGTTAGACCATAAATAATACCCTCAGAAACCTACAATCTATCTATCTACCACAATCTTAAAATTTCTACACCAAGCACACCTAAAATGCATAGAGACTGTGAAACGCAGATTATTATGGATCTGAGGAAAAGAAGGATGGGAAGAAAACTCCAAACCAGTTATAATTCTCCAAGCTATCATCTCTCTAGTAATCCTGATCAAAGGCCAATGTTGATTTTTGTTAAAAGTTATTGAAATTTATTAAGTTTATTATAGGTTCTGTGCTTACTATTCTTTTTCCATTAAATGCAAACTTACAGGACATTACAATTTTGAGGGAAAAATATGGCATATATTATTTTGTTACAATAGGTCAAAACATGCACAAACAGTTTTGAACAGGCAGAAATCACTTCCTACTGACAAACAACTTGTGAGGTGCATTCTTGTTAAATGGTTTTCATAAAAAAAAAAAAAAAAACAAAAAACAGTATTAAGACCTGAATTTTTACCTTGACCTATACTAGACCAGTTCCAAATCTGAATCTTCTCTATCTTCCTGGCCTTCAGTGAATTTAGCCTACTTACTGACATTCACCTTTAGACATGCTATCCCTCCTCTACACTAGCTCCTCACTTTTCTATTCTCCTGTATGTATATGCCCAAGCAATTCCACTTACAGGACTTACTCCCTTCTGTACCTCTCATCTCATGTTCACATTTATCTCTGCATGCCTCCTAGCTGTCATGCATCATTGGGACGATGTATTTCTTTAAACATGTCATTTGGATTCAAACAGCTTGTGTTGAATTCAAGCTCTGTGACTTACTATTTGTGTGACCTTGAGAAAGTTGTTTAACCTCTCTGAACCTGTATTTCCTTATCTTGAAAATAGAGATAATCATAGTATCTAACTCATAGGACTAGAAATTGCCAAGAAAAAATGAGATATTACCCGACACACTTAAGTGTTCCTACTTACTAACACTATAATGGCTGCTATCAAGAAATCCATTGCAAAACCCAATATACCTTGGGCTTCCCTGGTGGCGCAGTGGTTGAGAGTCCGCCTGCCGATGCAGGGGACACGGGTTCTTGCCCCGGTCTGGGAAGATCCCACATGCCGTGGAGCAGCTGGGCCCATGAGCCATGGCCGCTGAGCCTGCGCATCCAGAGCCTGTGCTCCGCAACGGGAGAGGCCACAACAGTGAGAGGCCCACGGACCGCAGATAAAAAACCAAAACAAACAAACAAACAAAATATATACCTGCTTTCATCTCTAAACTTTTTTTTTTTTTTTTTTTTTTGCTGCTCTGCAGCATGTGGGATCTTCCCAGACCAGGGCACGAACCCGTGTCCCCTGCATCGGCAGGCGGACTCTCAACCACTGCGCCACCAGGGAAGCCCTCATTTCTAAACTTTTGAGAAACGAGGTGCTATACCTCTGGATTAGTGCAGAGTTGAGTACAAGTTTGAAACTTTTTTTTTTTTAATTCGTCTATGAAGGAAAGGGAGTCTTGAGTTAAGGTCACACTAAGTTGCAATCATCATAGATCCTCCCTTGCCTGATACAACATCTAATATTGGTTATTTTTATGAAAATCACTAGCAGGAGTAAGAAAATAGTCAAAGATTCACAATCCAAAACCAAAAGTTTTCTTTTAAATGCTCTTCAGAAAACTACACTTAGTCACTTATAGAAGCATCTCACTTTGTACAACTGCTGGATTCGTGTTAGGATGTTTGCCCCCAAAATTCTAAACCATATGTTAAAAGCAACATGACAGCTTTCTTAAAGGAAAAACCTTAGTATTGCAAACCGAAGAGTCCCCATTTATGTTACAAAGGAGCTCTTCTGAAGTATACTCATTTTATCCTGTTTTAATATTATTTAAAAGTACTATAAGATTATAATACAATAAGAATTTATTTTGGCAATATGCAGTAGAATTTTGATAACAGGTTCATAGGAACTATAATTACTGCAACAACAAACAAATTTATAATTACCCATAAGAAAAACAATTGAAACAAAACAAAAAAAGCATAAATATTTCTTATTTGCATAGTCTTCAACAATGGAATCTAATAATGTACATAGTAGGAGACAGTAGTCATTTTAAAGGCCCTAAGAAACTTAAGTCTTAACAAAGAGAGAGGTATAGTTGTTCTTATTTGAATAGAAATTCTGAAAGGAGTTTCTTCTTGAAACTGCTTTTCAGGGAGGGGTAGAAGAGCAAGAAAGCAAAGAATAAACAGCAGTACTGAAAGTGCATGTCACCCAAAGTGAAATCACCAAAACTAGCTTCCTGATCTGTCCAACCTAATTAGGGATTTAACTAAAGGTATTAAGCTGATGTTTTAAATTTTACAATTATTTATTGGAATTGAGACTCTGGGCAGCTTGAACATTATTTTAAATATCATAATATATATGGAAAATAATAAGGCAAGAGGCTCATACAGTGAAGTTCAAAGACAATATAAAAAGTTTTCTGTTTTTCAACCTAAACTTGCTCCAAAAGTGTAACTTTAAGTATTCTATTTCAAAACTGTCTAAACACACCCACAAGTGGTAGCCAGAGAAGACAAGTTGAAGGTTCAAACTCCTTGTGATTTCACGCAACTTTCAGTTCTATTCCTAACCCTCTTAGGGGGTAAACAAAACAAAAACAAAAACACAACAACAACAGAAAAAATGGGATAGCTGCTGCTCTGAAGCTCAGAAGAGGGAGAGAGTTCATACATTCTACATTCTGATCCCACACATCTGCTCTTGCCACTGTTGGCTTTTCTCCTGGGCTGTGAAACACAGAGACACTTTCATTTACCATGGATATACACTCTGCTTTCACCCCAGCTTAGCCTATTTCTCCCCACAACTGGTGAAAAATTGTTATTCTAAATTAAGAGCACAGGGGATGAGAGAGGGTTTCCCTATCATTTGAAGAAGCCACCACTGGAATCTGCAAATACACAAGAAGGCACTTGTTAGTTCCCTTCCAGTTCTCAATGTATTTGAAGCAGTTAGAAACTGTTTGAAGTAGCATCTTTTGAAAGAAAAGAAAAGGTCAAAATAAGGGACAATATGGAAGGGAAAAACAGGTCCCTTGTTACATTGTTTAAAAAGAAAACCCACAACTTTATATCATTGTTCCCAACTTCCGCTCCCATTCTGTCTAGTTCTAACAGACTCTTTAGGCTGAAGTTAAATACCCCCTCCTACACAGTGGCAAAATATAACTACTTGATTATAAGGGTCTCACTCTGTGAAATATAATCACAGTGCCTCAGTAGGCCTCCACTCAGTCATCATCAGTAACAGCATGTTTTACATCCTTTACAGATGTGCACTCCTGCCCCTGCTTCAGTACCTACAGCAAATATGTGAAATGTCCCACTCTTGAAACTTACCAGTGTGAGACTTTCTTGACTTCTTCACCTAACCCCAAAGACCCTATACCACCATCTCCCATTTACCAAAACTCGGTAGCTTTCTTTTTTCTTCAGAGAAGAAATGTGGGGCTAACATCACTAGGCAAACAAAGCTAAACTCCATGGAAAAATGAAATCGATGCAACAAAGAGAAGAAAGGGAAGAAGGGGGTGGGGTGGGAAATGCTGGTGTCTAACGAAGGAGAAACTGCCAGACTAACTTCTGCAATTTAACGGTTCTGGGGCAGCAGGAGACTGATGTGTAGAAAAACAACAAAGGTGGGCTTCCCACCCTCCTTACCGCCGTGGAGCCAGAGGAAGATGCAATATACACACGGATCACCATCTTGGTTGGGAACAGCGGCTGTAGTTGTCTGAGTCCTGCAAACGCCTGGAGAGCAGCTGCAGCAAAGGCTGGAATCAAGCTAGGGGCCTTACAGAGGCTGGAAAAGAAGGGTGGGGGAAGGTGGAAGGGGAACTCGCCAGAGCCCCGCCTCCTCTCTTGGCTGCTTTCACTGGGCTCAGAGGGCGGCAGTCCCAGCCCCAAACCCCGGAAGGCACAGGCTCGTTTACATCATTTCTAAATTTTTTTTTTAATTGGGAATCTCGAATAGCACCGCGAGATCTGTTGAAACATTTATTTTTGACCATTCCTTCCCTGAGAAGAGGGAAAGGAGAAAGAAAAAGAAAGAGGGAGCGTTGAATTAAATTAGATTGCGATGAAGGATCTTTTCCCACGTAGACTCAAAGTTCTGCGTGTAACTTCCTGCTCAGAAGTGTATGTAAATAAGATGTCTTCTTTAAAAGAGGAAGTTCTGCGTTGAATCCAGACACTAGTGATAAAGACCAAGTTCTCAAAGCCTCGTGCATTTTAAGACTCCTATTACGTAGTGATTGTTCTGATGTTAGCTGGTGGCAGGAATTGGACCTTGAAGCACTGAGCGCTGCCTTGGAAGGTTTAGGAAAAGTGTCAAGTTTCCCAAAGCCCAGAAACAGCAGGATTGGTTTTCTTTTTGAGTTTTGCTTTTTGTTAAATTATGGAATCCTGCTTCCGTGAGAATTTGCAGGAAACCTGATTGACTGGCAAACTCAAGAATGGAGGAAGAAACTGCAAATCAAAAAAAAAAAAAAAAAGAAAATACAGTGTAAGAACGTGAATGATTTCTGTTATGTTTTGTTTGCTTTCTAACTGACTGTGGAAAGGGAGTTTGTATCATATGTTGCAGGAGATGTGGAAATGGTGAACAGAGAGAGCAAATGGTTATTTGTAGCTCTAGGGAAATGAGCAAACAATTGGTAATGCCCAGAGAGGGACCATATACTTCAAGAGTGTAATTTCACCTTCCCAAATT
This sequence comes from Lipotes vexillifer, assembly GCF_000442215.2. Lineage (NCBI taxonomy): Eukaryota > Metazoa > Chordata > Mammalia > Artiodactyla > Lipotidae > Lipotes > Lipotes vexillifer. Next base: position 1,125,528 of record NW_006771059.1, read on the forward strand.
TTGTCAAATGAACAGAAATAAGGAACTTGCAAGATGAATGAGAGTGGAGAAAGGGTGTCAGTCACCTGCCCTACTTCTTTACCTTTACTTTGAAGTTTGCCCTCCCTCTCCATTCTAGTGGTTTATCATCTTTGTCTAGGTTCAGTAATTGTAACAGCTTCCTAACTGTTCCCTGTTCACAGATTCTCCCTTCTCCAAACTCTGTAATCCATACAACAACCTCAAGAGGTGGGTATTATCACATCATTTTTTCAGATGAAGAAACAAACCCAGGAAAATACTTTTCCTAAAGTTATTTAGCTAGTAAATTCCAGAGTTAAGATTGGTCTTCAAGTCCAACCAACTCCAAAGGCCACCCTCTTAAATATCATTTTAATATACTGCCTGTAACAGGGAAAGTACTCAATAATAGTTAGCTATTTTTCTTCCTAAAATATGTTTCATGTGTCACTAAAGACAATGTAGGCTGAAATACTTAAGATAGGTTTCCAGGGCTTCCCTGGTGGCACAGTGGTTGAGAGTCCGCCTGCCGATGCAAGGGACACGGGTTCGTGCCCCAGTCCAGGAAGATCCCACATGCCGCGGAGTGGCTGGGCCTGTGAGCCATGGCTGCTGAGCCTGCGTGTCCAGAGCCTGTGCTCTGCAACGGAAGAAGCCACAACGAGAGGCCTGCACATCGTAAAAAAATTTAAAAAGAGAGATAGGTTTCCATTGCTAGATTATGTTTCAAAAGCGCTCCCACTGTAATCTGGCCGTACACTATCCATACAGTCTTACCCATTGCTCCCCCAAACTAACTTCCTTGAATAATCATTGGTGACTCCCCACTGCAATAACCATACTTATTACCATTTCCATGCCTTTGCTCTTCCTGTTCCTTTCTTTGCCTTTTCCCCACATCGTCATACTTTTTCTGCCTTCTCCATCTGTCCAACTCTTACCTTTATTAGATGCAAATCAAAATCTTTATACAAATGATCAGGCTGAAGTAAGTCAGGGTGACCTAGCCACCCTCATCATGGTCAACATCAGGGTGACTGTTATTGTGCTTCCCAGACCACAGAACAGGAAAATCTTCCTTCAGGTTGTGATTTGGCATAATGGGCATAATTTGCCATTTAATAACATAAACTAACCTACCACCTCTTAGTGGTCAATATATATTCTATTTGGACCTATAGTTTATTTTGAATTAATGAAAAAAAATAAAGAGAAAGAAAGAAAAACTCTTCTATGTATTCTACATATGCATATGACAAAATTAATATCTACAGAGAACTGAGTGGCAGACAGGATTAGCAATGAGTCCAGTGGATCTTATCAGGAACTTTGAGAAATGGGAAGACAATTCCTGGTGTTTCATTTCTTTTAAATACAGATGTATTAACCTAAGTGAAAATTTCCCCCATAAATTCGTATATAAACAAAATCTATTGGTTCTTATTAACAATACTTGGGATACAAGGGGCAGGGGGGCTTTACCAATGATTTTATCCTAGAAAATAACATTGTAGGTTATATTATACTTGCTCCTTACTATAGTTAACCATCTCTGGAATGTACATTTTAGAATGGTCATTTTTGCTTCATTTTAATGGTTCATAGAGCAGTCTCCAAAACCATCTGTTCATATAATTCAACTGGAAAGGTTAGGTCTGATTAAAGAAGATGGATCAAGGGTTTTCAAACAGCATTTGTGACCAATTGCCACAGGAAATCTATTCATTTTTTAATGAAATAATATTTTTCAAAAATTATAAAATGATTTTATACTGTGTGCAGAAAACTTAACAAACATTGACAAGAAAAAAATCACCCACATTACTATTTAATATAGTAATACTACTATATTAAAAGTAGTATTTGGAGATAACTACTTTTAATATGGTGGCGTAAGCCTTTCCAACCTAGTCATAGATAGATAGATGAGGGTGGGTTGAGGGGTTGAGAGAAGCGGTAAAGAGGAAGAAAGAGAGAACGTATTTTTCAAATTTATTGCAAGATACATACTATTTTTAAATGGCTCTTTTTCACTTAGAAAATATATTTTAAAACTTAGCACAGGACATAAAATATTATCCTACATGATTTTAATGGCTTTACATGATTCCATTTTACAGATGTACCAAAATGTATTTAAACATTTCTGTATTATTGAACATATTGCTTGTTTTCAATTATTCTGTGTAGTTAGGACTGCAGTATACATTTATCAATAAATCTTGGCCCACATCTCTAAAAAGTTTTTCAAAGTAAATTCCTAGATGTGCAATTGCTGGCAAACTGGAGAGTTACTCCAGCCTATTGTTATAATGTTATAATTTGGACCCAATATTGCCCTGATCTGAGAGGAAAAGAGTGTTGATTTCACTGAAAAACTAGCTGATGTTTTCCCAATCACAAGAATTCGGTTGGGGAGGTTTGAGTAGAGACGTTATGGCCATGGTTTTATAGAATGGAATCTAAGGACAGTTCTTGGCAGGTTTTACTCTCCTCTTCTCCCTCACTGATTTTCCTGATATAAGTCCCTAACGTTTGGAACTTTGCTGAGGTGGCAGATAAGTTCCTACATATACTTCCCTGTCCCATACCTCCTTAGATGCACCAGGCACTCATACTGGTAATGGCATTAGAATGAGTACAGCACTACACAGAAACATACATTTTGGTTCCCTGTGCTGAATTTTTGGGCCAACTGCTGAGCTGGAGGGCATAGGACAGTTTCAGTGAGATGTACATACAGTGGTAGAATTGGGGTGTATGGCATGGGCACAGGTAAACAGATAGAATATGAAGGTTACAGAATTGAGGATATGTCACATGGAATGGTTCCACACAGGTGTCTAATAAATTCTGGTAAATATGGGTTGTGCATATGACATAGGATATAAACTAGAAGACGTCTCACATCCAGAAATTCTACCTCAGGTTTCAATCTCCATGCTTCACTCCTCTGAAACATTTTTGCTCTACTCACTAGAGGTTCTGCTTTATGATGAGAAAACTCTCCCACATCAACATTTCTCTGAATTTTCCTTCTATCTCCTTGCCTTAACTGATACTTACTTCTTCAGGACAGCTTTTACCTTTTGCAAGTGGAGACTGCTTATGCTCTCACACCCCTCTCAGGGTTAGTTGTCTCCAGGTGGGTTATTTTCATTCCACATGCCGAAAGAGAAGGTCTGCCTAGAAGCTTCATTATCTTGCTCAGCAAATGCCCCCTCTGGGCAAAAGCAGTGTTAACTAAACACTGAGCTCTTTGAAGTAAAAATTCATCCCCTTATCTTTTCTTTTCTTTTTTTTTTCAATTTCACCTAAGTTGTGAATTTATTGGCATAAAGTTGTTCATAATATTCTCTTATTCTCCTTTAAATATGTGTAGAATTTTTAGTGGTATCGCCTCTCTCATTTCTGACATTGGAAATTTGTGTCTTTATTTTTTTTCTTATCTGTTTGGCTAGAAGATTGTTGAGTTTGTTGGTCTTCTCAGGGAAACAGATTTGGATTTCACTGATTTTCTATCTTTTTTTTTCAGTCATATTGATTTCTACATTGATCTTATTTTTTTTTTGCTTTAGCTTTAATATGATCTTCGTTTTCTAGTATCTTTTTTTTGAACTTTTTTTTTCTTTTTTGCTTTACATCTTTATTGGAGTATAATTGCTTTACAATGGTGTGTTAGTTTCTGCTTTATAACAAAGTGAATCAGTTATACATATACATATGTTCCCATATCTCTTCCCTCTTGCATCTCCCTCCATCCCACACTCCCTACCCCACCCCTCTAGGTGGTCACAAAGCACCAAGCTAATGTCGCTGTACTATGCGGCTGCTTCCCACTAGCTATCTATTTTACGTTTGGTACTGTATATATGTCCATGCCACTCTCTCGCTTTGTCACAGCTTACCCTTCCCCGTCCCGATATCCTCAAGTCCATTCTCTACTAGGTCTGTGTCTTTATTCCTGTCTTACCCCTATGTTCTTCATCACATTTTTTTTCTTAAATACCATATATATGTGTTACCATACAGTATTTGTCTTTCTCTTTCTGACTTACTTCACTCTGTATGACAGACTCTAGGTCCATCCACCTCATTACAAATAGCTCAATTTTGTTTCTTTTTATGGTTCAGTAATATTCCATTGTATATATGTGCCACATCTTTACCCATACATCCGATGATGGGCACTTAGGTTGTTTCCATCTCTGGGCTATTGTAAATAGAGATGCAATGAACATTTTGGTAATAGACTCTTTTTGAATTATGGTTTTCTCAGTTTATATGCCCAGTAGTGGTATTGCTGGGTCATATGGTAGTTTAATTTGTAGTTTTTAAGGAACCTCCATACTGTTCTCCATAGTGGCTGTACCAATTCACATTCCCACCAGCAGTGCAAGAGTGTTCCCTTTCCTCCACACCTTCTCCAGCATTTATTGTTTCTAGATTTTTTGATGTTGGCCATTCTGACTGGTGTGAGATGATATCTCATTGTAGTTTTGATTTGCATCTCTCTAATGATTAATGATGTTGAGCATTCTTTCATGTGTTTGTTGGCAGTCTGTATTTCTTCTTTGGAGAAATGTCTATTTAGGTTTTCTGCCCATTTTTGGATTCGGTTTTTTTTTTTTTTTTTTTATTAATTGAGCTGCATGAGCTGCTTGTAAATTTTGGAGATTAATCCTTTGTCAGTTGCTTCACTTGCAAATATTTTCTCCCATTCTGAGGGTTGTCTTTTGGTCTGGTTTATGGTTTCCTTTGCTGTGCAAAAGTTTTAAAGTTTCATTAGGTCCCATTTGTTTATTTTTGGTTTTATTTCCATTTCCCTAGGAGGTTGGTCAAAAAGGATCTTGCTGTGATTTATGGCATAGTGTGTTCTGCCTATGTTTTCCTCTAACAGTTTTATAGTTTCTGGCCTTACATTTAGGTCTTTTATTCATTTTGAGCTTATTTTTGTGTATGGTGTTAGGGAGTGATCTAATCTCATACTTTTACATGTAGCTATCCAATTTCCCAGCACCACTAATTGAAGTGGCTGTCCTTTCTCCACTGTATATTCCTGCCTCGTTTATCAAATATAAGGTCACCATATTTGCGTGGGTTTATCTCTGGGCTTCCTGTCCTGTTCAATTGATCTATATTTCTGTTTTTGTGCCATTACCATACTGTCTTGATTACTGTAGCTTTGTAGTATAGTCTGAAATCAGGGCGCCTGATTCCTCCAGCTCTGTTTTTCGTTCTCAAGATTGCTTTGGCTATTTGGGGTCTTTTGTGTTTCCATACAAATTGTGAAATTTTTTGTTCTAGTTCTGTGAAAAATGCCAGTGGTAGTTTGATAAGGATTGCATTGAGCCAGTAGATTGCTTTGGGTTAGTAGAGTCATTTTCACAATATTGATTCTTCCAATCCAAGAATATGGTATATCTCTCCATCTATTTGTATCATCTTTATTTTCTTTCATCAGTGTCTTATAATTTTCTGCATACAAGTCTTTTGTCTCCATAGGTAGGTTTATTCGTAGATATTTTATTCTTTTTGTTGCAATGGTAAATGGGAGTGTTTTCTTGATTTCACTTTCAGATTTTTCGTCATTAGTGTATAGGAATGCCAGAGATTGCTGTGCATTAATTTTGTATCCTGCTACTTTACCAAATTCATTGATTAGCTTTAGTAGTTTTCTGGTAGCATCTTTAGGATTCTCCATGTATAGTATCATGTAGTCTGCAAACAGTGACATGTTTACTTCTTCTTTTCTGATTTGGATTCCTTTTATTTCCTTTTCTTCTATGATGGCTGTGGCTAAAACTTCCGAAACTATGTTGAATAAGAGTGGTGAGAGTGGGAAACCTTGTTTACTTCCTGATCTTAGTGGAAATGCTTACTGTTGTTCACCATTGATGATGATGTTGGCTGTGGGTTTGTCATATATGGCCTTTATTATGTTGAGCAAAGTTCCCTCTACGCCTACTTTCTGCAGGGTTTTTATCATAAATGGGTGTTGAATGTTCTTGAAGGCTTTCTCTGCATCTATTGAGATGATCGTATGGTTTTTCTCCTTCAATTTGTTAATATGGTGTATCACGTTGATTGATTTGCGTATATTGAAGAATCCTTGCATTCCTGGAATAAACCCCACTTGATCATGGTGTATGACACATTTAATGTGCTGTTGGATTCTGTTTGCTAGTATTTTGTTGAGGATATTTGCATCTATGTTCATCAGTGATATTGGCCTGTAGTTTTATTTCTTTGTGACATCCTTGTCTGGTTTTGGTATCAAGGTGATGGTGGCCTCGTAGAATGAGTTTGGGAGTGTTCCTCCCTCTGCTATATTTTGGAAGAGTTTGAGAAGAATAGGTGTTAGCTCTTCTCTAAATGTTTGATAGAATTCGCCTGTGAAGCCATCTGGTCCTGGGCTTTTGTTTGTTGGAAAATTTTTAATCACAGCTTCAATTTCAGTGCTTTTGATTCGTCTGTTCATATTTTCAATTTCCTCTTGATTCTGTCTTGGCAGGTTGTGCATTTCTAAGAATTTGCCTGTTTCTTCCAGGTTGTCCATTTTACTGGCATAGAGTTGCTTGTAGTAATCTCTCATGATCTTTTGTATTTCTGCAGTGTCAGTTGTTACTTCTTTTTCATTTCTAATTCTATTGATTTGAGTCTTCTCTCTTTTTTTCGTGATGTGTCTGGCTAATGGTTAATCAATTTTGTTTATCTTCTCAAAGAAACAGCTTTTAGTTTTATTGATCTTTGCTATTGTTTCCTTCATTTCTTTTTCATTTATTTCTGACCTGATCTTTATGTTTTTTTTTCCTTCTGCTAACTTTGGGATTTTTTTTGTTCTTTTTTCTCCAATTGCTTTAGGTGCAATGTTAGGTTGTTTATTCGAGATGTTTCCTGTTTCTTAAGGTAGGATAGTATTGCTATAAACTTCCCTCTTAGAACTGCTTCTGCTGCATCCCATAGGTTTTGGATTGTCGTGTCTCCATTGTTATTTGTTTCTAGGTATTTTTTGATTTTCTCTTTGATTTTTTCTGTGTTCTGTTCGTTATTAAGTAGTGTATTGTTTAGCCTCCTTGTGTTTGTATTTTTTAAGGATCTTTTCCTGTAGTTGATATAGTCTCATAGCATTGTGGCCAGAAAAGATACCTGATACAATTTCAGTTTTCTTAAATTTACCAAGGCTTGATTTGTGACCCAAGATATGATCTATCCTGGAGAATGTTCCATGAGAACTTGAGAAAAACGTGTATTCTGTTGTTTTTGGATGGAATGTCCTATAAATATCAATTAAGTCCATCTTGTTTAATGTATCACTTAAAGCTTGTGTTTCCTTATTTATTTTCATTTTGGATGATTTGTCCATTGGTGAAAGTGGGGTGTTAAACTCCCCTACTGTGAATGTGTTACTGTCAATTTCCCCTTTTATGGCTGTTAGCATTTGCCTTATGAATTGAGGTGCTCCTATATTGGGTGCGTAAATATTTACAATTGTTATATCTTCTTGTTGGATCAATCCCTTGATCATTATGTGGTGTCCTTCTTTGTCTCTTCTAATAGTCTTTATTTTAAAATCTATTTTGTCTGATATGAGAATTGCTTCTCCAGGTTTCTTTCTTTCTTTTGGTTTCCATTTGCATGCAATATATTTTTCCATCTCCTTATGTTCAGTCTGTTTGTCTCTCTACATCTGAAGTGGGTCTCTTGTAGACAGCATATATATGGGTATTATTTTTTTGTCCATTCAGCCAGTCTGTGTCTTTTGGTGGGAGCATTTAATCCATGTACATTTAAGGTAATTGTCGATACCTATGTTTCTATTCCCATTTTCTAAATTGTTTTGGGTATGTTATTGTAGGTCTTTTCCTTCTCTTGTGTTTCTTGCCTAGAGAAGTTCCTTTAGCATTTGTTGTAAAGCTGGTTTGGTGGTGCTGAACTCTGTCAGCTTTTGCTTGTCTGTAAAGGTTTTAATTCTCCATCAAATCTGAATGAGATCCTTGCTGGGTAGACTAATCTTGGTTGTAGGTTTTTCTCCTTCATCACTTTAAATATGTCCTGCCAGTCCCTTCTGGCTTGCAGAGTTTCTGCTGAAAGATCAGCTGTTACCCTTACGGGGATGCCCTTGTGCGTTATTTGATGTTTTTCCCTTGCTTCTTTTAATATGTTTTCTTTGTGTTTAATTTTTGACAGTTTGATTAATATATGTCTTGGTGTATTTCTCCTTGGATTTATCCTGTATGGGGATCTCTGTGCTTCCTGGATTTGATTAACTATTTCCTTTCCCACATTAAGCAAGTTTTCAACTATAATCTCTTCAAATATTTTCTCAGTCCCCTTCTTTTAGTCTTCTTCTTCTGGAAACCATATAATATGAATGCTGTTGTGTTTAATGTTGTCCCCGAGGTCTCTGAGATGGTTTTCAGTTCTTTTCATTCTTTTTTCTTTATTCTGCTCTGCAGTAGTTATTTCCACTATTTTATCTTCCAGGTCACTTATCCATTCTTCTGCCTCAGTTATTCTGCTGTTGATCCCATGTAGAGTATTTTTAATTTCATTTACTGTGTTGTGCATCATTGCTTGTTTCATCTTTACTTCTTCTAAGTCCTTGTTAAAGGTTTATTGTGTTTTCTCTCTTCTATTTCCAAGATTCTGGATAATCTTTACTATCATTATTCTTAATTCTTTTTCAGGTTGACTGCCTAGTTCCTCTTCATTTGTTAGGTCTGGTGGGTATTTATCTTGCTCCTTCATCTGCTGTGTGTTTTTCTGTCTTCTCATTTTGCTTATCTTACTGTGTTTGGGGTCTCCTTTTTGCAGGCTGCAGGTTCGTAGTTCCAGTTTTTTTGTTGTCTGTACCCAGGGGCTAAAGTTGGTTCAGTGGGGTGTGTAGTCTTCATGGTGGAGGGGACTAGTGCCTGTGTTGTGGTGGATGAGGCTGGATCTTGTCTTTCTGGTGGGCAGGTCCACGTACTGCTGGTGTGTTTTTGGTTGTCTGTGGGTTTATTATGATTTTAGGCAGCCTCTCTTCTAATGGGTAGGTTGTCTTCCTGTCTTCCTAGTTGTTTGGCATAGGGTGTGCAGCACTGTAGCTTGCTGGTCGTTGAGTGAAGCTGGGTGGTGGTGTTGAGATGGAGATCTCTGGGAGATTTTCGCCATTTGATATTATGTGGAGCCAGGAGGTCTCTTGTGGACCAGTGCCCTGCAGTTGGCCCTCCTACCTCAGAGGCAGAGCACTGACTCCTGGCTGCAGTACCAAGAACCTTTCACCCACACAGCTCAGAATAAAAGGGAGAAGAAGTTAAAAGAAAGAAAGAAAGAAAGAAAGAAAGAAAGAGAGAAAGGGAGAAAGAGAGAAAGAGAGAAAGAAAGAAAGAAAGAAGGAAAAAGAAAGAAAGGAAGGAAGCAAGGAAGGAAGGAAGGAAGGATGGAAGGAAGGATGGAAGGAAGGATGGAAGATAGGAGATAAAATAAAATAAAGTAAGATAAAATGAAATAAAATTATTAAAATAAAGAAAAATTATTAAGAAAAAAAATTTTTAAGAAAAAAAAAGATGGATAGAACAGTAGGACAAATGGTGAAAGCAAAGGTATACAGACGAAATCTCACACATAAGCATACACATACACACCCACAAAAAGAGGAAAATGGGAAAAAATAAAAAATCTTGCTCTCAAAGTCCACCTCCTCAATTTGGGATGATTCGTTGTCTATTCATGTATTCCACAGATGCAGGGTACATCACCTTGATTGTGGAGCTTTAATCTGCTGCTTCTGCAGCTGCTGGTAGGGATTTACCTTTCTCTTCTTTGTTTGCACAGCTCCCAGGGGCTCAGCTTTAGATTTGGCCCTGCCTCTGCATGTAGGTCACCAAAGGGCATCTCTGCTTTGCTCAGAAAGGACAGGGTTAAAGGAACAGCTGCTTTGGAGGCTCTGGCTCACTCAGGCCGGGGGGAGGGAGGGGTGCAGATGCGGGGCGAGCCTGCGGAGGTAGAGGCCAGCATCACGTTGCACCAGCCTGAGGTGCGCCACGCGTTCTCCCTAGGAAATTGTCCCTGGATCCTGGGACCCTGGCAGTGGATGGCTGCATAAGCTTCCCGAAAGGGAGGTGGTGATAGTGACCTGTGCTCGCACACAGGCTTCTTGGTGGCGGCAGCAGCAGACTTAGCATCTCATGCCCGTCTCTGGGGTCCGTGCTGTTAGCTGTGGCTCACGCCCATCTGTGTACCTCCTTTAAGCAGCACTCTTGATACCCTCTCCTCATGCACCAGGAAACAAAGAGGGAAGAAAAAGTCTCTTGCCTCTTCGGCAGGTCCAGACTTTTCCCAGGACTACCTCCTGGCTAGCCGTGGTGCACGAACCCCCTGCAGGCTGTGCTCATGCCGCCAACCCCAGTCCTCTCCCTCAGCTCCGACTGAAGCCCGAGCCTCAGATCCCAGCCCCGCCCACCCCGGTGCGTGAGTAGACAAGCCTTTCGGGCTGGTGTGGACCAGTCGGCACCCATCCTCTGTGCGGGAATCTCTCCACTTTGCCCTCTGCAACCCTGTTTCTGTGCTCTCCTCCGCGGCTCTGAAGCTTCCCCCCTCCGCCACTCACAGTTTCCTCCCGTGAAGGGGCTTCTAGTGTATGCAAACCTTTCCTCCTTCACAGCTCCCTCCCACTTGTGCAGGTCCCATCCCTATTCTTTTGTCTCTGTTTATTCTTTTTTTTCTTTTGCCCTACCCATGTACATGGGGAGTGTCTTGCCTTTTGGGAGGTCTGAGGTCTTCTGCCAGCATTCAGTTGTTGTTCTGTAGGAGTTGTTCCACGTGTGGATGTATTTCTGGTGTATCTGTGGAGAGGAAGGCGATCTCCACGTCTTACTCTTCTGCCATCTTCCCGATTCCCTTTTCTCTCATCCTCATTTCTTACACTGGTAATTCCTCTCTTTCTTGTCAAGGCCTTTTAAGTTTTTAAGATTTTGTTAAGTGCGTTCTAAAATTCTAAATTGCCTTTCATAAAAAGGTTGTTCAGATTACCAAGTCCACCATTGCTAGAGCAGAAATTTCCCCTACTTTTAAACTGTGAGAAAGTTAATGTATTATTTACCCTATAACACGGAAAGAAAACTATAAAACCACAATTAGGAAATATTTAATGAAATATCTACAAAATATTACCATGTCAACTTCTTTAAATATTAAACTTGGTATTCATAAACATTTCATTTCATTTGAAAATAATTTGGAGTTTAGATTTTTTTCTACATCAGCAGAATTCCCAAGTATATACAACAGTTGTAGAGAAATAACTGTCAAGCATAATTTGATCAATTGCATGATGCTGAATGATTTTAAATTTAAAACAAACTATAAAATCTTAATAATAGTTGTTTAAATATTTATATCTAGGTAAGAGTGTAGGTACATTTGAATTTTTATATTTTGATACACTGTGGAATAGTGTCTCCAAATTGAGAGGGCCTGTTTTATATATTTTTTTAACATCTTTATTGGAGTATAATTGCTTTACAATGGTGTGTTACTTTCTGCTTTATAATAAAGTGAATCAGCTATACGTACACATATATATCCCCTTATCCCCTCCCTCTTGAGCCTCCCTCTCACACTCCCTATCCCACCAGTCTAGGTAGTCACAAAGCACTGAGCTGATCTCCCTGAGCTATGCAGCTGCTTCCCACTATTTTACATTTGGTAGTGTATATATGACCATGCCACTCTCTCACATCGTCCCAACTTACCCTTCCCACTCCCAGTGTCCTAAAGTCCAGTCTCTACATGTGTCTTTATTCCTGTCCTGACCCTAGGTTCTTCAGAACCTTTTTTTTTTTTTTTTTAGATTCCATATATGTTACCATACAGTATTTGATTTTCTCTTTCTGACTTACTTCACTCTGTATGACAGAATCTAGGTCTATCTACCTCATTACAAATAACTCAATTTCATTGCTTTTTATGGCTGGGTAATATTCCATTGTATATATGTGCCACATCTTCTTTATCCATTCATCTGTTGATGGACAATTAGGTTGCTTCCATGTCCGTTACTTCACTCTGTATGACAGAATCTAGGTCTATCTACCTCATTACAAATAACTCAATTTCATTGCTTTTTATGGCTGGGTAATATTCCATTGTATATATGTGCCACATCTTCTTTATCCATTCATCTGTTGATGGACAATTAGGTTGCTTCCATGTCCGGGCTATTGTAAATAGAGTTGCAATGAACATTGTTATGCAAGACTCTATTTGAATTATGGTTCTCTAAGGGTACATGCCCAGTAATGGGATTGCTGTGTCATACAGTAGTTCTATTTTTAGTTTTATAAGGAACCTCCATACTGTTCTCCATAGTGGCTGTACAATTTACATTCCCACCAACAGTGCAAGAGTGTTCCCTTTTCTCTACACCCTCTCCAGGATTTACTGTTTGTATATTTTTTGATGATGGTCATTCTGCCTGGTGTGAGGTGATACCCCATTGTAGTTTTGATTTGCATTTCTCTAATGATTAGTGATGATGAGCATCCTTTCATGGGTTTGTTGTTAATCTGTATATCTTCTTTGGAGAAAAGTCTATTTAGGTCTTCTGCCAATTTTTGGATTGGGTTGTTTGTTTTTTGATATTAAGCTGCATGAGCTGCTTGTAAATTTTGGAGATGAATCCTTTGTCAGTTGCTTCATTTGCAAATATTTTCTCCCATTCTGAGGGTTGTCTTTTCATCTTGATTATGGTTTCTTTTGCTGTGCAAAAGCATTTAAGTTTCATTAGGTCGCATTTGTTTATTTTTGTTTTTATTTCCAATTCTCTAGGAGGTGGGTCAAAAAGGATCTTGCTGTGATTTATGTCATAGAGTGTTCTGCCTATGCTTTCTTCTAAGAGTTTTATAGTGTCTAGCTTTACATTTAGGTCCTTAATCCATTTCCTGTTTATTTTTGTGTATGGTGTTAGGGAGTGTTCTAACTTCATTCTTTTACATGTAGCTGTCGAGTTCTTACAGCACCACTTATTGAAGAGGCTGTCCTTTCTCCATTGTATTTTCTTGCCTCCTTTATCAAAGATAAGGTGACCATAGGTGTATGGGTTTGTCTCTGGGCTTTTATCCTGTTCCATTGATCTATATTTCTGTTTTTGTGCCAGTAACATACTGTTTTGATTACTGTAACTTTGTAGTATAGTCTGAAGTCAGGTAGCCTGATTCCTCTACTTCTGTTTTTCTTTCTCAAGATTGCTTTGGCTATTCCGGGTCTTTTGTGTTTCCATACAAATTGCGAAAGTTTCTGTTCTACGTCTGTGAAAAATGTCAGTGGTAGTTTTATAGGGATTGCACTGAAGTTGTAGATAGCTTTGGGTAGTATAGACATTTTCACAATGTTGATTCTTCCTACCCAAGAACATGGTATATCTTCCCATCTGTTTCTACCATCATTAATTTCTTTCATCAATGTCTTATAGTTTTCTGCATACAGGTCTTTTTTCTCCTTAGGTAGGCTTATTCCTAGGTATTTAATTCTTTTTGTTGCAGTGGTACATGGGAGAGTTTCCTTAATTTCTCTTTCAGATTTTTCATCATTAGTGTATAGGGATGCAACAGACTTCTGTGCATTAATTTTGTGTCCTGCTACTTTACCACATTCATTGATTAGCTGTAGTAGACTTCTGATAGCATCTTTAGGATTCTCTATGTATAGTATCATGTTATCTGCAAACAGTGACAGCTTTATATGTTCTTGTCCAATTTTTATTTCTTTTTCTTTTCTGATTGCTGTGGCTAAAACTTCCAAACTATGCTGACTAATAGAGGTGAGAGTGGAAAACATTTTCTTGTTCCTGATCTTCGTGGAAATGGCTTCAGTTTTTAGCCACTGTGAACGATGTTGGCTGTGAGTTTTTCATATACGACCTTTGTTATGTTGAGGTAAGCTCCCTCTATGCCTACTTTCTGGAGGGTTTGCATCATAAATGTGTGTTGAATTTTGTCGAAAGCTTTTTCTGCATTTATTGAGATGATCATATGTTTTTTCTCCTTCAATTATTTAATATGGTGTATCACATTGATTGATTTGCATATATTGAAGAATCTTTGCATTCCTGGGATAAACCCCACGTGATCATGGTGTATGATCCTTTTAATGTGCTGTTGGATTCTGTTTGCTAGTATTTTGTTGAGGATTTTTGCCTCTATGTTCATAAATGATATTAGCCTGTAGTTTTCTTTCTTTGTAACATGTTTGTCTTGTTTTGGTATCAGGGTGATTGTGGCCTCATAGAATGAGTTTAGGAGTGTTTGTCTCTTTGCTATATTTTGTAAGTGTTTGAAAAGGATAGGGGTGAGCTCTTTGCTACATGTTTGATAGAATTCGCCTGTTAATCCATCTGGTCCTTGGCTTTTGTTTGTTGGAAGATTTTTAATCACAGTTTCAATTTCAGTGCTTGTGAGTGGTCTGTTAATATTTTCGATTTCTTCCTGGTTCAGTCTCAGAAGGTTGTACTTTTCTCAGAATTTTTCCATTTCTTCCAGGTTGTCCATTTTTGTGGCATAGAGTTGCTTGTAGTAATCTCTCATGATCCTTTGCATTTCTGCAGTGTCAGTTGTTAACTCTGCTTTTTCATTTCTAATGTTATTTATTTGAGTGTTTTCTCTTTTTTTCTTGATGAGTCTGACTAATAGTTTATCAATATTGTTTACCTTCTCAAAGAATTAGCCTTTAGGTTTATTGATCTTTGCTATTGTTTCCTTCATTTCTTTTTCATATATTTCTGATCTGATCTTTATGATTTCTTTCCTTCTGCTAAATTGTCTTTTTTTTCTTCTTTCTCTAGTTGCTTTAGGTTTAAGATTAGTTTGTTTATTTGAGATGTTTCTTGTTTCCTGAGGTAGGACTGTAATGCTATAAACTTCCCTCTTAGAACTGCTTTTGCTGAATCCCATAGGTTTTGGGTCATCACATATTCATTGTCATTTGTGTGTGGGTATTTTTTAAAATTTACTCCTTGATTTCTTCAGTGATCTCATGGTTATTTAGTAGTGTATTGTTTAGCCGCCATGTGTTTGTAGCTTTTACAGAATTGTCCGTGTAATTGATATCTAGTCTTATCATGCTGTGGTCTGAAAAGATACTTGATACAATTTCAATTTCTTAAATTTACCAAGGCTCGATTTGTGACCCAAGATATGATGTATCCTGGAGAATGTTCCATGAGCACTTTAGAAGAAAGTGTAATCTGCTGTTTTTGGATGGACTGTCCTATAAATATCAATAAAGTCAATCTTTTTTAATGTATCATTTAAAGCTTGTGTTTCCTTATTTATTTTCATTTTGGAGGCCCTGTCCATTGATGAAAAGTGGGGTGTTAAAGTCCCCGACTATGATTGCATTACTGTTGATTTCCCCTTTTATGGCTGTTAGCATTTGCCTTATATATTGAGGTGTTTCTATGTTGGGTGCATAAATATTTACAATTGTTATATCTGCTTCTTGATTTGTTCCCTTGATCATTATGTACTGTCCTTCCTTGTCTCTTGCAATAGTCTTTATTTTATAATCTATTTTGCCTGATATGAGATCTGCTACTCCATCTTTCTTTTGATTTCCATTTGCATGGAGTATCTTTCTCCATCCCCACTCTTTCAGTCTGTATGTGTCCCTAGGTCTGTAGAGAGCATATATTCAGGTCTTTTTTTTTTTTGTATCCATTCAGCAGTTTACATCTTTTGGTTGGAGCATTTAATCCATTTACATTTAAGGTAATTATCTGTACGTATGTTCCTATTTTCTCAGTTGTTTTGGGTTTGTTATTGTAGGTCTTTTCCTTCTCTTCTGTTTCCTGCCTAGGAAAGTTCCTTTAGCATTTGTTGTAAAGCTGGTTTTGTGGTATTGAATTATCTTAGCTTTTGATAATCTGTATAGGTTTTAATTTCTCCATCGAATCTGAATGAGATCCTTGCTGTGTAGAGTAATCTTTGTTGTAGATTTTCCCCTTTCATTGCTTTATTATGTCCGGCCACTCCCTTCTGGCATGCAGAGTTTCTGCTGAAAGATCAGCTGTTAACCTTATGGGGATTCCCTTGTATGTTATTTATTGTTTTTCCCTTGCTGCTTTTAATACTTTTTCTTTGTACTTAATTTTTGATAGTTTGATTAATATGTGTCTTGGCATGTTTCTCCTTGGATTTATCCTGTATGAGAGTCTCTGCATTTCCTGGACGTGATTCACTATTTTCTTTCCCATATTAGGGAAGTTTTCAACTATAATCTCTTCAAATATTTCTCAGTCCCTTTCTTTTTCTCTTCTTCTTCTGGGATCCCTATAATTGAAATGTTGGTGCATTTAATGTTATCCCAGATGTCTGTGAGTCTGTCCTCAAATATTTTCATTCTTTTTTTCTTTATTCTGCTCTGTGGTAGTTATTACTAATATTTTATCTTCTGGGTCACTTATCTGTTCTTTTGCCTCAGTTATTCTGCTATTGATTCCCTCTAGAGAATTTTAAAATTCATTTATTGTGTTGTTCATCATTGTTTATTTGCTCTTTTGTTCTTCTAAGTCCTTAAACATTTCTTGTGTTTTCTCCTTTCTATTCCTAACATTTTGGATCATCTTTACTATCATTGCCCTGAATTCTTTTTCAGGTAAACTGCCTATTTCCTCTTCATTTGTTTGGTCTGATGTGTTTTTACCTTGATCCTTCATCTGCTGTGTGATTCTCTGTCTTCTCATTTTGCTTAATTTCCTCTGTTTGGGTTATCCTTTTCACAGGCTGCAGGTTCATAGATCCCATTGTGTTTGGTGTCTGTCCCCAGTGTCTGAGGTTGGTCATGTGGGCTGTGTCAGCTTCCTGGTGGAGGGGACTGGTGCCTGTTTTCTAATGGATGAGCATGGATCTTTTTTTTTTTCTGTTGGGCAGGACCACATCCGGTGGTGTGATTTGGGGTGTCTGTGACCTTATTATTATTTTATGCAGCCTCTCTGCTAATGGGTTGGGTTGTGTTCCTGTCTTGCTAGTTGTTTCACATGGGGTATCCAGCACTATAACTTGCTGATCATTGAGTGGAGCTGGGTCTTAGCGCTGAGGTGGAGATCTCTGGGAGAGCTTTTGCTCTTTGATATTACATGGAGGCAGGAGGTCTCTGGTTGCCCAATGTCCTGAACATGGCTCTCCCAACTCAGAGGCACAGGCCTGACATGCAGTGAGAGAATCAAGACCCTTTCAGCCACACAGCTCAGTTGAAAAATGAGAAAAGAAAAGAAAAGAAAAGAAAGAAGAAAGAAAGAAAGAAAGAAAGAAAGAAAGAAAGGAAGGAAGGAAGGAAGGAAGGAAGGAAAGAAGGAAGAAAGAAAAGTTATTAAAGTAGAAAATTTTTAAAATTAACAAAAATTTTAACAAATTAAAAAATAATTTAAAAAAAAGAAAATAATGGACAGACAGAACCCCAGGACAAATGGTAAAAGCAAAGCTATACAGACAAAGTCACACAAAGAAGCATACACATGCCCACTCACAAAAAGAGAAAAAGAGAAAAAAATATACATATATAATATATATATAATATATATAATATATATATATTATATATATATATATTATATATAAAGAAAGAGAGCTACCGGATCAATTAAAAAATCTACCAATGGTAATAAACTCTAAATACTAAACTAAGATAAACATAAAACCAGAAACAAACTACATGCAGAAAGCAATCCCCAAGTCTACAGTTGCTCCCAAAGTCACCACCTCAATTTTGGAAGGATTTGCTGTCTATTCAGGTATTCTAGGGATGCAGGGTACATCAAGTTGATTATGAAGGTTTAATCCACTGCTTCTGAGGCTCCTGGGAGAAATTTCCCTTTCTCTTTTGTGTTCGCACAGCTCCTGTGGTTCAGCTATGCATTTGGTCCTGCCTCTGTGTACAGGTCACCTGAGGGTGTCTCTTCTTCACTCAAACAGGATGGGATCAAAGTAGCAGCTGATATAGGGGCTCTGGCTCCCTCAGGCCAGGGGGAGGGAGGAATACAGAATGTGGAGCGAGCCTGAGGAGGCAGAGGCAAGCATGACGCTGCCACAGCCTGAGACATGCCATGTGTTCTCCTGGGAAAGTTGTCCCTGGATCACGGAACCCTGGCAGTGGCGGGCTACACAAGCTCCTGGGAAGGGAGGTGTGGATAGTGACCTGTGGTTGCACACAGGTTTCTTGGTAGCTGCAGCAGCAGCCTTAGCGTCCCATGCCCATCTCTGGTGTCCACACTGATAGCCGTGGCTCGTGACCATCTCTGGAGCCCATTTAGGTGGTGCTCTGAATCCCCTCTCAACGCACACGCTGAGACAATGGTCTCTTGTCTCTTAGGCAGGTACAGACTATTTCCCGGACTCCCTCCATGGTAGCTGTGGTGCATTAGCCCCCTTCAGGCTGTGCTCACACAGCCAACCCCAGTCTTCTCCCTGGGATCTGACCTCTGAAGCCTGAGCCTCAGCTCCCAACCCCCACCCGCTCCGGCAGGTGAGCAGGTGAGCAGACAAGCCTCTGAGGCTGGTGAGTGCTGGTCCACACTGATCTTCTGTGCGGGAATCTCTCCACTTTTCCCTCCACATCCCTGTTGCTGCGCTCTCCTCTGCGGCTCCGAAGCTTTCCCCCTCCGCCACCCACATTCTCCGCCACAAAGGGGCTTCCTAGTATGCGGAAACTTTTCCTCCTTCACAGCTCCCTCCCAGAGCTGCAGGTCCCATCCCTATTCTTTTGTCTCTGTTTTTTTCTTTTTTCTTTTGCCCTGCCAGTGTACTTGGGGATTTTCTTGCCTTTTGGGAAATCTGAGGTCTTCTTCCAGTGTTCAGTAGGTGTTCTGTATGAGTTGTTCCACATGTAGATGTATTTCTGATGTATTTGTGGAGAGGAAGTTGGTCTCTGCATCTTAGTCCTTTGCCATCTTGAAGGTCTCCCAGTGGCTGGGTTCTTGATGGTATTCAAAGAGCCTTGATAGTTAGCTGGAACCACCAACACGGTTATTCAATGATTCCCTGGTCCCCACCTCTCTGACTGCTCTGGCAGATGGGAGACTAGGAATATAACATTTTTCTTCTATTAACAGACAGCACATTATTACAACAATATCTAAATCCAAAAGAAACAAAACAAAAACAAAAAACCCCTGCACTGTGAAGGACTTACTGTTGTTCTTTCCAAGTGTCAGCAGCAAGGGCAATATCTGCAGTGGAAATAGGGTAGGTCAATGACAGAGTGTTGTACTTAGGATTTCTAAGCCTGTCTCAGTCACCTGCTACATGCTATTGTGCATCAGCGAGACGTGACTTTAGGACTTGGTGCCACAAATTGTCTTGGTTAGGTCTAGAATTCTGATTTCTCCCAAGACATTATGTCCATAGTTGTGGCCGCTAGAGGGTGCCACATACCCATGGGAAAAATGTTCTGTGCTTGGAAAAGCAATACTTAACTTTGTTAGCACTGTACAGAATTCCAGAAGAGAGTTAGAATGTCACTTCATCCATTGTCCCTGAACAGTAACAAGAAAATATCTCAGGGAACAATGGGACTCCAGGCAAGAGAAACAACTATTTCTAAAAGCCTTTTGATACTTAGAGTAAGGGCCACTGGCCCCTTATTCTTTCATTGGTTATCACTGATTCCAGAAGAGTAGTGAGTCAACCTGTGAAGATAACTCATTTGTCATTAGAAAAAATGTGATGAAGTTAGGGTGGAGAGTGATTTCTCAGGTATTATTTCTTCCAAAGAGTGGCCTGCTCTGAGGTCCCATTCTCCCTCTCTGTCTCCCTCTCTCTCTCTCTCTCTCTCTCTCTCTCTCACACACACACACACACACACACACACA
>NW_006771060.1:0-216 GCF_000442215.2 Lipotes vexillifer
AGGGCACGGGTTAGGGTAAGGCTTCGGGTAAGGGTTAGTGTTAGGGTTAGGGTTAGGGTTAGGAAACGGGGATGGATTACAGTACAGATTAGGTTATGTGAACGGTTTAGGGTTAGCGTATGTGTAAGGTATGGGTTGCAGTTAGCATACGGTTTAGGATTAAGGCACGGGTTAGGGTAAGGCTTCGGGTAAGAGTTAGGTTTAGGGTTAGGGTTA
>NW_006771061.1:0-352 GCF_000442215.2 Lipotes vexillifer
TGGATCCCAGTTGATCAGCGGCTGCTTTCAGACCACTGGTATTGCCAAGCATCTATCCTCTGCGCATGCGCCTGTGTAGATAGCGAGTATATTAGCCTGAGAGACAGACTTTTGCAACTCTGGAGGAGAGAAAATCCTGCAGCTCACGTTCATCCTGGGAGACCACAAGCCGACCCTTATCCTCAGGGCACGGGCTGGATTTACACCGGAAAAGTTCTGCCTGCCAAACTTTCCCTTAGGTGTCTGACACTGTTGGGCTTAAACGGAAAGCGAGGAGGGCCGTCACGATTCACAGAACCCTGGCCACCGCACTTTTGCCCTCGCAACTGAACTCAAGTCAACACGTCCTTTC
>NW_006771063.1:0-246 GCF_000442215.2 Lipotes vexillifer
TTATTTCCACTCTTTTATCTTCCAGGTCACTTATCCGTTCTTCTGCCTCAGTTATTCTGCTATCGTTACCTTCTAGAGCATTTAAAATTTCATTTATTGTGTTGTTCATCATTGTGTTTGCTCTGTAGTTCTTCTAGGTCCTTGTTAGACGTTTTTTGTATTTTCTCCATTCTATTTACAAGATTTGGATCATCTTTATTATCATTACTCTGAATTATTTTTCAGGTAGACTGCCTATTTCCTCTT
>NW_006771064.1:0-1469 GCF_000442215.2 Lipotes vexillifer
GCTCACGGGCCCAGCCGCTCCGCGGCATGTGGGATCTTCCCGGACCGGGTCACGAACCCCTGTCTTCTGCATGGGCAGGCGGACTCTCAACCACTGCGCCACCTGGGAAGCCCTCTTTAGCATCTTTTTAAGAAATGTGCTTTTATTTTTATTTAATGACTTGAGATCATGCCTTTAATATAAATAGCTTGGCTATTATGAGCTCTATACTAATAGCACACTAAGGAAATTCTTTTGATGAAAAATTTCTGATTGTTGTTAAACTTCATAAATGATTAATTTTATTCCTTATATACTGAAAGATGTCTAAAAGAATAATATCAGGAAGTATACATAAAAGGAATTACTGTAAACTACTTTCAATTGCCATAGCAATTTGCATTTTAAATTTCAAACATATTGTTTTCTACCTTTAACTCAAAGTTCATAATAAATAAAGAGCTAGCTAGAAGATCTTAGGGTGTGCTATAAAATGATCTATTCCAGTACCCAAAGCCATCAACAGTCAGATTCTACGTCCCCTTTCTGGAAATGCTCTGCTCTGCCAGGAGAGGGCACCATTGCCTACCAGGCAAAGAGAGCCAAAGGCTTATTATTAAGTACATCTGCTTCTAGCTCCTGGTTTCTTTCTCTTTGAAGAAATAACCCAGCCAATGTGGGTATGATTGGGAGTAGGTTGCTACAGCACTTGTGTGGAAATTCAAGCTTTTCTATAATGCCCCTGGTCATTTCAATACCCAGAAGAGCCTGAGTTCAGCCTTATCCCTGCTGGGAACACAGAGTATAATTATAATTGAATGACTGTTTTTAGAGGCTGCTGGCAAAACGGACAGAGTGAGAGTTGAGGACATGATTTTATGTTTGAGGCAGGTCATGCAACAAAAATAAGACAAGGCCTGGGGGTCAGGAGACCTGGTTCTATTTTCAGCTAGACCAATTCCTGAGTAACTTCATACAAGCAAAGAGAGGGAAACAAGTTCTGTATATATTTAGAAGCTTTGCCCTAGATTTTATTATGCATGCTCAATATAAGGACTCATATTTCTTTTACTTTGCTGTCATAATTATGAAAATTTGTGTTTCTATCACTTAAATATTAATTAAATATTTGCTATGGAAGAATACATTCATATTTTTTATGCATAGTATGTTTAAAGATTTAACTGCAGTTACCATTCACAATGCAATATTAATATAATTCAGAATTCCCTAACTAATTTTTAATCTAGCAAAGAACAGATAGCAATGGCTGAGGTTACTGAATAAATTTGAAAACTTGTGCATATTTGATTCAATATTTCTTTGAGACTCTCCTAAAAATAGGCATGCAATGCCTCAAGATAAAAATGCCCAAGTTGGGACTTCTCCAGTTTGTCCAGTGGTAAAGAATCCACCTTCCAATGCAGGGGATATGGGTTTGATCCCTGGTTGGGGAACTAAGATCCCACATGCCATGGGGCAACTAAGCC
>NW_006771065.1:0-5909 GCF_000442215.2 Lipotes vexillifer
TAAAGCAGAAACTAACACACCATTGTAAAGCAATTATACTCCAATAAAGATGTTAAAAGAATAAAAGGGTAATTAAAAAAAAATGTACCCAATGAAATACACACCGTTCATCCTTTTAAAATACACATGACAAAGTGCTTTTTTAATGGTTGGAAATTTACATTGTTCTTTTTTCTCTGTGAACTTTTCATTCTAGTTTCCCGACGTAGTTATATTCTAATATAATATTTATTTTATGTTTAAAAGTCTTTGATCCCTTCTTTGTATTTATACTTCTTTGCAACAACAAAAATGTCTATATACTGAATTTTTAAAAATTTCCCCAATGACCATAAAGCTTTAAAACTTCCTTTTGGGTTGAGTTATTAATAGTCCATAGTTGATCAAAAGAACATAAATGTCATGAATTTTGAAAAATAATAATCATAAAGCACCTGACTTGAAAAATGACTTGTTACCTGATCTTTAGAGTTATTCACTTTTTCATTTTCTAGATTTTCTAGGACTTGTCAAATGACTGATTATTATTACTGCTACTTTTTCACTTTTTAAATTTAGAAGTACCTTGTTTAGTCCAATATATCCAAGAAAGATTGGGAAAATAAAAATAGTATTAACTTCAATATACCTTAGCCATGACAGTATTTACTTATGAGATGTATTTTACCTTATCACCCTTTTAAAATACATTTTCATTGAATCCTTGGAGCTGTAGATCTAGCTTATTGTATTAATTTTCTGTTGCTGCATAACACATTATCAAAAACTTGGTGGCTTAACACAACACACATTTAGTATCTCACAGTTACTGTAAGTTAGAAGTCCAGACATGGCTTAGCTGGATTCTCTGCTTTGGGTCCCATGGGCTGAAATCAAGGTTTTGGCTTGGGCTGCAGACTCATCTGAGGCTCGGGGTCTTCTCCCAAGCTTATGTGGTTCTTAGAATTCATTTCCTTTCAGTTGCCTGTCTGAGGCCCTCAGCTCCTAGAGGCTGCTGCCATTCCTTGCCATATGACCCTCCCTATAATATGTCAGTTTGCTTCTTCAGAGCCAGCAGAACTGCATCTGCTGCTGTCACTTGTCTCACACTTCTAGACCCTCTTTTGAAGGACTCACCTGATTTAGGTCTGGCCCACCCAGGATAATCTCCCTTTTGATTAACTCAAAATCAATTGATTACAGACCTTAGTCACGTTTGCCATATACGGTAATATTATCATAGGAGTTGATATCTCATCCTATTCACAGGTCCTGCCCACATTCAAGGGGAGAGGAGTGTACAGGGCATGTATACCAGCGGTGGGAATCTTGGAAGCCAGCCACCTTAGAATTCTGCCTACCACACTCACCCATTTTATGGAAAATATCCCCACATAACCTAATTGGTAAAGTCAATTTAGTTGTCAAGCCAACCAGCCTATTGTATTTATCTTGTTCAAAGTCTAACTTAATTTTTCAGTTCAAATGAATGTGTTAATACATGTCACATGCCAGCCATCTCACTTCTGAATTCTAATTGTAAGATAGAAAGATAGATAAGGGGTGAAAACTTGCTTTGAATTTTTTCTCCTGAATGAAATAAGGTGATGTTGCCTGTATTTAGTTTTGTTTGTTTGTTTGTTTGTTTATGGCTGCTCTGTACAGCACGCGGGATCTTAGTTCCCTGACCAGGGATCAAACGCATACCCCCTGCAGTGGAAGCGTGGGGTCTTAACCACTGGACTGCCAGGGAAGTCCTATT
The DNA here is from genome assembly GCF_000442215.2 of Lipotes vexillifer. NCBI lineage: Eukaryota > Metazoa > Chordata > Mammalia > Artiodactyla > Lipotidae > Lipotes > Lipotes vexillifer. The sequence goes on from NW_006771065.1 coordinate 1,742, forward strand.
TAGTACTTTTAAAATATGCTTTCTTTTCTTTGTTCTCATGAGCTTTTCCCGGCATTATAGTGTATTTTTTTTTTTTTTCAAGATTGAATTTTTTTTTTTTTTTTTTTTTTCGGTACGCAGGCCTCTCACTGTTGTGGCCTCTCCCGTTGCGGAGCACAGGCTCCGGATGCGCAGGCTCAGCGGCCATGGCTCACAGGCCCAGCCACTCCGCGGCATGTGGGATCTTCCCGGACTGGGGCACGAATCCGTGTCCCCTGCATCGGCAGGCGGACTCTCAACCACTGCGCCACCAGGGAAGCCCTATAGTGTTATTTTTTGACAGTAGGCTAGGGAATAGAAGAAGCAAGGTTAAATGAAAAATATTTATCATTGTCTCCTTGTTTTGTGTCATAGAATTTATTTATTTATTTATTTATTTATTTATTTATTTATTACACTGCAGAGCAATGCACCATAATGAGATTCAGGATAAGTAGGAGATCTGCCTTTCTTCAGTTAAGTGGGAGGAGGGCAGTTGTGGAGATGTGGGAAAGGAGAACCTGCTTTATTTGCTCCTTGAGTGCAAGTACCTTGCCAGCAGATCTTCTTTAAGAAAGAGTGCATATAGTAGTTTTGGTAGTATGCTGAAGGACATGGGCATTTGGCCCAGGAAGTCTTAAACTTTGACTGAATAAAACATACTTAGTAATAGTGATCTTTTCCCCAGGTCACAGGAAAAAAAGCCACTATTAATTTTTTTCAATTTTATTTTTTTCTCCTAAGTTTTTCTTAGGTCTGTGGTACGTGCTGCAGTTTATTTGCTAATGAGTAGTGCAAGATTGTAAAGTAAATGAACAAGAGATATAGAGGTTTTACAGGGAGAACTGCTTATGATACTTTTTGTTTTTACTTACAAACATGTGCCTATAGTTTTAAGTTTTGTAGTCATTTTTATTAACATTCTTCTTGCTTACTATGATGAAGTGTAAGTATCTTAGCATTTCATATTCTTCTAAGAGCACTGTGACTTCCAAATGCTCTGCCACTGGAACAAGTTGGGAACCATTGATCTAGCCTGTACTTTCTTGGCCTGATTGTATGGGAAGGTACTTACAGTTCATTTGCCATTTCATTCCAATCAAGGAAAATTTTAATGACAAAACTTTCAGTTTCAGCTAATAGTCTTTCCTGTATGTTTTGATTGTTTTATGGTAAGCCCTTACCTAATATTAAGCTAAATAGAATGAGATTCCTGGCCTGTACTTCCTGCATTTTAAATAAACCCACCTTGGGGACTCCCCTTGTGGCACAGTGGTTAAGAATCGGCCTGCCAGTGCAGGGGACACAGGTTCGATCCCTGGTCCGGGAAGATCCCACATGCCGTGGAGCAGCTAAGCCCGTGTGCCACAACTACTGAGCCTGCGCTCTAGAGCCTGCAAGCCACAACTACTGAGCCCATGTGCCAGCTACTGAAGCCCACACACCTAGAGCCTGTGCTCTGCAGCAAGAGAAGCCACTGCACTGAGAAGCCCGTGCACTACAACAGAGTAGTCCCTGCTCGCGCAACTAGAGAAAGCCCGTGCGCAGCAAGGAAGACCCAACGCAGCCAAAAGTAAATAAAATAAATAAATAAATAAATCCACCTTGAAAACCTGTCAAGAAAGCACCTAATTAAGAACACTAAATCTAAGTGGGAAGTGAATATTAATAGTGGGAATAGAGGAACATACAGTGGGAATCCCCTCATTTATAATGTTATATGGGATAACTGAGTCTTCAGGTACATATCCAATGAAATAAAACCAAAATTAATGGAGTTCTTAATTTTTCCCAGTCTCCAAATTTCAGCAAGTTCAGGGAATCTGTTTGCTACCATGAATTTATTTAGCAGCTGTTTACTGAGTGCTTGCTTTATGCAAAGCATGGTGCTAAATTACCTTTGTGTTAGGAATAAAGGGGTGGGGAAATAGGAAGAGACCAAAAACATAAGAATTAGTTCCTGACCTTAATGAGTTTATAGTGTACAACTGTGGTTTCAATTCTTGATTATACACCCTGATCAGAAAAATGCTACCTCAGAATATTAATTTTTATATTATTTTAAATAACTTATTTGAGAATTAACGTACAATAAACTGCACATATTTAAAGTGTACAGTTTGAAAAGTTTTTATGTATGTATACTTAAGTGAAACATTCATAATAAAGATAGTATAGCCTTCAGCCCATAGATTTCCTCTTGATTCTATAATTCTCCCTCCCATCCCTCCTGACCTCTAATCCACAAGCAATCACTGATTTGCTTCCTATAACTATAGATTGCTTTTTCTAGAGTTTTTTGGTAATGGAATCACACAGTATATATTGTTTTTTTTGCCTGGCTTCTTTCACTCAACATAATTATTTTGAGATCCATCCATGTTGTTGCATACATCAATAGTTCTTTCCTTTTTATTGTTCAGTAGCATTCCATTGTGTGGATATACCACTTTTTTTTAATTTAAGATTTATTTATTATTTATTTATTTATTTAATTTATTTTTGGCCACGTCCAGTCTTAGTTGCAGCATGCAGGATCTTCTTTGAGGCATGCAGGATCTTTTGTGGTGGTGTGCAGGCTCTTCGTTGTGGTGCACGGGCTTCTCTCTAGTTGTGACATGTGGGTTTTCTCTTCTCTAGTTGTGGCACATAGGCTCCAGGGCACGTGGGCTCTGTAGTTTGTGGCACAAGGGCTCTAGTTGAGGCGCTCGAGCTCAGTAGTTGTGGCACGCGGGCTTAGTTGCCCCGAGGCATGTGGAATCTTAGTTCCCTAACGAGGGATCGAACCCACATCCCCTGCATTAAGGCGGATTCTTTACCACTGGACCACCAGGGAAGTCCCCACTTTTTTTTTTTTTTAATCCATTCACTTGTTGATGTACATTTGGTTTTCATATCTTGGCTGTTAAAAATAAAGCTGTAAACATTTGTATACAAGTCTTTGTATGGGCATATAGTTCCTTTTGGGTAATTATCAACGAGTGACTGGATCAGGCAGTAGGTGTGTGTTTAACTTTTTAAGTAACTGTCACACTGTTTTCTATTTGAACTGTTGTACAGTTTTACATTCCCACCAGCAACATATGAGAATTCCAGTTCTTCCTGCCAGCGCTTGGTATTTAAATTTATTTCTAGCCATCCTAATAGGGGTATTATACTGGTATCTTGTTTTAATTTGCATTTTCCTGATGATTAATGATGTCAAGCATCTCTCCTGTCCTTATTTGCCATCCATATATCTTCTTTGGTGAACTGTTTGTTCAGATCCCTTGCCCTTTTTTGTTAAGTTGTTTGATTTCTTATTGTTGAGTTTTGAGGGTTCTTTACGTATCTAACTATAAATCCTTAATATACAAAGATTTTCTTTCAGTCTGTAGTTTTTTATTCTCTTAATATTACCTCTTTAAAAATAGCAATAAATCTTTATTGGGATTTTTTTTAACAAAATAATTTTAAAACAAAAAACCCCACATGTAAACAAGAAAGTAAATAAAGTTAATTGGCATTATTATATATATATACATCCAAGGATCAAAACAAATTCTGGGTTAACATTGCATAATCCAGTAAAATGTTTTGAACCATGAATGTTCAGGGTAACTGTATTTAATACTATCAATAATGACACCTTGGGGGGCGGTGGAAAGATGGCGGAGGAGTAAGACGCGGAGATCACCTTCCTCCCCACAAATACACCAGAAATACATCTACATGTGGAACAACTCCTACAGAACACCTACTGAATGCTGGCAGAAGACCTCAGACCTCCCAAAAGGCAAGAAACTCCCCACGTATCTGGGTAGGGCAAAAGAAAAAAAAATTAATTAAAAACAGAGACAAAAGAATAGGGACGGCACCTGCACCAGTGGGAGGGAACTGTGAAGGAGGAAAGGTCTCCACACACTAGGAAGCCCCTTCAGGGGCAGAGACTGCGGGTGGTGGAGGAGGAGTGCTTTGGAGCCACAGAGGAGAGCACAGGAACAGGGTTGTGGAGAGCAAAGTGGAGAAATTCCAGCACAGAGGATCGGTGCCGACCGGCACTCACCAGCCCGAGAGGCTTGTGTGCTCACCCGCCGAGGCGGGCGGGGCTGCGAGCTGAGGCTCGGTTTCGGTTTCAGTCGGAGCTCAGGGAGAGGACTGGGGCTGGCGG
>NW_006771065.1:11374-29508 GCF_000442215.2 Lipotes vexillifer
GACTTGAGGATATGGGGAGGGGGAAGGGTGAGGTGTGTTAGGGCGAGAGAGAGACATGGACATATATATACTAACAAACGTAAGGTAGATAGCCAGTGGGAAGCAGCCGCATGGCACAGGGAAACCGGCTCGGTTCTTTGTGGCTGTCTGGAGGGGTGGGATAGGGAGGGGGGGAGGGAGGGAGACAAAGAGGGAAGGGAAGGGAGAACATATATATATGTATAACTGACTCACTCTGTTATAAAGCAGAAACTAACACACCATTGTAAAGCAATTATACCCCAATAAAGATGTTAAAAAAAAAATAATGATACCTTATCTTTAAATACTATAAAATAGTTTATGGATTATAAACTATATAGTTTAGGTTTTCATTCTTCCCATGAATCCATATGTCACATGTATACTAGTCCTAAAATGTATTTATGTTGTCACTATTATTCCAAAATATCCATCATCCCAAATTAACCAGGTTACAATTATCCGATCTCCAGAATTTTTATGGTGAGATGTGTTAGAACCCATATATGACAACTTCATTTTTCGAAACTAACCTAATTCTAAATTCTGTCTAATCTGCAACTTACTCATTTCTTCTCACTTTCTATATATACATTAAATACTATAGCAACTTCACCTTAGAAAGTATAGCTAATACATTAATACACATTTAGTCAATAATTTCTGACAGAGTTATAGCTTATTTACCAAGAAAAAGTGCTAATTTTTATTTTAAAATTTAGTTCAAGTATTGTCATAGTAGTGTTATTTAATTGAGAATGATGGTTTCAACTTAGAGCATTCAATGTATACATTAATATAGTTTAAAATTAAAGAATTAAATTATTCCTATGGAGAAAATCTCCTCAGTTCTTAAAAGAAAGACCAAAATATATTGTTTTATTACTATAAAATGTTATTAGTTCATTGTCTGATTCGCTGCTTATATTCAGTTCACACTTAATATTATCTTTTGAAGAGCAAAAGTTTAAAATTTTTAAAACTTTGCATGAACGAGCAAAAAAATCATTTGTCTGTATTTGTGTTTTTATTTCTGGATTCTCTATTCTGTCGCATTGGTCTTTTTTCCTATCTTTTAAAAATTTATTTTACTATTTATTTATTTGGCTGTGCAGCATGCAGGATCTTAGTTCCCTGACTAAGAATCGAACCTTCGCCCCCTGCAGTGGAAGGGCAAAGTCCTAACCACTGGACTGGCAGGGAGGTCCCTTTTTTCCTATCTTTACATCAATACCACACTATTTGGATTATTGTAGCTTTATAAAAAATCTTGGAATCAGGTAGTTTTAGCCTTCCGACTTTGTTCTTTTTCAGAGTTGTTTTGGTTATTCTAAGACCTTTGTATAGCCATAGGAATTTTAAAATTAGCTTGTCAATTTCTACCAAAAAAAAAAAAAAAACCTGGAATTTTGATAGGGATTGTGTTAAATTTATAGATTATTTGAGGGAAATTGACATCTTAACAATATTGCGTCTTTAAACCCATACAGTTTAAATTTTCATTTATTTAGGTTTTTAAAAATTTCTATGAGCAATATTTTATAGTAATATATCTTTAGGATGAAATTTGCTGCTTTTTCTTTTTAAATTGAATTTTAACTCTTACAACAAACAAAACTTACAGTATTCTTAATTGGTGTTTGAGGCACTTGCATCCTTGTAGAAATCTTAGCAGTGGAATAAAGAATTTGACATAAGTAAATACACAGACTGTGTATCCAGAGGGATTTATTTCTACATTGTACCAGAAACTCAAATGATAGTTGATTGAACAAGTGCACTAGCAAGATTTTTTTATTTGATTGTGAGTATGGGGGACTGAAAAAATATATATATTAGGAAATAGCATTTCCGAAATTTGTCAAACCTAGTGTTTATCAATTTAAAAAATAAAGTTTAATGCTTTTATATGTGTCTATGCATGAGTATATAGTATTATGACTATTCTGTTTACAGTGTGTGTATAAGGAAGTACCTTCTGGCAATTTGAAAATATGGTGTAACTAAAATACAGGTCTGACTTGTTAATCTACTGTTAAAGATTGAAAATTATTTTAATTGCTCTTTTTCTGACCAGTCTTTCAGAAAAATCTGAAAAATGAGTTTGTTCTGATGTGGTAATTTTATGTTGATTGTCTCTCAGGGTGCTGAGATAGTAAATACTGTGAAAGTACAAAATATGGTTATCTTTCATTGTCATCTTGATGTCCTCATTAGTATTTATGGCTGGGATTTTTTATTTTTGCGGTACGTGGGCCTCTCACTGTTGTGGCCTCTCCCGTTGCGGAGCACAGACTCCGGACGCGCAGGCTCAGCGGCCATGGCTCACGGGCCCAGCCGCTCCGCGGCATGTGGGATCCTCCCGGACCGGGGCACGAACCCGTGTCCCCTGCATGAGCAGGTGGACTCTCAACCACTGCGCCACCAGGGAAGCCCTATGGCTGGGATTTTAACACTGTATATTTGTTTTTATGACTTTTCATATTTGCAGTTTAACAAGTTTAGTATAAGAAACTCAGATGCTCAGTGTTAAGGTTGCTTTGTAGGTTATTTACTAAAATCATAATCATAGAAAAAATCCATTAGACATTATCTTAATTCTCATGCACAGTCATTTTTACTGATTAGGGCCCTTGGCTTTTATGGAAGGATGTTATAACAAATAGCCTTATGAACTCCAAGCTGAACTTCCAATATAAATGTTTATTTTATATTTTAAAAAATGTCTGTTGATCTAATAGAAATACATGGTAGGATGTAATTAAGTTTCCTCTTATTATATAAAAGAAGTGCAGGTTGTAAGAGGAAAGATTTATTTCTCCCAAATCTATTTGGAATTTCTAAAGAAATATAAAGCCAGGTTTTTTGGATGTTAATCCTATATGAATTTCTAATCGCCTTATTTAAACTCTTCTTATCCAGACTTCTTGAAAAAGTAGTTTTTAATTATTGTCTCCAGTTGCACGTGTCCTTCCTCTTTCTCACTTCCCCACTTATCATGTTTCCTTTTAAATTTCTTTGTATTTTATCAAAATTATTCATGGAAAAAAAAAGATAAATAGCTCTATAAGGCTTGTTACGAAAAAGAGCATTACCTCCTCACTATTCACATTTTTTGCTTCCTAGAGGCAGTCCCTTTAATTTTTCAAAATGATTCATTTCAGTATTCTGTGTCTCTAAGGAAAAAAAGTGCTTCTTTTGCTACTTATGACTTTTCTGTTTGGGGCATTATCTGTTGATTTCCTACTCTGGAAGGTAAGGATTTAATATTCTTCAATACACATATGCATTCCCCCTCCAACCACATATACTTCCTGTCTCTCCTCCCACCCCATGGTTATATCTTAATTTTGGTTGGATCAGTATTCAGAGTTTATAGTATTATGACCATAAATAATGACCATATACTATACTATATGTTATTTATAGTTAAACCACTTTTTCCTTACTACTTAACCTTTTACTGAAGTTAATAATTGTCTTGTTTTCTTGTTTGTGTATTTTCTGTGTACTTATTAATTTAAGCTCACACTCTCTACCAGTTGTATAAATATCCTCTCAAGAGTTTTAGATCTTTCAGGTACTCTGATAATTTCATCTTCTTGAGATAGCTTCTCTTAGAGCCTTCCGATCTGCTCTAATCAGACTGGTGAACTTTATGCCTGTTGTACAGCTCTCATCTTATAATTTTCCCTTACTTCATCCTGGGCATTCCTTTGGCTTTTCTTCTGTATTGGTTCCTTCGTTTTTTTTTTCAGAACTGTCACCACTGTAGTTCTTTTTTTTTTTTAATAGATCTTTATTGGAGTATAATTGCTTCACAATACCGTGTTAGTTTCTGTTGCACAACAAAGCGAATCAGCCATACGCATACACATGTCCCCATGTCCCCTCCCTCTTGAGCCTCCCGTCCTCCCTATCCCACCCTTCTAGGTCATCGCAAAGCACCAAGCCCGATCTCCGTGTGCTATGCTGCTGCTTCCCACCAGCCAACTATTGTACATTCGGTAGTGTATATATGTCGATGCTACTCTCACTTCGCCCCAGCTTCGCGCTCCCTCCCCATGTCATCAAGTCCATTCTCTATGTCTGCCTCTTTATTCCTGCCCTGCAACTAGGTTCATCAGTACCATTTTTTTTTTTTAAAGATTCCATATATATGTGTTAGCATACGGTATTTGTTTTTCTCTTTCTGACTTACTTCACTCTGTATGACAGACTCTAGGTCCATCCACCTCACTACAAATACCTCAGTTTCATTTCTTTTTATGGCTAAGTAATATTACATTTTATATATGTGCCACATCTTTATCGATTCATCTGTAGATGGACACTTAGGTTGCTTCCATGTCCTGGCTATTGTAAATAGTGCTGCAGTGAACATTGTGGTGCATGTCTCTTTTTGAATTATGGTTTTCTCAGGGTATATGCCCAGTAGTGGGATTGCTGGGTCATATGGTAGTTCTATTTTTAGTTGTTTAAGGAATCTCCATACTGTTTTCCATAGTGGTTGTATCAATTTACATTCCCACCAACAGTGTAGGAGAATTCCCTTTTCACCACACCCTTTCCAGCATTTATTGTTTCTAGCTTTTTTGATAATGGCCATTCTGACTGGTGTGAGGTGATACCTCATTGCAGTTTTGATTTGCATTTGTCTAATAATTAGTGATGTTGAGCATCTTTTCACGTGCCTCTTGGCCATATGTGTGTCTTCCTTGGTGAAATGTCTGTTTAGGTCTTCTGCCCATTTTTTAACTGGATTGTTCGGTTTTTTCGATATTGAGCTCCATGAGCTGTTTGTATATTTTGGAGATTACTCCTTTGTCTGTTTCATTTGCAAATATTTTCTCCCATTCTGATGGTTGTCTTTTTGTCTTGTTTATGGTTTTCTTTGCTGTGCAAAAGCTTTTAAGTTTAATTAAGTCCCATTTGTTTTTATTTCTGTTACTCTAGGAGGTGGATCAAAAAGGTCTTGCTGTGATTTATGTCAAAGAATGTTTTTCCTATGTTTTTCTCTAAAAGTTTTATAGTGTTTGGTCTTACATTTAAGTCTTTAATCCATTTCGAGTTTATTTTTGTGTATGGTATTAGGTAGTGTTCTAATTTCATTCTTTTACATGTAGCTCTCTAGTTTTCCCAGCACCACTTATTGAAGAGGCTGTCTTTTCTCCATTGTATGTTCTTGCCTCCTTTGTCGTAAATTAGGTGCCCATAGGTGTGTGGGTTTATCTCTGGGCATTCTGTCCTGTACCATTGATCTATATTTTTGTTTTTGTGCCAGTACCATACTTTCTTGATTATTGTAGCTTTGTGGTATAGTTTGAAGTTGGGGCACCTGATTCCTCCAACTCTGTTTTTCTTTCTCAAGATTGCTTTGGCTAGTCGGGGCCTTTTGTGTTTCCATACAAATTGTAAGATTTCTTTGTTCTAATTCTGTGAAGAATGCCATTGGTAGTTTGATAGGGATTGCATTGAATCTATAGACTGCTTTGGGTAGTATAGTCATTTTCATAATATTGATTCTTCCAATCTAAGAACATGGTATATTTCTCCATCTGTTTGTGTCATCTTTGATTCCTTTCATCAGTGTTTTATAGTTTTCTGAGTACAAGTCTTTCACCTCCTTAGGCAGGTTTATTCCTAGGTATTTTATTCTTTTTGTTGCAGTGGTAAATGGGAGTGTTTCCTTAATTTCTCTTTCTGATTTTTCATTGTTGGTGTATAGGAATGCTAGAGATTTCTGTGCATTAGTTTTGTATCCTGCAACCTTAACCAAATTCACTTAATACTTCTAGTAGTTTTCTGGTGGCATCTTTAGGATTTTCTATGTATAGTATCATGTCATCAGCAAATAGTGATGATTTTATTTCTTCTTTTCCAATTTTATTCCTTCTCAATTCCTTTCAATTTGTAGGCTTTCTCTAGTTGGGGCGAGCGGGGGCTACTCTTCGTTGATGTGCGGGCTTCTCATTGTCGCATCGGCAGGCGGACTCTCAACCACTGCGCCACCAGGGAAGCCCGGCAGGCGGATTCTTAACCACTGCACCATGAGTGAAGTCCACCGATAATGTTTTTTATGAGCCTTCTTGTACATGTCTTCTGGTAAACGTTTGTGCTTATTGCTCTAGAGCAGTGCTGTCCAATTGAAATATAATATTAACCACATACGTAATTTAAACTTTTCTCATGACCACATTAAATATATAAGAAGACACAGATGAAATTGATTTAAATAATGTATTTAACCCAATAAATCTAATCATTTCAGCATATAGTCAACATAAAAATTATTGAGGGGCTTCCCTGGTGGCGCGGTGCTTGAGAGTCCGCCTGCCGATGCAGGAGACGCGGGTTCATGCCCCGTTTCGGGAGGATCCCACATGCTGCGGAGCGGCTGGGCCCGTGAGCCATGGCCGCTGAGCCTGCGCGTCCGGAGCCTGTGCTCCGCAAATGGGAGAGGCCACAACAGTGAGAGGCCCCCATAAAGCAAGAAAAAAAAAAAAAAAAAATTATTGAGATGTTTGACAATTTTTTTGTGTGCTAGGTCTTTGATGTCTGGTATACATTTTACTCTTATAGCCCATCTCCAGTTCAGTAGAACTACATTTCATGTGCTCAGTAGCCACATGAGGCTAGTGTCTACTGTATTGGACTGTAGAGTTTTAAAGGATATAAAATATTGAGTAGTAGAATTACTGGATCATAGGGTATGCCTATCTTGAACTTCAGTAGTTGATGGCAAAGTTTTCCAAAGTGATAGAGCCATTTTGCACACCATTGGCAGTGTGTGAGAGTTCCCATTTTTCTACGTAATCAACAGCACTTGGTATTATCACACTTTGGGTAGTAATTTTTGTGTTCTGTTTAGTAAATCCTTTTCTGTCCTGAGGTCATGAAGATAATTATCTATTATCTTGTTTTATATTATCAGAACTTTATTAGGTCTATTTATTTAATAGGTCTAAAATCAACTAAAATTGATTTTTGTATCGAGTGTGAATAGGAGTTGATTTCATTCTTCTCCATATGGGTATCCAGTTGTTCACTATTCATCGACTTGCCCCAGTGTCCCTCAACAATCCTCCCCCTGCCCATAATGCCACCTTTGTTGTACATCAAGGGTCTGTATATCTGTGGGGCTTGTTTCTGTACTCTCTGTTCTTTTCATCTGTTTGTCTATCATTATATAAGTATCACATTAATAAATACTGTAGCTTTGTAATAAATTCCAATAATAATTGGAGCAGCACTTATATTTCTTTAAGAGTATATGACTGATTTCTTAGCTTTTTGTATTTCTATATAAGTTTTGAAATTATCTTTTCAATTTTAACCAAACATACTGTTTGGTTTTGACTGTGATTTTATTAACTCCATGGATCAGTTTGAGGAGAATTGATATATTTAAAATATTAAGCCTGATAATTCATGAGCATGGTATTTTATTTCATTTATTTAGATCTTTAATTTTTCTCATAGTCTGGTTTTTCTCCCTAGGAGTCTTGTACTTCTTAATCTAAGATTTATTCCAAGATACATGTTATAGTGTTTATTCTATTGTAAGTGATATTATTTTAAAATTTTATTTTCTAACTTTGTTGCTGTTACACAGAAATAACATTTTATTTTTATGATTTGAAATAATTTATGTGTACCATATTTTTATTTTCCTTCATGGGTGTATTAGTCTGGGATCTTTAGAGAAACAGAAATACACACACACACACACACACACACACACACACACACACTCTTATAGAGGCAGAGAAGTGCAGATCTGCAGTCAGTAAGCTGGAGACCCAGGAGAACTGATGGTGTAATTCTAGTCCAAGTTCTAGTCCAAAAGCAAAAGAAGACCAAAAACCTGTCAGGCAGAGAGAGAGAATTCTTTCTTACCCAGCCTTTTCTTCTATTCAGGCCTTCAGTGGATTGCATGAGGTCCACCCACTCTCGCAATCTGCTTTACTCAATCTACCAGTTCAAATGTTAATCTCACCCACAAACACCCTCAGAGACACCCTCAGAAATAATATTTAACCAAATATCTGGGTACCCGGTGGCCCAGAAGTTGACACATCAAATTAACTATCACAGTGGGCAATCAAATCATCTGCAGATTTGTTTCTTCTTTTCTGATTCTTATACTTTCATTTGTCTTGCTGTACTTCAGTGGCCAGGACCTCCAGTACAATGTGGAATAGAAATCACAATAGCTAGTATCTTTGCCTTTTTCCTAATCTCAAAGGGAAAGCTTTCAGTGTTTTACCATTAACTATGACGTTTCTTGTAGATTTTTGTAGATATCTTTTACCAAATTCAGGAAGTTCATTAAGAGATTTGATTATGAATGAATATTCAAAATTTTATGTGCTTTTTCTACATCTGTTTAAGATCATATTATTTTTCTCTCTTATTTAATGTTAACATGGTGAATTACTTTGCTTGATTTTCCAACATTAAGCCAACTTAACATTCCTAGGATAAATCCAGCTTGGTCATGTTGTATAATTTTTTTAATATATTACAGAATTAAGTTAGCTAATAGTTTATTTAGGCTTTTGTTTCTAGGTTCATGAGTGAAAACGAGCTGTACTTTTCATCTTTTTTTGAGTTTTTATATCAAGGCTAGCCTCAAAATAACTTGAAAAGTCTACTTATTCTTTTACTTTTTTTCAAGAAAGCTTGCTTAAGATTGTTGCATTTCTTCCTTGAATGTTTGATGAGTTTGTCAGTGAAGCCATCTAAGGCCATGCAATGAGCTATAAAAGCAAGTCTTAACATATTTCAAAAAAATTGAAATCATAGAAAGTATGTTTTCTGACCACAATGTGATTATTCTAGAAATTGGTAAAAAAGATAACGTGAAAAAAAAAACCCTGTGTTTAGAAATTAAGAAGTATACTTAAAGTATTTAAGTATACTTAAATTCTAAAAGTTAAAGAAGATACCATAATGGAAATTAGAAGTTATTTTGAAATGGAAATGCAAAAATATTCCATATAAAAATCTGTGGGTTTTTTACAAAAGTAGTTCTTAGACAAAATATACATATTGCAAAAGAAGAAAGGTTGAAAATAAGTATCCATCCCAAGAAGTCAGAAAAAAAGAATAAATAGCAGAAGAAAAAATGAAGATGAAACATAAATGAAATATAAAACAAACAGAGAATGGAGAGCATCAACAAAGCCAAAAGTTGGTTCTTGAAAAGATTAATAAAATTGATAAACCCCAGAGCGACTGATCAAGAAAAGAATGGACACACAAATAACTGATATTAATGAAAGAAAAGAATTCACTGAAGTTTCTATGAACTTAAAAATGCAAGAGGCTATAATGAACAATTTTATGCTAAATTTTGAGAATTTAGATGAAGTGGTCAACTTAATGCTGTTTTCTTCGTGGGAAGATTTTTAACTACCACATCAGTTTTCCAAAATAACTATGAGACTGTTTAAATTTTTTTCTTATTATGTCAGTGGCATTGATATCCTCCTAATACCATGCATTAGAACAATACTTTTCTCTTAATCATTCTTTCAGCAGATATTTATATGACACCTACTATAACGCTAGGCACTATTTTTTACCTTCTTTTTCCTCACATTCAGTTTGACTGGATTATTTTTTAGGACAGATTACTAGATTGTAATTTTAAGAAATTTAACAACAGGGACTTCCCTGGCAGTCCAGTGGTTAAGACTCCATGCTTCCACTGCAGGGGGTGCAGGTTTGATCCCTGGTGGGGTGCTAGGATCCTGCATGCTATGCGGTGAGGCCAAAAAAAAAAACAAAGAAATTTAACAACAAAAGAGGCTCAGCACAGCTGTGTGGCAACAGAAAGCAGCATATACCATTGTAAAAGAAATCTGACTAGGACCTACTTCATAGAGCACCTCTGTAACGTGTAAAGTAGTATGATTATTCAGGGATACCTCTGTTTCTAGGGTTCATGACCTAGTGTTCATAGACTTCTAGTAGGTTTATTTTATTTATTTATTAACTTTGCAGCAGGTTTTTATTTTTGCTTTATATCTATTACAGTGTTTGAAACCTAAAGAAACACATTCTCTCTTCAAATTTGGATGTGTGTATAAGTATCATTTGCCTGGACTCAGCACTCAATGCCTTGGTTTCTTGGCCTATATCTGCTCTGAAATCATCAAGCTGTGTTTGTCTACCTAGGGGCCCTGAGAACAAGAAAAACAATAGCCAGAAGTTTATAGTTCTTAAAAGCAAATAAGTTTGGAAAGGAAAATGTGAGGGAAAAGGTTTGATTCACTTTCGTAGAGTCCGTAGCTAGGAACCCAAGGTGTTTTTGAGGGATATCTGGTCTGTCTTGGGTAGCTGGAACCTCATACATACCCCCTTTGCTTCTTTAGTGGTTCAATCAAAGACAGTTCCCACAAAAGCTGGCTAAAAGAGCCAATACCCAACTCCAGGGCCTGAGGGTTCTCGGCATGGCAGTTTTCTCTTCCCAAACCCAGAGGCCAAACATCTGACCTACATAGGGGAGCAGGGCTAGAGTTCAGCAGAGGGGTTCAAGTGTGTGCTAATGTGGACATCGGCAGTCAGGCTGGCCCAGAGTAGTGAGGTGGGCCCAGACACACTGAAGACCTTTATGACATACTACACAATCCTTTCTCCCAGTGTTCTGGGCCCCAAATTTAATGGTGCCTATTCTTTTTTTTTTTTTAATTTATGTTTGGCTGCTTTGGTTCTTCATTGCTGTGCGCGGCTTTCTCTAGTTGCAGTGAGTAGGGGCTACTCTTCGTTGCAAGTGCGCGGACTTCTCATTGCAGGGGCTTCTTGTTGTGGAACACGGGCTCTAGGCACGTGGGTTTCAGTAGTTGTGGCATGTGGGCTCAGTAGTTGTGGCTCGTGGGCTCTAGAATGCAGGCTCAGTAGTTGTGGTGCACAGGCTTAGTTGCTCCACAGCATGTGGGGTCTTCCCTGACCAGGGCTCGAGCCCATGTCCCCTGCATTGGCAAGGCAGATTCCTAACCACTGCACCACCAGGAAAGCCCAAATGGTGCCTATCCTAACTCACAGCCAGGTTTGATTCTGCACATAGCCCAGGCCTGATGCAAAATGCCCTCCCAGAGGAAAACTAACAGCTTTAATTTACAGACTTACTTGGTTTGTACTGACCTCAAAATTCTTCCCTCCCCATGGTCTTCACCTAGGTGTGGGGCTAGGGAACAGACAATGGGATGAACGAATGCTTTATGAAGGCCTTGGCCAAAGAGCAGCTATTACCTACCACATGGATCTCCGTAGGGCCAAATTCTTGACTTGTTGGCTTAACAAAAAAAATACAAAAGTTAAGACAGGAAAAGTACTGGACAAGACTGGTCTAAAATGTGCAATCCTACAACAGCTGTGGAAAAAACCTACTCTGAGCAATTTCTCCGTCTCACATGCACTTATTTCCAGGATAGTCCTACCTGGAAGATACTGCTACTAGTTGTGAGCCTTTCCCGTGGTTCAGTGTGCTGAGGCTTTCACCCTTCACCAGCCTGCCAGCGAGGCAGACAGGCACATACATTCCTAGGCCCCCAGCCAGCCTCCTCTCCCTAAGTGTCCCTGCGGTGCCTGCAGGGAGCCGGAGAATCTGGCTCCTTGCCTTCAACTGAGAGCCCAGAATCTGAGCCCACAAGATGAATCTGCTGAGGAATATTCAGGATGCCGGACACCAAGCTGAGCGAGAGGAGCTTGGGGAGGAGAGATGTGGCCTGAACAGCTGAGCTGAGGCCTTCAAAGAAGGGCATGGGGGAGGAGGGGGGAAGTATTGCTAGGCATGCATCTCCTTCCCTTCTATTTTGCTAGAAACAGGTAACTTTAGAGTGTAGGGGGAAGACAGGTAGACATGAGAAAATGGAAATCCAGTTCCTTCTGCTAGAGTTTTCATTTTAAACTGGTTTGGCTTGAGAGAAGTTGAAAGTTCGTGCCTGAGGGCCTTCTTTCTCTCCTCCTTGACTAAGTATGATAGCAGCTATAATCTGTGCAGTTCAGCTCTAAAAAATAGGGGTCTTGGAAAGAGGCTTCCAGGGAGAAGAGAATAGAAGGAGTAGTCTAAGGGTTCTAGGTAAGGGGGAACACAAAGTGTCCCTGAATGCTGAAGTCATCAACACCTGTTCCTTGGAAGGGTCACTTGCACCCACTGGCCCAAGTAACCAGGCTGGCCAGGTGAGGGTGGAACCTGTGTGGTTCTAACAGAAGGTTGCAGCCAATACCAAGGCCAGTCAGTTACTTGGGATAGCTCGGAACTGAAGGCAGGCTTCTAAGACCAGAGATCCTGTTAACACTAGAGAAGATGGTGTGGTGGTGAGATGCCCAGAAGGGCTGGCAATAAAGAGTAGCTGTCACTGTTCAAAACAGTATTTGAAAACTTTAGCTAAGAAAAAGACTCCTTGTCCCTTTAACCCACACCTAAATATCTCAGACCCACCTGAGATCTTAAAATGGACGTAGCCATGTGCCAAAATATTAAGATTCCAAACACATGTCTTCTCAGGCTATTCCCTACAGCAGGTTGGGGAGCCCTTCCATCCCTGTAATATCCATTCAGAAATCTGTCAGAAAGCCTCTGACTTCACCTAGGCCAGGGTCTGGAGTCCAGATGGGGGCTGCCCACAAAGAGTGGCTGTGAAGCCTGGGCTAAAAAATAATATTTTGCTTCCCAAGATGGCCAGAGGAGAGAAGGAGATGCAAAAGATGATGTTACTGCCTCTGTGGGCTGGAAGAACTTCACCTGTTGACTGAAAAGGGGGTCAGAGGAATATAATGGGAAAACATGGTCTGAGGAAGACACTAACAAAGGAAAGCTCCTTGAGGCCACATTTATCTGATGAGAAATTTGTCCTCATGTTGTGCCCTGGGAGACTTCAGCTTTTGGAGTCCTTGTAGAAAACAGGCTTCAAGCAGTAGCTGATGATCAAAAAGTCTTCTGTTTGGTACCCGGCCCAGATCTGAAGCAAAAGTAGATTTGGGAGGAACAGTTGGGGAAGGCCGGATGGATATGTATGTCTCACAGTAAGAATTTGGCCCCAATGTCAGGGACTTAACTATTGCTAGAGATGTACAAAGTAGATCTCACTAAAATGCTCTGCCCTTTGGACCAGGACAAGGGGTGGGGGTGGCTTGCTTTTGAACTGTAGGAAAACAGTTTTATAATGGAGTCCGCAGGCCAAGTGAAGAGGATCCTGCGCCTTGCCTACCTGGGAGAGTGGGGTTGGTTGATACCATGCCCAGCCTGCAGAGCAGCATCTGACTCAGGCGGTACAGCACTGGCATCACTTTTCAGTGATAGCCACCAGCCCCAACCACCTTTCTCAGAAAATGCCTCTGGAGTGGGATCTCATCACTGGAAAGAGAGGGCAGATTCAAGACCAGTGGCCAAAAGCATCTGAACTTTTTATCTGTAAACAGAGTGGCATGGCTTTCACCTGAGCCAGAGGGGGATGTGTAGGAATGGGAGCAAGAATGGCATTGTTTCTGGGGAAGGGAAAACGCAGCTTGGAGCAGGGCACCTCTGCCCGACCTCTGTGGGGAAGCAGGGACAGGGCAGATTGTGCCTGCAGCTCCACCACCGGCCTACATGCAGTCGACAGCTTCCTCCACCCCACCCCCAGCACCTGGGCTTCACTGTCACATGTAATCAATCCACTGACGCATGTAGGCAAGCCACTGAGGCACTGCAGTAGCTCTACTCAAAGGGGAGAGAAGCCATTAGGATTATAATTGTCACAGGAAGGGCAAAACCCAAACCATGTACAGGTTATCACGGAAGTTATCACAGATGGCTGCCTCTCCTCTTACCACAGAAATTTAGCAGCCTCAGGACTTTTGTGAGAGTGATTGATATCTTCCCTGATTGGGATCTTGGTACATAGTAGGTTTAGTAATTAACTTCAGGGTATCCATGCTTCCTTTGAAATTGTGTAGAATATTTTATGTGCATATGCTTTTTTGGTGGTAAGAATGAGGGGCCAGTGGCTTTCAGCTGATTTCCAGTCTAGAAAAGATTAAGAACCGCTACTCTGAGTTAAGAAAAGTTTACAGAGACCAACAAATACAGTTTTTCTTCATTTTTTGTTTTATATCTGTATTTGAGTAACCATTCTGGTAAAATACTATAAATTATATATAAGATTCTCTGACTTTTGTTTAATAAATATCATTTTGCCTGTACTTAAATTGAGAACTTTTTTTTTAAAGGTTCAGGAGCAGGTACATCCCAATCTCTCAGCTAATGAAGAGTCTCTCTATTATATCGAAGAGCTGATTTTTCAGCTGCTTAATAAATTATGCATGGCCCAACCAAGGACTGTTCAAGATGTGGAGGTAAAAATTATTTTGTTATTTCAAAAAGTCATTGAACCACTGTACAAATTAATTTTTATATCTAAATCTATATCATTCTAAATTATTATGGAAGGTAAAACCATTGAAATCATAATGGGGGATATATGGTCAGTTCATTCTGAAAGGGAAGTTTTTCAGCAAAAAAAGTGCTAAAACAACTGGATAAATTTATGGTGGGAAAAACCCTTGAAACCTATCTCACACAAAAATTAGTTCAAGATATATCATAGTTTTAAACATAAATGCTGAAACTATAAAGTTTCTAGAAGAAAATGCGGGAGAATATCTTTATAAGCTGGTGTTAAACAAATGTTTTTTTGCAGAGGACTCAAAACACTGTAAATATCAAAGAATAAAATTGATGTGAAAATAAAAAAGGTATAAGTCACAGACTAGGAGAAAATGTTTCAATATGTATTCGTTACAGAGGGCTTGTATCCAGAATATGTTAAAACAAACAAACAAACAAACAAAAACTCCTACAAGTCAGTAATAAAAAGATACCCTGCTCACCCAAATGGGCAAAAATCTTGAACAGATACTTCATAAAAGAAGATATACTTATGGCCAATAAGCATATGAAAAGGTACTCAAGCTCATAATTCATCAGGGAAATAGAGATTAAAACTACGATGAGATACTATTTCACACCCACTAAAAGGGATAAAATTAAAGACTGATAACATGGAATATTGATGAGATGTAGAACAACTGGAACTCTTATACATTGCTAGTGGGAGTATAAAACGGCAAAAGTACTTTGGAAAATTGTTTTGCAGTTTCTTATAGTTAAATATATATCTAGCCTATGACCCAGCAATTTTACCCCTGGGTATTTAACCCTAGAGAAATGGAAATATATCTTCACAAAGAGACTTATACATGAATATCCAAGCAGTTTTATTCATAATAGGCAAAATTAGAAACAACTAAAGTTTCCATCTACAAGAGAATGGGAAAACAAATTGTGATAGATTCATAAAATGGAATACTACTTAGTAGTATTGTAAAATGAAAGAATGCACTATTGATATACGCAATAACATAGGTACAATCCACAGATATCATATAGAGCAAAATGAGACATACCCCAGAGAGTATGTATTATATGATTCCAGTTACATAAAAATCAGAAATAGCTAAAAGTAATGGTGATAGAAATCAGGATGGTGGCTGCCTATGAAGGGTGAGATTAAGATGATAGAAATTTTCTGTAATCTTGATTAGGGTGATGGTTACACAGATGTAAGCATTTTTCAAAACTCATTCAATGGCACACTTAAGATCTGTACATTTTACTGCATATAAATATTACCTCAATAAAAGACTAGTATAGAATAAACATTTTACTCATTGATTAAAAAAATATATATATATACCTCTAAAAGATCGTGTGTAATTCAGTGCTGAAATATTTGTTTTGGCTCAGTTAAATGGGAGTATTTCTAGATTTTTAGAAATATCCGTCAGTATAGCTTTCAAAAGTTACTTTGGCATTATACTGTTTATATCACCTTTCTTTTGAAGATTGTTTCTATAACAAGGCAACAACTTCCAGTGTAGAGGATAATCTTAATTTGGAGTAATAGATCTATTAAGATTTTCAGGGACTGTCGGAATTAAAGCATTTGTTTCCCTGTTCTCTGCTGTAAGAATTGGACATAAGTAAATATAATAAAAGTATACTTTTCAGAAGCTAAATATGTTAGAAGCTGAGAATATAATTTTAAAAATAGGAAATCCTGCTAAATTGGAGTTTCATTCAGTTATCATTACTTCTCATTATTCATGCCAATTACTGGTTACATTTAAGATTAGATGAACAAAATAGTAACGTAGAAGGCTTGGATTGTTTTTGCCAAGAGATATATTTCTTTAAACCATTCTGAGCTCTGCCACACACTTGATCCTTTAAGAGGTACATGATATTTCTTCTTTTAAAATTCTTCTCTATAAAGCTCTGAGATTAGCAGGAGAGAGACTGCATAATAATTATTAATAATGAGTTAACTTCTGCTAGGTAAACAGTTTTAACCCTAGAAACCTTGACCTTAAAATCACTGATAGAGTATTTTATGTTTGCTTTAATCTCCCCTAATATTATTACTTTTTCCTTTTTCCATTTTATCTTAATTATGCTTACACTTAAAGCTTTCTGTTTAAACTTCACCTTTTTCCTCACCCATGGGAATTATGTGGAAGAATCTTGATAGCATGTTGATCTTTTTTTAAAAAAAAAAAATTTCATTTATTGCAGGAATCAGAATATGCTATGTTACTATTAACTGCTGGTGTTATGGATGATGATAAAGTTTGATTTTGTATGAATTTTCTGTTTATGAGCACTTCTGTTAACAATAGTTCTGCTGTGATCTGAACAGGAACGAGTTCAAAAGACCTTTCCTCATCCAATTGATAAATGGGCTATTGCTGATGCGCAGTCTGCCATAGAGAAACGAAAACGAAGAAATCCTCTCTTACTGCCTGTGGACAAAATCCATCCTTCATTGAAGGTAGAACAAACAAGCAAACAAACAAAAAACAGACACAAAAAAGCATTGGGGAGGTTATTTTTAACAAATAATACTTTATATAGTATTTGTGTATTTATATAGCATGGTCTTATTGTGTATGTGCACTTGAGTGTGTGTACACTTGTTTATACACATACATGCATATATATGTTTCTTAATATGTGTAAAAAACAAAAAAAAGTATGCTTTGATGAAATCATATTGCTTTTCAAATAATATTAAAGGTTAATGATAAGAAATAATGCATCTTTGTGGCATCTTCTAATGATTGCTACCCCTGATTGACTTCCAGCTTTTTGTTGATTAATAAAATATAT
Organism: Lipotes vexillifer; assembly: GCF_000442215.2. Lineage (NCBI taxonomy): Eukaryota > Metazoa > Chordata > Mammalia > Artiodactyla > Lipotidae > Lipotes > Lipotes vexillifer. The sequence goes on from NW_006771065.1 coordinate 28,614, forward strand.
AATGCAAAAGCTCCTGTGAGTTCAGAACTGTTTTTAAATTAATCTGTATTTATCACAGATATTTTTCTATACGTTAGAAAAGTTGTCTAGGGAATATTATTTAGTCTATAGAAAATAATTGGTGTACATGGATTTGAATACCATTTGGTAGCAATTTCAAGACTCCCGCTCCCCCCACCCAACACACACACATACACACATCCTCCCCTTAGTAGAAACCATTGTAATTTGGGGATATTAATTAAAGCAAGATCCTTGAAGATAGCAGATACTTGTCAGATGGGTTTCGGATAATGTATCAAGAGGTTTTCAGGGAAGTCCAGTCCAAGATTTCTGTCTTAGAATCAATCATCTCTTCTTGTTTGATACTAAAGGCAGATTTGTTAGATTACGTGTCTCTTAAAAAAAGAGAGAGAGAAAAAGAAACCCTGATACTGAGCCAACAGCTCATTTTATATCCTGTGGTACCTTTGAGTTTAGATATTTGGTTTATAGAAAGTTCTTTATAAGCAAGAATGTTAAATAAAATTTTTAAGTGCTTAACTGCTACTTGACAGTGCTACCATTTTTTGGAATTAAATTGTTTATTTTTTCCACAGGAAGTTTTAGGGTACAAAGTGGACTACCATGTGTCCCTATATATTGTGGCTGTACTAGAGTATATCTCAGCTGATATTTTGAAATTGGCTGGTAATTATGTTTTTAATATCCGACATTATGAAATATCCCAACAGGACATTAAAGTGTCCATGTGTGCAGATAAGGTAAGTGTTAAAAGGTATTTAAACTTAACCTGAATGATAGAGACTATATGTCACTTATACCTCTGTTTCATATATATATATATATATATATATATATATATATATATATATTTTTTTTTTTTTTTTTTTTT
>NW_006771065.1:29525-32532 GCF_000442215.2 Lipotes vexillifer
TTGGTATGCGGGCCTCTCACTGCTGTGGCCTCTCCCGTTGTGAAGCACAGGCTCGGGACGTGCAGGCTCAGCGGCCATGGCTCACGGGCCTAGCCACTCTGCGGCATGTGGGATCTTCCTGGACCGGGGCACGAACCCATGTCCCCCGCATCGGCAGGCGGCCTCTCAACTACTGTGCCACCAGGGAAGCCCTATACCTTTGTTTTTTAATACATGATTATATTAGTGATTTTTATAGTTACTGGTGTTGGAAGACAGAAAAATGGTGGCTTTACAGACTAACAATGATATTTTCAGGTTTTTTAGCATGTGACAGGATGAGAGTCTCTTTTTTTCCAGCAAGAATTTTTTACCTACAGGAAAGAACATCCAAAGCCTCAAACCAGTTTAAGAAAAGTAGTTTGAGTTTTGTGTTTTAAGAAAGAGAATAAATACAGAATATTCAGATACGTTTAAGAAGTAATGTTGAAAAACATGCTTTGATTTCACAGCATGGGTCATTGGGGCACAGGTAGAGAGAAGACTTTGCCATGCCAGAGTTACTTCCTTTTGATAATTTTTTGTTACTTATCTTCTTTCTTCCTGGCTGTAAGCTACTGAGGAAAGAAATTGAGTCGTTTCTTTATTTTCCTCTCTCCTCCTTTTCTTCCCTTCCCACTTTCCCTCCTTTTTTTCTTACTTTTTAAATCAACATTCTTGAGTACCTCTTATGTGTCAGTCACTGTCCTGAGCATTGAAAATACAACAGTGAACAAATCAGCAATCCGTGTGTTAGAAGGAGTTTATTTTAGTGGGAAATAAAAGTATTATAACCAAATAATTGCAGCACAATGTAATTAAAACCATTATACAAATAAATCAAAGGTGGTGGAGAAAGTGAGTAACTCTGGCATAGGGGGCACCAGGAACATTTCATAGAGAAGATACCTGAACTAGACCTCTAAGGGTGAATTACCCCAGGACCTGGCACATGCCAGTGGTTCTCCACTTTGCACATCAGAATTACCAGAAAGCTTGTAGAGAATACTGATGCCTGCATTCACCCCCAGAGCTGATTTACTTGGCCTGGGATGGGCCTCTAAGCCTCAGAATTTTCAAAATTTTTGAAACTATCACAGGTGATTCTGATGTGCAGTTATGATTGAGAGTGATTGTACTATGCCATAGTCCCAAAAATGATTTTTCACTTAAATTTCATAGTAGAAATTCCTTGTTATTTCTATTTTGACTTCTGAAAAAATGAAAAAAATGATTACATGTTTTTTTTAACTTTGTTTCTAGCTCAGACTTTTAGAAAAGTTGTATGTACAAGAAAAATACTCCCCTGTACCCTAAACCCCTTGAGAGTAGGTTGTCAACATAGTTTAGTGTGTCCTACAAACAAAAACATTTTCCTGCATAACTACGGTATGACAATCAAAATCCAGGAAATGAGTGTGGATACATTATATTATGTAATCCTTAGACCCCGTTCAGGTTTTGCCACTTGTCCTGGTGATGTCATTTAGAGCAAAATGATCCAGTTCAGAATCATGTGTTGTGTCTAGTAGTCATGTATCTTTTTTCTCCTTGTTCATTCTGGAACAGTTCTTCATTCTTCCTTAACTTTTATGACCCTGACGTTTTTATGGATTATACCTGTTAATGTTTAAAATGCCCCTTCCTTTAGTTTTTTCTGATGTTTTCTCTTTTTTTTTTTTTTTTTTTTTTTTTTTTTTGGTAGTATGCGGGCCTCTCACTGTTGTGGCCTCTCCCGTTGCGGAGCACAGGCTCCGGATGCACAGGCTCAGCGGCCATGGCTCACGGGCCCAGCTGCTCTGCAGCATGTGGGATCTTCCCGGACCGGGGCACGAACCCGTGTCCCCTGCATCGGGACCACTGCGCCACCAGGGAAGCCCCTGATGTTTTCTCTTGATAAGATTTAGGTTATGGATCTGTGGCAGGAATATCATAGGAGTTCTTCTCATTGCGTTTTCTTACACGACATACAATTTCATTGTATCCCATTACTAGTGATAGTCACTTTGATCACTTGATTAAGGGTTCATCCTCTAGGCTTCTCTACTTTAAAGGGCTCCTTTCCCTTTTGTAATTAATAAATATTTTGTGGAATATTTTAAGGCTATGTAAATATCTTGTTCCACATCACATGTTAAATTATTTTGTTTATTTTAATATGGACTCATTGATTCTTATTCAGTGGAACATAACCTGTTACTTCATTATTTAATATTCAGATTGTCTCAGATTTCGCCAATGGGAACTCCTTCAATTTGGCTTCTCTGTCCCTATCATTCTTTGAACACGTTCTTTTGACACAAGATGCTCCAGGTTCAACTTGTTCTTTACCTGCTGCTCAAGCCTGGAATTAGTTGGTTTCTAAAAAATCCTGGTTCCTTTTAGTGGAGAATGGTATTTAGAAACCAAGATCTTGGTGCTAGATGAGCTCATTGATATTGGAGTGTCACTGTTCTGGTCTCTTAGAGGGCAGAATTAGGGAGTGTGTGTGTGTGTGTGTGTGTTTTTGTGTGTGTATACATATATACATACACGTCTATATTTCTCATCTATCTTTATATAAGTTCACAGATCTCTTCAATCCACATTCAATACCACAGGATTCATTTTAGCCTCCCCTTTTTATACTTGTAACTCCCTTATCTGATAGTGAGAAACCTGGCTCCTGTTTTTCTTAATATATTTATTTATTTGATCAATCCTTCTGTATGTGACCAGTCTCCCAGCAGGCCTCTCTCCCTCAGCTGGTGTAGGCACCCTGTTTTGGCATAGAAACCCTTCTTCTTTGTATACATTCTCCTTACTCCACTCAAGTTCTGACAATCCCATGTTGCACCACTGCTGCTGCTGGACCACCTTCCCATGCAAATACCCTTCTTATCCACTAGGGCTCCAGCACCGTGAATCAAGCTGCCCTATCCTATGGATAGTCTCTTTACTCCGAATGATCTCTAACATCTTGTGCCAGGTTGTGAGCCGCCGCCGCCCC
>NW_006771065.1:32638-62449 GCF_000442215.2 Lipotes vexillifer
GTAGGGATTCCTACCTTATTTGCCCTATTCCTCCCCTCCCCCTGCCCTCAAACAGTGGCCTTGGACAGGATTATTGAGGGACTGTGGGAAGGAGAGACTTTATTCCATATCTGAGTCAGTTACCTTTTCCATGACTCTTTTTAAAGGCGAAAGTAGTTAAATTCTAAACAATTACACAGTCTCAGAATTACAAGAGACCAATCCACACAGGTTTGTCACAGGATATTGAATATATCAATAGTTCCCTGTGCTATACAGTATGACCTTGTTGTTTATCCATACTATGTACAATAGTTTGCGTCTGAATTTCCTATTAACTTTCATTCACTAATTCTAATTTCTCTTCTGGACTACATTAGATAAGACCAAACTGTTTTTCAGAATAAGTCATTCTGTTATTTAAAGCTTCTTTCTATGTACTAAATTTTTACCTTTTGAGACTTTGAAAACCAATCGTTTTGTGACATGATTTTCAGATCTCATTATTGCATTGCTCTTACACTGTGATTTCTAAAACTAAAGACAACAGTCTAGATTTGGTCTGACCAACACAGAGTACAATGAAAGGCTCACCTCCTTTATTCTATATGCCGTTCTTTTATAATTTCAGCATTAACTTTTTTGGGCACACATATCACTCTGTTTGCTTAATGAGTTTGCAGATGTTTTGGCTCCCTGGGACTTTGCACATGAGATACTCTTATATCTTTGATTTCTTACAGCTTGTGCTGTTGATATTTTTTTCATCTAAGTTTGAACTCAAGTTTTTCTCTATAAAACTTCGTAATGTTACTGAGACTATGCTCTAGCATATCAAGATATTATAAAAATCGAATTTTGTCACTCATCATTGTAGATATCATACCAGCTTTTTGTAATATATGCCAGTCTGAGAAACTTAGTTTGTTTTAGTTGGAATTATTTGTTAAAAATATTGGAAAAGTTTAAGAGATGAGATTTCTCACATATGTTATTAGAGGCATCCTTCCAGGTTAATAAATTACCACTTTTTTTCACTATGGCCTTTTCATCAGCTACTGTTTTACCTCTTTATCTAATTCAGGGGTCAGCAAACTTTACCTGTAAAGGACCAGATGGGTGGCTGAATATTTTAGGCTTTGTAGGCTATACGTCTTCCTTAGAACTACTCATCTTTGCCTTTGTAGCAGAAAGGAAGCCATAAACCAATGAGTGTGGGCTGTGTTCTAGTAAAACTTTATTTACATAAAGGGCAGTAGGCTCAGTGTGGCCTATGGGCTGTAGTTTGCCCATCCTTTTCTTTTCTTTCTTTCTTTTTCTTCAACATTTATTTATTTATTTATTCGGCTGAGCCAGGTCTTACTTGCAGCACATGGGGTCTTTGTTGCCACATGCGGGCTCTTAGTTGCGGCATGCTGGATCTAGTTCCCTGACCAGGGATTGAACCCGGGCCCCCTGCATTGGGAGTGCAGAGTCTTAACCACTGGATCACCAGGGAAGTCCCCTGCCCATCTTTTTCTACTGTGATTCCAAGTTTGTCATGAGAGACTGTCCTAGGTTTAGCTAAGATACAGATGACTTTATTTGTGGGACTAGTCCTTTGAATGGATTAATGAGATTAGTGTGACATGGTGTGGTCTTAGTAAATCTAAACTGATTTCCTGTGATCACTATTCCAAGAGCTCACAAACCATCTGTTTAATAAACTATTCAAATAAATGCTTTCTAGGAATCTGTGTAATTTCCTAGACAAGGTCATATAATTTGATAGAGAACTTGAGAACCAACCTTTTTTCTACACTTAAAAATAAAAGCAGCATTTGACTATATGATGTATTCTGGCACATCAAAGATTGCTGAGAATAGTTAGATGGTCATAGGAAGGAATTTTAGAGCTCAACCCCTAATATACTTGTAACTATTAAGGAAAATAACATTCAGACTGGAAAAATAGGACATACATGCTTAAGAGGAAAATTGATGTTTAAGAAAGGCAAGAGAGAGTAAGAGAGCACAGAGCTGCTCTGAAGAAGTTTATTTCTGTGAGCCCAGATGTTATAGAAGTTGAGTTCTTCTGTATTTTTTCTTTCGTTGTAATATTACTCCATCTGTTCCAAGAACCAATTCTCTATTATTCTTGTTGTGAACATGACCAAAAAAATACTTTTGTTGTCCTAACATTTATTCTGATCTTTAACTCGCTTGGGCTTTAGCCTTTCATTACAAGTCTAACAGTTTACAAACATAAAATGCATCTGTGCTCTTTTTTTTAAATATAAATTTCTTTCTCTCTTTCTTTCTTTCTTTCTTTCTTTCTTTCTTTCTTTTCTTTCTTTCTTTATGGCTGCGTTGGGTCTTCATTGCTGTGCGTGGGCTTTCTCTAGCTGCGGCGAGCAGGGGCTACTCTTTGTTGTGCTGCGTGGGCTTCTCATTGCGGTGGCTTCTCTTGTTGCACAGCGTGGGCTCTAGGCATGCAGCCTTCAGTAGTTGTGGCGCGCAGCCTCAGTAGCTGTGGCGCACTGGCTTAGTTGCTCCGCGGCATGTGGGGTCTTCCCGGACCAGAGCTCGAACCCGTGTCTCCTGCATTGGCAGACAGATTCTTAACCACTGTGCCACCAGAGAAGCCCTACATATATGCTCTTTAAGTATCTTTTGTGCATTTACTGTGTATCAAATGCTGTGGATTTTAAGATGAAATCATGGCTCTTATCCTTAGAAATGTCAATATAAATTAGGTGCTTATATAGAAAAGAGAGGGTTGCTAATGGAGGACTGAAGCCAATGGAAAAGATTTTGATAGAGTTCAGGGAGAGTTGGGAAAAGCTATACAAAGACAATTATATTTTAGCTAAGTGATGAAAATGGCTAGGGATTTATCAGATGAATAAATGTGAGGGTTGGAAGGAAAGAGAAGTAGGAGCAGACGTTCTAGACAGGAGAATAGAAGGAACTGATGAGATTTAAGAGCTGTTTCTGAGTTGGAGTTAACAGGATTTGGGGACTGATTTGGTGTGGAAGTTGGAGAAGTGTTAAGTCTAGGGTAGTGACAAGTTTTCTAGCTATGACAGCCAAGGAGATGATGCTGTGATTAGTGATTCTGTAGTAGAGTGTCCATGTATAGGTTTGTCAGACAGAGATACCTAGCAAGCTTCTGGTAACACTTGCCTAGGGTCCAAAGAGATGCTGAGATAAATGTTTAGGGAGTTATTATCTAGTAACTGAAAATCGTTTAAGAAGATGAGCTCACTCAGCGGGGAGTATAGTAGATGTTTCAGATTGGTGGCCTGATGGTGATTAGGGACTCCAGGTTTATTTCTTAAAATTTTGAATTATTTGCAGTCTGTTTATATTTACAAATATGAAAATTCTTCATAAAAATCTATATTCCAGACTCTTCTTGAAAAAAGAAAATCAAAAGGCCTGACAGAATAGTTGGCATTGAACAGTGCCTTTCTTCTTTAGGTGCATGCACCTTCTAGTTTGCCACACTCCCCATCACCTCTTCTTATGTATTAACATGATATCATCTACCTGACTCCTATATCATTTACATTCGGGATTTTGGGTGTTGTGTGACCAAAACAGTTCCAAAAATGGAACCCTGCAGTGGATGTTGGAGAAGGTGAGTAGTAGAGAGGAGGCCTCACTGACAGAATGGTGTATGAGAAGCCAAGGGAAGAGAAAGGTTTAAGAAGTTCTGGTCAGCTGTGTTAATAACTAGAGAAAACAAAAAGATATTCAAAGGTCATTAGTGAGAGCAGTTTCAATAGAGTAGTGAGCTTGAGAAGTAAGAAATTAGAGCAAGTACAGACTACTTTAAAAGTATCTCTGGTGAGGAAGAGAAGACTGTTCTGTGTCATACCTTCTGTTCTTTCGTGTGTCTGCTTAAAATCAGATTTCATTAGCTAATTCTCTGTGCAGCCCCAGTGGTTTCTTCAAAGGTCTAATGTGGCTGGGAATCAGAGGTAATGATGGCAGTAGGGTAAGTTTTGTGGAGCGGGGGTGGGGGTGGGGCAATGAGGAGAAGATGGATTTTAAAGTATCACAGGAGATGAGGCTAGGGAAGTGGGCTGGGATTAGATTGTGAATGGCCTTTATCTTCATGAAATTAGAATTGTGTGCTGAAAGCAGTGAAATCTAGTATCATTTTTAGGTAGGGTATGACACAAATTTGGTTTTAGGAACATAATTTTGAAAATGGGGCTGGGAAGAAACCAGTGGCAGGGAGATCATATTGCAAGACCTTTTAATAGATGTGATTGCTTAATAGTCTGATTTGAAGCTTGGAGGGGAATGGAGAGAACTGACCAGATTTAAGAAATGTTTTTGAGTTAGAGTTAAAAGAAGATCAGGAGGGCAGGGTTCATGTTTATTTTGCATATTGCTGTGTCTTACTAACATCTGGCACAATTTCTGGTGATCAGTAGATGTTTTTGAGAATGAATGAATGAATATCTCATATTGTATTGTTAGAATTTCCTCTCATCCCCTTGAAATTGTTTTACTTTCTGGAGCTTCCTTTTTGGGATTGTGCCTTTTTTTTCCCCTAAACTCTAAGAAAGTAGTTTTCAGTCAGTCTGGAGTATATAATTAAGTCGGTCCAATTTTTCTTTTCTTTTAAAACTATTTTTAATTCTAAGAAGTATGGTCACCTTTTTCCTATTGCTTTTGATATACAGCTAGTTCTTGCCTGTTGGTTGACTTAAATCCATAGTAGCAATCTTCACTATTTTCTGAAAGGGGAAATTGTCACAATAGCAATTTAAGCATCTGTGGGGTGCTTGATTATTTTTTTTAAGATTTATTTATTTTTATTTATTTTTGGCTGCATTGGGTCTTAGTTGTGGCACACAGGATTTTCATTGAGGCATGTGGAATCTTTCGTTGTGGTGTGCAGGTTTTCTCTCTCTAGTTGTGACGCGCAGACTCTGTAGCTATGGTGCGTGGGTTCCAGAGCACGTGGGCTCTGTAGTTTTGCAGCACGTGGGCTCTAGTTGAGGCGGGCAAGCTCAGCAGTTGTGGCACACGGGCTTAGTTGCCCCGCAGCATATGGGTTTTAGTTCCCTGACCAGGGATGGAACCTGCATCCCCTGCATTGTAAGGCGAATTCTTTACCACTGGACCACCAGGGGAAGTTCCAGGAGATGCTTGATTTTAACAAATGAACTTAATAGCAGTTGTTGATGTAGTGAATATGCATCAGAAAAGCATCACGCTGTTAATACATTTTGCGTATCATTTCACTTTTCTTCTTTAAACTCTACTCAAGTACATATAAGCATCCTTACAGTAGGACAAAAAGCTACCATTTTGAATGCCTACTGTTTGCCAGACCTAATAGTATGCGTTTTATGTCCATTACTTCATTGAATTCTTTCATCAGTTACATTTTACAGATAAGGGATCTGACTTTCAAAAGAATAAATAACTGGTCTGTACTCACAGGTAAGTGGTAGAACTGGAATTTTGGTTCAGACTGTTGTTCTCCAAATGTGTGCTCTTTTTGCTATTATATATTTTATGTTTATGTGTGCATATGTACCTGTATTTATATACACACAGACATACATGTATACATATATGTATATATATATTTCAGTGTTAGATTTATCTTATTTTCATAAATATTTATTTCTCCATATCCAGTTTCATTTGAATGTTATCTCACTTCAACTTTTCATATTTCTCTTATTTTGGATTTTCTCTTACAATTTTAGCCTGTAATACACACAACTCTCATTGTTTAATAATGTTTTAATTCCAAGTACTTTGAGATGGTCTTATAATAGTAAGGAAAATAAGTTTATCCATTACTCCTTTATATTTCTTAGGTTTTGATGGACATGTTTGATCAGGATGACATAGGCTTGGTTTCTCTTTGTGAAGATGAACCTAGTTCTTCAGGTGAATTAAACTACTATGACCTTGTCAGAACTGAAATTGCAGAAGAAAGACAGTATCTACGGGAACTAAATATGATCATAAAAGTGTTTCGAGAAGCTTTTCTTTCTGACAGAGACCTGTTTAAACCTTCTGTAAGTACCTTTGTGGGTTTGAAATTCTGTCTACCCCAAAAAGTCATATAGTAGCTTAAAATCATAAATAGTAACTTCATATACTTTATGAGTATGTAGAAAAAATATTGTTTTATATAGTATTGTGGGGTTGTTTAGCTTTGTCTATTTTTCATTTTTTTCAGATTTTTTGTTGAAGTATAGTTGATATACAATATTATATGAATTAAAGGTGTACAACATAGTGATTCACAAGTTTTAAAGGTTATACTCCATTTATAGTTATTATAAAATATTGGCTATATTCCCCAGGTTGTACAATATGGTAAGTCCCCTACATACATACCTTCAAGTTGCAAACTTTCAAAGATGCAAACATGCCCCTGTATGCCAGCTGTTGTACTGTACTACTGTACTTTTCAAGGTACTGTACTGTAAGATTAAAAATGTTTTCTCTATATTTTGTGTTTGTTTTTTATGTATTATTTGTGTGAAAAGTATTATAAACCTATTTCAGTCCTGTACTGTATAGCCGATTGTGTTAGTTGGATACCTAGGCTCACTTTGTTGGACTTATGAACAAATTGGACTTACGAACCTGCTCTCGGAACGGAACTCGTTCGTATGTAGGAGAATTGCTATACATCCTTGTAGCCTATCTGACACCCAATAATTTTTACCTTCCACTCCCTCACCCTATATTGCCACCCACACCCTCTGGTAACCACTAGTTCTCTTTATCTGTGAGTCTGCTGCTTTTTTATTATATTCACTAGTTTGTTGTATTTTTTAGATTCCACATATACTTGATATTTGTCTTTCTCTGTCTGACTTAATTCATTTAGCCCTCCAAGTCCATCCATGTTGCTGCAAATGGCAATATTTCATTTTTTTTCTTATGGCTGAGTAGTATTCCATTGTGTATATATACCACATCTTCTTTATCCATTCATCTGTTGAGGGACACTTAGGTTGCTTCCATAATTTGGCAGTTGTAAATAATGCTGCTATGAACATTGGGAATATTGTGCGTTTTTTAATATGTGAATTGTTATACTAATATAATAAGTGCAGTGACAATGAAAATTAGACACAAAATTAGGGGGATTACACTGGAATAAAATCTTTTTCGGGCTTCCCTGGTGGCTCAGTGGTTAAGAATCCACCTGCCAGTGCAAGGGACACGGGTTCGAGCCCTGGTCCAAGAAGATCCCACATGCCACGGAGCAGCTAAGCCCGTGCGCCACAACTACTGAACCTGCGCTCTAGAGCCTGCGAGCCACAACTAGTGAGCCCACGTGCCCTAGAGCCCATGCTCCGCAACAAGAAAAGCCACTGCAACGAAGAATAGCCCCCGCTCGCCGCAACTAGAGAAAACCCGCGCACAGCAACGAAGACCCAACGCAGCCAAAAATTAAAAATTAAAAAAATAAAAGGTCTTTTTCTGCTGTGCAGTATTTGAGATTTATAGTCATTCATTTGAAGATGGTGAAAGAAATGTATAGTCTAGAAAAGAAAGACTTATGCTTTTTCCTGTCTTTTGGTAAGTACTTCAGGGTGTAGTTTAAAGTTTTACTAGTGGAACTTTTGAAGAATAAAATTTTATGATCATAGTCATTCATTTGAAGATGGTGAAAGAAATGTATGGTCTAGAAAAGAAAGACTTATGCTTTTTCCTGTCTTTTGGTAAGTACTTCAGGGTGTAGTTTAAAGTTTTACTAGTGGAACTTCTGAAGAATAAAAGTTTATACAGAATGTCAAATAAGCAAAGGCAGAGCTCCACTGTTGGAAGATAGCGTAGGAATGGGGTGAGTAGGATGGGGATCCAGGGAGACTTGTCCATGTTTTTCCTACCTCTCTAGGTTCTGAAGTCTACTCTAAGGAATCTAGCTAGACAAATACTGTTTTGTGTGTGTGTGGGGGGGGGGGTTTAAATTTAGATTTATTTTTCTTTCCTTCATTTCTCACGTGATCTGTTTTTTCTTAAATGTCTGAGTGTCTTTCACTTTGTTTTTTTAATGACTTTTTAAATTTTTATTTATATTTTTTATTTTTGGCTGCATTGGGTCTTCGTTGCTGCATGCGGCGAGCAGGGGCTACTCTTTGTTGTGGTGCACAAGCTTCTCATCGTGGTGGCTCCTCTTGTTGAGGAGCACAGGCTCTAGGTGCATGGGCTTCAGTAGTTGTGGCTCGTGTGCTCTAGAGCGCAGGCTCAGTAGTTGTGGCGCATGGGCTTAGTTACTCCGCAGCATGTGGGATCTTCCCGGACCAGGGCTTAAACCCGTGTCCCCTGCATTGGCAGGCGGATTCTTAACCACTGTGCCACCAGGGAAGTCCCTGAGTGTCTTTCACTTTAAATATTTGGCTTTTCTCTTACTTCCCGACTTCCTCCCCCAAATAACTATTACATGAGTTAATAGAAGTGATGCTCAGACACAGCTGGCTGAGTGCTTAAGATTAGGAACTGATTTAGCTTTTTTTCCTTTTTAAAATATTTATTTATTTATTTGGCTGCACTGGGTCTTCGTTGTGGCATGTGGGATCTTTTAGTTTCAGCATGTGGGATCTTTAGTTGTGGCATGTGAACTCTTAGTTGCAGCACATGGGATCTAGTTCCCTGACCAGGGATTGAACCCGGCCCCCTGCATTGGGAGCACGGAGTCTTAGCCACTGGACTGCCAGGGAAGTCCCTGATTTAGCTTTTTCATTCTTAAGGTGTTTTTAATTGGCTTTTATCCTTTTTTAAAAAATGCATATTTAGTTTAACATTTGATAATAACTCCTACTGGACACACTGCCTTAAGTAGTCAACATTTTATGTGTTTTGAAGTACTCTCCTATTTTGTGTGACCCTTAACAATTCTCTGAGATAGGTAGGACAGGTATTATCATTTCTACCTTACTGGTGAGGAAATTGACATAAAATAGTTATGATAAGTTATGGAGGTTGAACTTGAATTTTGGTTCTTTTATACCACAGTATAATTGGGTTTTGTCTATAGTGGTGTGAAGAATTAAAAGCTTAACAAATGCTGTTAGCTAATAACAATTGCTGCTAGCTAATATTATCCTCTTTGCCTTTTCTGTGTCCCGTCAGTTTTCATTCCTCAGGAATTAATTTTTATGGGTCTCTTTCCACTGAGTTTGTGCTGATTTGATAGAAAATTTTTATTATAATACTGAAGGGTCAAGAGAAAGAGAGAATCCCTTTTCTCTATGTCTATATCTACTGTATTTTTTCAGCATAGATGAGACTGTAAACTTTTGAAATAAAGGCCATCTAAGGTCAGAGCATAGAACTCAGTAAATATTTGATAAAAGAATGAATGACTCTTGATCTTAATTTACTCCTTTGGGCCCTACTCCTATGTTTTCAGAAAGCTCACATTTGTGGAAGGCCTAATATATGCCAGGAGCATTTTATAGAAATTATCTCATTTAATCCTCTTAAGAACTTTATGGGTAGGTATTAATATACCAGCTGTGTGAGCCTGGGCAAATTACTTAACTGCTCTGTGCCTGTTTCCTCATTCGTAAAATGAGGATGATGATAGTATCTAATAAGGCTGTTTTGAAATTACATGTCAAGTAATCAATACTTACAGTAGTGCCTGGAACATAATAACAAGAAATGTAAACTGTTATAATTGTCATTATTGTCCTAATCCAGGGTCACTCATCTAGCAAGTAGTGGGGCCAGGATCCAAACTCAGGTCTGTCAAGTTCCTTAATCTGTGATGCTTCCATTACAAGATGCAGAGTGAATAATAGTTGGCCATAACCTGGATAATCAGTCATATGGTCTTTTTGTTTCCAGAGTACTTAACATGTTTTAACCCAGATAAAAGTCACACCTGAGAGTTTGAATGAAATCTTTAATTCCTCCTCAAATTCAAGAGACAGGCCACATATTGTGAAACCAGTTTGTGTCTGGATTAGGAGTCAGATCTTCATTTTGATCCCAGCTTTTGTCATTAACCAGCTCTGTGAGACCTTGATCAAGACTTTTAGCACTTAGCCAATTTTAAAATACTGAAATGCCAGAATTCTTTATGTAAAGAGTTGCTTAAATCATCCACCATATGAGATTTACAGTAAATTTACTGGAAAATATAGATTCTATGTAGTTCTGTTCAGTAATTCTAAATCTAATCCAAGGGGTTTTTAAATTTTTCTTCTTTATTCATGATTGACTTTTGCTATAATTTGGAATATATTCAATATTTTATGTCTTGAAATATACTGGTATGTGATTGGGTGAAAATAATATCGTTAACACTTACATTACTTTTATTTAGTAATTCTTAAATGAAATTCTCAAACTGACATGCCTTACTTAACCTTCCTTTTCTTTTAGGATATTGAAAAGATTTTCAGTAACATTTTAGATATACATGAATTGACCGTGAAACTTTTAGGTTTAATTGAAGACACAGTTGAAATGACTGATGAAAGCAGCCCTCATCCCTTAGCTGGAAGCTGTTTTGAAGATTTGGCAGAGGCAAGTTTACAAAACTGTTTTCTCATTAAAGTCCTAAGTGCTGTATTAAGATATTTGGTAAGATATTATTTGTGAAAATTAGAAGACACTGCTGGCTGCTATAAAAAATACGATTTAACCAATAGCAAACTAAAATTACATTGTCTTTATGGTGACACTTTATAGTGTAATTATGAAAATATTTATAGCATGTATAACTGACTCACTCTGTTATAAAGCAGAAACTAACACACCATTGTAAAGCAATTATACCCCAATAAAGATGTTAAAATAAATAAATAAATAAATAAATAAAAGAATTTAAAAAAAAAAAAAAAAGAAAATATTTATAGCAAATCTTGATAGACTAGTAATGTTTAAGATTTTTTTTTTTTGCTGTACGTGGGCCTCTCACAGTTGTGGCCTCTCCCGTTGCGGAGCACAGGCTCCGGACGCGCAGGCTCAGCGGCCGTGGCTCACGGGCCCAGCCGCTCTGCGGCATGTGGGATCTTCCCGGATCGGGGCACAAACCCGTGTCCCCTGCATTGGCAGGCAGACTCTCAACCACTGCGCCACCAGGGAAGCCCAAGATTTTTTTTTTTAATGGCAAGTGCATTTAAGGTGAAAGAAAAGAAATTTTATTGACCATAGCTGATTAGCTTTTGTGGATTTTAGTCTTAATTTCCAAAAATGAAAAAGGAAGTTTATATTTTTTTCCCAAAGTGCAAATCATATTTTTGTTCTTCAAATGATTATAAAAGTAACATAGCTCATTGTAAAAATATTCAGAAAAATATAGATGAATATAATAAGACAAAAATAACTTGATTTTATAATACCTAGAGATTAGTTATCTTTATAAGATTTATTTATCCTTATGAACATTTGTCTACATATTCATACAAACCTGTGTATATTTACAAAAATAGGATCTTACTATTTTATAACCTGTTTTTTCACTCAGTATCTTGAACATTTTCCATGCCAATAAATATACTTCAACACAGCTTTTAAAGTCTGAAAGTACCATGTTCTATGGAGACACTATATTTTAACTGTTATTATTAAGCATGTAGGTTTTTCAGTTCTTTTTGTTATTGTAAACAATACTGTAACAAACATATTTGTATAATGCCTTCATAGCCTAGTAATTATTTTAGGTTACAGTCCTAGAAATGGAATTGTGGTACTAAAGACTAGGTACATTTTTAGAACTTTGAAACATTTTGCCAAATTTACTTCCAGATAAGTTCCAGTATATGCAGGCCCTCTTTTTACCCATATCTTCACTATCCCATTAATTTTTGTTATTATCCCATTAATTTTTGCTAGTCTAGTAGGAAAAAACAATATTTCATTGTTCTTTGATTTTTCTTTTTTTTTTTTAAACTAATGATGTTATACATCTTTTCATACTCATTGGCCATTTTTATTTCTTCTGGAAAACAGGTATTAAAAGTGCTTTCTTCAGATATCATGTAAATTTGCTAGTTTTATAATCTCTTCCTAATTTTTCTGAAAATGTAAGTCACTTTAATTACATCCATTTTGTAGACAATGGAACTGATAGTATAGAAATACTCAGTTACTGATGCCCAACCGAGATATTCAGGCTTGCTCTAAAGTTTTTTAATATTGTGATATCTTAGCATATTAATTTGTAGTCTGGTTGCTTGTTGTACTCTTAAAGATATCATGGTTCAAAAACATGTATTCAAAAATGTATTTTCTAATTTTTATTTTATTTTTGTGGTAAACATATAACAAAATTTGCCATTTTAACCATTTTAAGTGTACAGTTTAACAGCATTAATTAAATTCATAGTATTATACAACCATTACCACTATCTATTTCCAAAACTGTTTAATCACCCCAAACAGAAACTCTACTCATTAAGTAATAACTCCCTATTCTTCCCTCCCACATAACCCCTGGTAACCTCTAATCTATTTCTGTCTCTGTGAATTTGCTGATTCTAGATATTTGATAAAGGTAGAATCATTACAATATTCTCTTGTGTCTGCTTATTTCACTTAGCATAATGTTTTCAAGGTTCATCCATGTCATAGCATATATCAGAACTCTTTCTGTGACTAAATAATGTTCCGTTGTGTGTATGTACCACATTTTGTTTATCCATTTATTTGTTGATGGACTCTTGTGCTTTTTCCACCTTTTTGGCTATTGTGAATAATGCTACAGTAAACATTGGCATATGAGTATCTGTTTGAGTCACTGTTTTCAGTTGTTTTGAGTACATACCTAGGAGTAGAATTGCTAGGTCATATGGTAATTCTTTGTTTAGCTTTTTGAGGAACTGCCAAACTGTTTTCCAAAGGGGCTACACCATTTTGCAATTCCCACTGGCAGTGGACAAGGGTTCCAATTTCTCTGCATCCTTGCCAACACTTGTTATTTTCTGAAAAACATACTGCATTTTTAACATATAAAAATGAAACAAATCTTAGTTCTAGCTAAACATTGGAGATGTTGATTATTATAAAATAATAGGAATTTATTTCAGTATAAACATGGACAAAATATGGGCAGTTTCTGTTTTGTTAGTTTACTGTATGTTAGTCTTTGCTTTCTTTTTCTAATTTTGAAAAAGTGGAAAGTGAATAAAACAGTGGGAATATCATTTTTTGCTTCCTTTGAAAATAATCCTCAGTGTAAACTCATTTCAACCTAGGTAAACCTAACTGAAATTTCAAATCCTGGCCTTATTTTACTAATAAGTACACCTTTTGTTTATCTGGGGTAAATGTGCATATACATTTTAATACTTTGATACTTGTGACCACAAGTCAGTGACCTAACTTAAGACCAGTAGCTTCTTGTCATCCATTGCCCAAGGTCATTACTTACATTTATTAAACATTTCCAAGTTACAGCCATAGTTATTATTTGTCCCTGAAATAAAAAAAATTCTGAAACCTAATGGAGGACTTAAATAAAAATTTGCCATTAAGTAATCTGTGCCATATTAGTAGAAAAGATGTTCTTTTAAACCTAACACATTTTCCTTTTTAAAAAAAAATAGGAACAAGCATTTGATCCTTATGAAACATTATCACAGGATATTCTTTCACCAAAATTTAATGAACATTTCAGTAAGTTGATGGCCAGACCTGCAGTGGCTCTACACTTTCAGGTAAACTTAAATTGAATGTTATTTTTAATAAAGCAACTAAAGAAATATTTCACCAGTCCTTCAAAATCTGTTAATTGTAAGCCTATTCTAGGTTGTTTTCTGTTTTCTGTCTTGAGTTCTTTCAATTTGTCCTTAATGTGGAAATCTTTTATAGAATATCATCACAAATACTGATTGACTAGAAAAATCTGGCACGTTCTGGATCTGAGATGTAGAGATGAATATGGAGAGCTATTTCAGGATCTTATTTCCTACAGGAGATAAAACCCAAATCGTGAAGAGTGGAGAATATCCTCACATATATTCATACAGATTTCTCTATCAGGCCTGTCATTTAAAGGAGATAGATATATTAATGGAGAGTATGCAAGTTAATTGGTTCAGTAATGCAGTTAGATAAAATGAGAATAAGTGGAGAGAGACAAAATTATATTTTTACTCTCTCAACACTTAATGAAGGTAACATTGGCGTTGATGATCCTTGACTACTACTTCCTGCATTTAGACTGGCTCTTCTCCCTTAGCATATGAATATGGTCAGATCTTTATTGTCCTAAAACAAGCGAATAAATAAACATATCTTTGTCACTCCAGCTCGTCCCCTTTTTGTTTTTTCCATTTGTAGCCAGTTGTCTTCATATTACTTTTTATCATTCTCCATCAAACTGCTACCATCTGTGTTCTAATCAGGATGTAACACTAAAAACTCCCCTTGACAGTGAACTTAACCACCAAATCCTGTGGATATTTTGATTTCATATTTATGTCTGTAGTATTTATTAGTACCCCTGTTGTCCTTTTTGACTCCTATGATACTACTTACACCTAATTTTCATCTTCTCTGGTTTCTTCTCAGTCTCCGTAGTTGCAGGTGTTATCCTACTTGTTAGCAGCCCCTGCTGTTCTGTTCCTCTGTGCTACCTTGGGTGACTTTATCCATGCCCTTTGCTTTCACCTATATGCTGGTGACTTCCTATTTGTATTCTCAAGTCATAACTTTCTTTTGAACAGTGGATGTATGTGTGTGTGTGTATGTATATACTTTCGTATAACCAGCTGACCTTTGAACTAATTCATTTGAATATCCCACGAGGACTTCAAATATAAATGTTCAAAACAACTTACCTGCCTCCCTCCTTTACTGTGAGTTCCCATTATTATCATCTTCTACTTCTACTCTACTCAAAAACTTGTCAACTTGGAATAAAAGTTACACTTAATTCTCAAAATTTACTTAATTGAAGGAATAATTCTTTAAGTTAAATCTTATATATTCATATAAACCTTGAAGTAGGCATTAGTTAAATGGAAAAATCTGCTTATAAAATCTTTGCATACTCATCAAAAGCACTCACAACATTTCTTGTTTTATTCTTACTTTATTAGTAATTCTTACTATGGGATTTGAATGGGATTTGAAATTTGAATTTAAGACCCAATTATTTAAGCTGTTGTTGCAGATATTCAGTAAAATTCAGAGTTAGATATAAAACCCCTTTTCAGGCCAAACTCACTTGTACTGTATTAACTTAAAACAGATTCTTCATTTGTAAAATGAAAAAGTAATGGTTTTTCAAAAAACTTTAATAAAAGTTTTTCATTAAAAAAAACACAACAAAACTTCTTTAGAAGATGTAGGCACACTTTAAGAATATGAGCTTTGGAGTCAGAACTTCTGGCTTTGAGCCAATTAATAGTTGTCCTACCCTGATCAAGTCACTTAATCTCTGAGAATCAGTTTGCTCATTTGTAAAATGATGATGATAATGTATACCTCTTACGGTTATGAAAATTAAACAGGAATACACTAAGCACATTTGGCACATACTAAACAGTCAGACATTAGCTTATGTTGTTTTTGGAGGACTCCTTACACTATAAACACATTGCATTAATATTTTAGAATGCACTGTAGTAGCCATTTCAGTGCTAATTAACAATACAAATGATTTTTGTAGGCTAATTTTAAAGTTTCATCTTGGTTCCACTTAAAGCTCTGTATATAAAATATATAAAATTATATCTAGCATAATATGTATCACTATCTTAAATGATAAAAGAAATTAATTTCTGCATATCCTGGTAAAAGTCTATTGAACAAATTATAGTTTACTTGAGTTAACAATAGGTGAGAGTTATGGGAGGGTTTACCTATGAGTATATATTTTAAAAGCAGCATCTCGAACTCTTTCTTCACTTTGTATATTGCTTCTGTCTGTATTTACCTGATGAGGAGAAATACCACTTTAAATAAGTCAGCCTTAATGACATTTAAAATCAACAGAGTAACTTTTAAATGCCTTATAAATTTTAGAAAATCATTTATTCTGCAGACTGTTAGTTTTCAAAACTGGGATATACCTAACCCTAGCTATACACTAAGATTTTCCAGGCAATATAAGGGTACAGATATATTTAAGGGAATTAGTTTCTAGTCTAACCTTGTTTGTGTTGTTGCATTCTCTTTCAATTTTTCATACACATTACTTCTTGTCATATTGAATTTTTCATTATGCATTGATCCAAGGTGTAAAAATCTCCAGGGTACCAGCCAGGGAAAAGAAAAAAAAAAAAAAGGATTGCTCCTGAAGGAGAGTTTATTGAGTGCAAAGCAAAAAGCGTTCCAAAAGCAGGGGATGGGGTGATTGTGTTAAAAACTCTCGGTAGCTGAAATATCATATCTACCTTTGTCTTGTCATGTTTATCTAAAAATTAAGAAATGAGAAGATTGTAACAAGGGTGAATATTACCTTTTTTAAAAAGTACTTCATCATTCATTGGACATTGTGATAAAGGAGAGGTGAGGCTTGTAAAGTTCTCATACCTGCATGTTTTGTGTTAGAAACAGTTAGAGGTTCTTCCAGATGCTTGCTGTATGTAAGACTGTGACATTAACGTGTATTTCACGTTAAGAATGAAGTCAGACTTGTTGCAGAAATTTAGTCTGCAAAATTTATTTTGACAGTGAAGATTGGCTTTATCAATTAAATTATATAACAGACATTTTTCATAAATTAAATGAGCTAAATCTGAAATTTATTTGATCATTGTTTGGTGAAATATATTTAAATCACATCTACGATGTACCACATCCCCCAAAACACATTCTTTGTAACTACTTAAAACATTTTAAATAAAATTGACATAAAAATGTGTGAGACAGTATGTAGCTTTTCAGCATTCCTTTAGGGTATGTGGAAGCCAAAACTTTTGAAGAAAAGCTGAAAAGAATGTTGTTAAAGTTATTTTAGCCATGAAAGATGAAATGTGTATATTTAATTATCTGATAACTTAAAGCAGGAAAAAACTTGATTTATAGCACTTCAATTTCAATATAGAACATTCTTCCTATTATAGTTTTGTTAGTCTGTATCTTGTCTTCTTTTTTGGGGGCAGAGTAGGGGGCACACCGTGCAGCTCGTGGGTTCTTAGTTTCCCGACCAGGGATTGAACCTGGGGCTCCGGCAGTTAAAGTGCCGAGTCCTAACCACTGGACCTCCAGGGAATTCCCTGTAACTTGTATTCTTAAAATCTGCTTCTGTTAGGCACTACTGTTACATAACCTTGATATCAGAGATACACTGTTTTTTGTCTTTTTGCTTTGCAGTCCATTGCTGATGGTTTTAAAGAGGCAGTTCGTTATGTCCTTCCACGCCTTATGCTGGTGCCAGTATATCATTGTTGGCACTATTTTGAATTATTAAAGGTAAGATGAAAGCTTCCTGAGGCAAAAAAATACTTGCGTTTATGAGGCTTAAAACCTTTTTTGAAATCTGATGTTATTTTCCATACTTTTTATTCATAAAAGTAAAGTATCTTAAATGTCTCCCTTCTTTCCACAGACCATAGAGAAACGCCTATATTTTTTATCTTCATATCATTTCCAAGTGGTAGATAGAGGAAAATGTATCTTTATCATTTGATAATATAAATTCTCAAAGTAATAACATCATAAAAACGTTTACTTCTTAAAAATTATATTTTGGAGACATAGCAACAGTGGTTTAACTCTTATTTTATATAAGTAATTAATAACTTTTATGTATAGCATTGTTCTAAACTTCCATCTTGTTATAACTTGTCAAGAAAAACACTTTTAAATTTATTTATTTTTATTTTTGGCTGTGTTGGGTCTTTGTTTCTGTGCGAGGGCTTTCTCTAGTTGTGGAAAGCGGGGGCCACTCTTCATCGTGGTGCGCGGGCCTCTCACTGTCGTGGCCTCTCCTGCTGCGGAGCACAGGCTCCAGACACACGGGCTCAGTAGTTGTGGCTCACGGGCCCAGTTGCTGCACGGCATGTGGGATCTTCCCGGACCAGGACTTGAACCTGTGTCCGCTGCATTGGCAGGCAGACTCTCAACCACTGTGCCACCAGGGAAGCCCAAGAAAAACACTTTTAAAGTTGACACCTTTTCTGCATGCAGTATGCAGTATAATAGCTAGAAACCAAGCAACAAATTAAAAAATAAAATTATGGTAAAACTTGAACTCTTTTTAAAGATCAGTACATATAAAAAATATTGAATTCCTAAAGTTCTAATATGTAGTATAAACTTTATTATGATATATCATATACATAGAGAAAAGTATAAAAACATAAACATGTTTTATAGTAAATAAATGTAATGCGTAAACACACCAGAGGTAAACCACTACCCTGACTTTAATGGTAATTACTTTTTTGCTTTTCTTTACTTTAACCACCTATGTGTATATCACTAGAAATATATGTAGCCTGTTTCTGAACTTTTTAATCAATTGGATCAAATTATATATATTATTTTGTGTCTTTTATCTTCTTTCAAAGTTATATTTGTATGATTCATTGATGGGGTTGTATGTTGTTCTAGTTTAATTTTCTTCCATTGTTTGAATAAACCAAGATTTATTTATCCTTTCCTGGTTGAACAACAGTTGTTTTTTGTTTTTTTTTTTGGCGGTATGCGGGCCTCTCACTGTTGCTGCCTCTCCTGTTGTGGGACACAGGCTCCGGATGCGCAGGCTCAGTGGCCATGGCTCACGGGCTCAGCCGCTCCGCGGCATGTGGGATCCTCCCGGACCGGGGCACAAACCCGTGTCCCCTGCATCGGCAGGTGGACTCTCAACCACTGCGCCACCAGGGAGGCCCTTGAACAACTGTTTTTTGCTATTACTGATAACACTTGCTATGGACATTCTTTTTATATCTCTTGGTACACATGTGCATGCATTTTGTGTCTCTAGAGTATATACTCAGGGTTGGAATTGCTTGGTCATAGGGTGTGCATATTTTCAGATTTAATAGATGATGTCAAACAGTTTTCCAACGTGGGTTTTACAGTTTATACTCCTACCAGAATGCAGGTGATGTCTCTCTTTATGCATATTTTCATATTTTAAAATTTCTGTCATATGGTGTATTTATAATGGTATGCGGTGTCTTTAATTTGTATTTTCTTGATTATTAATGTGGTTGGGTATATGTTTATTGGCCTTTTCGATAACCTTTTATAGGGTTATTCAAGTCTTTTGCCATTGTAAATATCTTCTGTGACTTGTCTTTGCATTTCATATTTCTATTTGTTTTTCTTATTGTTGTGCATTAATTAAAACTTAGTGTATTCCATATTTTTTCTAAGAGTTTAGTTTCACTGATGAGATCTATGTGTGTAGGCTTCATATGACTAATACATTAGCAGCCCCAGATGTATATTTAGATTCCTAAAATTTTTTAGAGAATATTCATGTCTAATTGGAAGTCCTATCATTAATCTTAGAGTTGCCTTCTAATATTTGCCAACATTTAAAAATCCCAGCTTGACTATAGTTGAAGGTTACTTTTTTCTCCTATCTGGATGATTGGTTTTTAAAATCTCTAAGATCTGAATCTAAAATCAGACATTGACTATGATGCCCTGACTCATCCTGAGGCCACAGCTACTTTTACTACCAATTAATTACTGGACTCCAAGTACTCTTAGCCATTGTGACTGGGCCTAGTAGTTGGTCAGTTAATTAAAAATAAGGCAAAGAATCATAAAAAAGAAATATGCACATTTTATTTCAATAAATACAAACAAAACACCTACAAATGAACATTTATATGTATTTATATGCTAATCTGTTGACTTGGGGTAAAACTTTTTCTTTGAGTATGAATCTTGCTTAAGTACAAAAAGTATCTTCTATGATTTCTATTTTCCCTTTCTTTTAGATGGTACATAAACTTGAAGATGCTTGTAAAGCAATCTGAGTGCAGATATCTTTTAAGTATTTATAATTTTTCCAAATCTTTTATGATTATCTTCCCTATACCTTTTTTTTCTTTCTTTCTTTTCTTACTAGGTATGCACTTTATGCACAGCAGTGTATACATGTCAATCCCAATCGCCCAATTCATCCCACCCTCACCTCACCCGCCACCACTTTCCCCCCTTGGTGTCCATACGTTTGTTCTCTACATCTGTGTCTCAATTTCTTCCCTGCAAACTGGTTCATCTGTACCATTTTTCTAGGTTCCACATATATGCGTTAATATATGATATTTGTTTTTCTGTTTCTGACTTACTTCACTCTGTATGACAGTCTCTGGTTGCATCCACGTCACTACAAATGACCCAATTTCGTTCCTTTTCATGGCTGAGTAATATTCCATTGTATATATGTACCACATCTTTATCCATTCATCTGTCGATGGACTTTTAGGTTGCTTCCATGACCTGGCTATTGTAAATAGTGCTGCAATGAACATTGGGGTGCATGTGTCTTTTTGAATTATGGTTTTCTCTGGGTATATGCCCAGTAGTGGGATTGCTGGGTCATACAGTAATTCTATTCTTAGTTCTTAAAGGAACTGCCATACTGTTCTCCATAGTGGCTGTATCAATTTACATTCCCACCAACAGTGCAAGAGTGTTCCCTTTTCTCCACACCCTCTCCAGTATTTGTTGTTTGTAGATTTTCTGATGATGCCCATTCTAACTGGTGTGAGGTGATACCTCATTATAGTTTTGATTTGCATTTCTCTAATAATTAGTGACGTTGAGCAGCTTTTCATGTGCTTCTTGGCCATCTGTATGTCTTCTTTGGAGAAATGTCTATTTAGGTCTTCGGCCCATTTTTGGATTGTGTTATTTGTTTTTTTAATATTGAGCTGCATGAGCTGTTTATATATTTTGGAGATTAATCCTTTGTCCGTTGATTCATTTGCAAATATTTTCTCCCATTCTGAGGGTTGTCTTTTCGTCTTGTTTATGGTTTCCTTTGCCATGCAAAAGCTTTTAAGGTTCATTAGGACCCATTTGTTTATTTTTGTTTTTATTTCCATTACTCTAGGAGGTGGATCAAAAAAGATCTTGCTGTGATTTATGTCAAAGAGTGTTCTTCCTATGTTTTCCTCTAAGAGTTTTATAGTGCCCGGTCTTACATTTAGGTCTCTAATCCATTTTGACTTTATTTTTGTGTATGGTGTTAGGGAGTGTTCTGATTTCATTCTTTTACATGTAGCTGTCCAGTTTTCCCAGCACCACTTATTGAAGAGACTGTCTTTTCTCCTTGTCATATATAGCCTTGCCTCCTTTGTCATAGATTAGTTGACCATAGGTGTGTGTTTGTGATTTTTACATATTTTTCCCTGTAATTGATTTCTAATCTCATAGTGTTGTGGTCAGAAAAGATGCTTGATATGATTTCAATTTTCCTAAATTTACTGAGGCTTGATTTGTGACCCAAGATGTGATCTATCCTGGAGAATGTTCCGTGCGCACTTGAGAAGAAAGTGTAATCTGCTGTTTTTGGTTGGAATGTCCTATAAATATCAAATAAATCTATCTGGTCTATTGTGTCATTTAAAGCTTGTGTTTCCTTTTGAATTTTCTGTTCAGATGATCTGTCCATTGGTGTAAGTGAGGTGTTAAAGTCCCCCACTATTGCATTACTGTCGATTTCCTCTTTTAGAGCTGTTAGCAGTTGCCTTATGTATTGAGGTGCTTCTGTGTTGGGTGCATATATATTTATAATTGTTACATCTTCTTCTTGTGTTGATCCCTTGATCATTATGTAGTGTCCTTCCTTGTCTCTTGTAACATTCTTTATTTTAAATTTTTTTTTTTTTTTTTTTTTTGCGGTACGTGGGCCTCTCACTGTTGTGGCCTCTCCCGTTGCAGAGCACAGGCTCCGGACACGCAGGCTCAGTGGCCATGGCTCACGGGCCCAGCCGCTTCACGGCACGTGGGATCTACCTGGACCGGGGCACGAACCCATGTCCCCTACATCGGCGGGCGGATTCTCAACCACTGCGCCACCAGGGAAGCCCTAAAGTCTATTTTATCTGATATGAGTATTGCTACTCTAGCTTTCTTTTGATTTCCATTTGCATGGAATATCTTTTTCCATCTCCTCACTTTCTGTCTATATGTGTCCCTAGGTCTGAAGTGGGTCTCTGGTAGACAGCATATGTACGGGTCTTGTTTATGTATCCATTCAGCCAGTCTGTGTATTTTGGTTGGAGCATTTAATCCATTTACATTTAAGGTAATTATCAATATGTATGTTCCTATTACCATTTTCTAAATTGTTTTGGGTTTGTTATTGTAGGTCTTTCCCTTCTCTTCTGTTTCCTGCCTTGTGAAGTTCCTTTAGCATTTGTTGTAAAGCTTGCTTGGTGCTTCTGAATTCCTTAGCTTTTGCTTGTCTGTAAAGCATTTGATTTCTCCATCGAATCTGAATGAGATCCTTGCTGGGTAGAGTAATCTTGGTTGTAGGTTCTTCCCTTTCATTGCTTTAAGTATATCATGCCACTGCCTTCTGGCTTGTAGAGTTTCTGTGGAGAAATCAGCTGTTAACCTTATGGGAGTTCCCCTGTGTGTTATTTGTCGTTTTTCCCTTGCTGCTTTCAATAACTTTTCTTTGTCTGTAATTTTTGCCAATTTGATTATTATGTGTCTTAGCGTGTTTCTCCTTGGGTTTATCCTGTGTGGGACTCTCTGCACTTCCTGGACTTGGGTGGCTCTTTCCTTTTCCATGTTAGGGAAGTTTTCGACTATAATCTCTTCAAACATTTTCTCTGGTCCTTTCTCTCTCTCTCCTCCTTCTGGGACCCCTATAATGCGAATGTTGTTGCGTTTAATGTTGTCCCAGAGGTCTCTTAGGCTGTCTTCATTTCTTTTCATCCTTTTTTCTTTATTCTGTTCCGCAGCAGTGAATTCCACCATTCTGTCTTCCAGGTCACTTATCCATTCTTCTGCCTCAGTTATTCTGCTATTGATTCCTTCTAGTGTATTTTTCATTTCAGTTATTGTACTGTTCATCTCTGTTTGTTCGTTCTTTAATTCTTCTAGGTCTTTGTTAAACATTTCTTGCATCGTCTCAATCTTTGCCTCCATTCTTTTTCTGAGGTCCTGGATCATCTTCACTATCATTATTCTGAATTCTTTTTCTGGATTTCATTTAGTTGTTTCTCTGGGGTTTTATCTTGTTCCTTCATCTGGTACGTAGCCCCCTGCCTTTTCATCTTGTCTGTCTTTCTGTGAGTGTGGTTTTAGTTCCACAGGCTGCAGGATTGTAGTTCTTGCTTCTGCTATCTGCCCTCTGGTTGATGAGGCTATCTAAGAGGCTTGTGCAAGTTTCCTGATGGGAGGGACTGGTGGATGGTAGAGCTGGCTGTTGCTCTGGTGGGATTAAAACTTTAATCCCCTTGACTGCTGATGGGTGGGGCTGGGTTCCCTCCCTGTTAGTTGTTTGGCCTGAGGTGACCCAACACTGGAGCCTACCCCGGCTCTTTGGTGGGGCTAATGCCAGACTCTGGGAAGGCTCACGCTAAGGAGCACTTCCCAGAACTTCTGCTGCCAGTGTCCTTGTCCCTTGGTGAGCCACTGTTGCCCGCCACCTCTGCAGGAGACCCTCCAACACTAGCAGGTAGGTCTGGTTCAGTCTTCCCTGGGGTCACTGCTCCTTCCCCTGGGTCCCGATGCGCACACTACTTTGTGTGTGCCCTTCAAGATTGGAGTCTCTGTTTCCCCCAGTCCTGCCAAAGTCCTGCAGTCAAATCCCACTAGCCTTCAAAGTCTGATTCTCTAGGAATTCCTCCTCCCGTTTCCAGGCCCCCAGGTTGGGAAGCCTGACATGTGGCTCAGAACCTTCACTCCAGTGGGTAGACTTCTGTGGTATAAGTATTCTCCAGTTTGTGAGTCACCCACCCAGCAGTTTCTGGATTTGATTTTATTGTGATTGCACCCCTCCTACCATCTCAGTGCGGCTCCTCCTTTGTTTTTGGATGTGGGGTATCTTTCTTGGTGAGTTCCAGTGTCTTCCTGTTGATGATTCTTCAGCAGTTAGTTGGGATTCTGGTGTTCTCGAGAGAGGGAGTGAGAGCATGTCCTTCTACTCTGCCATCTTGAACCAATCTCCCTATAGCTTTTAAAAGGACTTGCTTTAAAATTATTTGATTTGAGTTTTCATAGAAATATTTTTATACTCATATTTCTTTAACTTATATAGTAATTAAATTACATAATAGCATAAGCACCGGTGTCATACATGTTTGGAAACATGTGCTACTGTTTCTTGGTAAGTATATAACTCAATTAGTGGGATCAGAAAGACCTTATTCTAGAGGTATTCTAGAGAGTGACCCACTTATTTATAGCATTATTGTCCTGTGGGAATCAGTCTGTATGTTATACAGTTGGAATAATCCATAGTCAGAAATACATTCATGTGAATTGTACATTTACTGCATTTCTCACACTGTCACATTTTACTTCCAATCATTTCAAAGTAGTATAAGTGAAGACACGTTCTTAACATTTTTCATTGCCTAGAGTAAAAAAAATTGAGATATATACATGATTATAGGCACTGAAAATATTGGCATTTCTTTCTCAATTTTTGAGGCTTGGAGTGAGGAGAGTGAGGGTGATAAGTGGAAAGAATACCTGCAAACATCCTCAGACGTTATCCACCTTAAAGGGCTGTGTTTAAACTTATGCTCCATATTTTATTAGGAGGGCTACACTGGAAATTTCACTTATCTTTCCTTAATTACAGTTTTCTTACATGGGCAATATTAAGGTTGCTAATTAGTGATGTTTTATGAGTTATAATATCAATTTCCATGTATGTACATATATTTATATATGTTAATTTATGTATGTATATTAAATTATTATATATGCGTAAACAGTTATATTACACTTATAATGTTTAAACACAAAGTTTTTAGAATACAGTATGTCAGGCACTTTGGTTATATGTTAAAATATATCTCAATATGAATTAACTTACTGTTTTCCCAAATAGAAAAGCCTTTGAAAAATGTAAGTGAATAATTGAATAGTTCCCAGAATTTAAAATTGCAGAGGAGTGTCTTGAGTGCTATATTGGGAGTGTTGGTGAATAAAGGATGCAATGGTAATGGTATATGGCAAAAAAAAAGAGAAGAAATACATTTAGCATCACGATGACGCTGTATACATGCATGTACACACACACAAGAAACAAAAAGTGTTTTGAAACACTACTTAGCATTTCATGCAATATATTCATGTACTATATTCTGTTCTATTCTGTTTCTTTCATTTTTAAAAAAAGGATTCGTTCATGTCATAATTCAATAGATTATGACATGCATTTTGAAAAACACAAAATAAGGACTAATTCTAGATGGAAGCGAAGAGGATTATCACATGGTCAGATTAGAAACTACTTTTTACTTTTATATCTGTTCTGACTGTTATACTGTTCCTTTTAATAACATTTTGTTTTTAATTGTGGTAAAGCATAACATGAAATTTACCATCTTAACAATTTTAAGTGTACAGTTCAGTAGAGTTAAGTATATTGCTATACAGCCAGTGTTGGACACTTGGCTTGCTTCTACTTTTTGGCTTATGTCAATAATACTGCTACAGATATCAGTGAACAAATATGTCCTCGAGACTCTGCTTTCAATTCTTTTGGATATATACCCAGAAGTGGAATTGCTGGAGCATAGGGTAATTCTATTTTTAATTTTTTTTTTTTTTTTTTGTGGTACGCGGGCCTCTCACTGTTGTGGCCTCTCCCGTTGCGGAGCACAGGCTCCGGACGCGCACGCTCAGCGGCCATGGCTCACAGGCCTAGCTGCTTCGCGTCATGTGGGATCTTCCCGGACCGGGGCACAAACCCGTGTCCCCTGCATTGGCAGGCGGACTCTCAACCACTGTGCCACCAGGAAAGCCCCTATTTTTAATTTTTTGAGGAAGCACTGTACAGTATTTCATAGCAGCTTTATACCATTTTATATTCCCACCAACAGCACACACGCATTCCAATTTCTCCATATCCTTGCCAGCACTTGTTATTTTCAATATTTTTGTTTTTTGTTAGTAGCCATCCTAATGGATGTGAGGTGGTAGCTCATTGTGGTTTTGACTTGCATTTCCCTATTAGTGACGGTGAGCATCTTTTCATTTGCCTGTTGGCCGTTCGTATATCTTCTTTGGAGTAATGTCTGTTCAAGTCCTTTGCCCATTTTTAATTTGGGTTGTTTGTATTTTTGTGGTTGTATTATAGGAGTTCTTTATATATTCTGAATATTAGTACCTTATCAGATCTTTCCTTTGTAAATACTCTCTCATTCTGTTGATTGGCTTTTTGTGATACTGTTTGGGCTCAAGTACTCATCCAAAGGAAATTTTATTTCATGTTGAACTTACTTTGGGATGAGAACCTATAAAAGAAGCCTCGACCAGTGTGACTTAAGGCTATCATATTCTTTTGGGAATAGAAAATGCAGTCCTGGAGCAGTTTTAAGCCAGTTTTAATTTGAAATATCTGCCCAGTCATATACCAAGGGAGATTTATTTGTGGACATAGTATTTAAATATTATTTGAGTTTTATTTCCCAGAATCAGAGTTTATGATAAGCAAGATAGAAGAACACAAAACAACTACATAATGAGAAATTAGAGGATATCATATATAGTTTTCCTGAAATTATTTTACAGTATGTTATTGGATTATTATTATTTTTAAAAATCCTTATTTATTTATTTGTTTGTTTGCTTTATTTATTTATTTTTGGCTGTGTTGGGTCTTCGTTGCTGTGCGCAGGCTTTCTCTAGATACAGCGAGCGGGGGCTACTCTTCGTTGTGGTGCGTGGCCTTCTCATTGCGGTCGCTTCTCTTGTTGCGGAGCACCAGCTCTAAGTGCGCAGGCTTCAGTAGTTGTGGCTCACGGGCTTAGTTGCTCCCCAGCATGTGGGATCTTCCTGGACCAGGGCGCGAACCCAGTGGATTCTTAACCACTGCACCACCAGGGAAGTCCTAGATTATTATTATTTATAGCAATACTTTAAAGTTCATTTTATAGGTAATAGGTTTCTTTTTTTGGCCTTTTCCAATTTAAGCCCCTCTGGGGTTAATCATAAACTACTTTCATTTTCTTTATTTTTCTCAGATAAATTTTAGATTTTTTCCTTAATATGTATTTCAATCCTTATGTAAGAGGAAGAAGAAATAACAAATTCATTTCCTGATTTATAAGTATCTTTATAATACACTTCTTATATTCTAAGAAAAATATCTGTGTTTATCCTTCTGTTACTAAGAACATACTGACTCTCACTTAGGAATTGATTTATTCAAAGCTAAGTAACATTCTTTTACTCTCTAACTCTGGTCATTCTCTGGAAATTTAGTAATGGAAAGAATAAAAATTCACCTCTCGAGAACCTAATCCATCTTAATTTAGTTTAAAGCTTAACAGGAAGACCTATTATTAATAACTTCAGTGAGGTTCATTGGGAAAGGTAAGCCAATATTTCAGTGAGACAATTGAAATTGCTTCTTTAGTAATACTTTTTTTTAACCTTTTACTTTGAAAAACATAGATAAAAAGTAACAAAAATGGTATAGTAAACTCCATCTAAATTTGCTAATGGTTAACATTATGTAACAATTACTCTGTCAGTTTCTTTGCATTCCTGTGTATGTGTAAATGTATTTATAACATCAAGAACTTGAGATAATGTCTATTTGGAAGAAATGTTCGGACTCTTGAAAAAAACGACGAGGAATATTTTACTGCATAATATTTACTCTTTCAGTACTGAAACATCACTCAAGGACATCTAAAGGAAGATAATACACATTTTAAAGGATCACATAAAGAAAAGTGATAGGTTTTAATGAGCTGAATTTCCCACCAAATTACTAAAATTCTATTTTTATGAAAATCTAGAGAGAAGTTTATTACTATCAAAAGAGAATTGATCACATATATTTCACATCTAAACTGAATTCCCAGCATAATGAATTCGAGACAAATTCATAATTTATTATAATTTCCCTTGTTTTAGGCACACATGTCTATAACAGATACAGCATTTTATAGAAATTCAAGAGAAGCATGTTAAGTATTTCAGTGAAGTCTCATAAGAGTTAAGAAAAAACTTACGTGAAGTGCAGGGTACACATATACACAACTAAGGAGAATAATGATTATCAGTTAAGCAAGGAATATATTCTTCAGTCAAATTCATAAGGTACTACACATTAATGAAAGATCACTTCCACTTTACTTAGTTTAAGCATATATTGTAAGGGCATTTATTCTCTTTGACCTCTTTTCCAAAGCACACTTACTTCATTTTATTTCTTAAACTGTGTAGTTACCCAGTTTGTTTTTAAGGTAGAGGGGATCCCCTTTAACTCGCGTTCAGCAGATTTTGTCATAGTTCAAAATTTTGCATAATTGTGTTTTGTGTCATTGGAGAGAGGCGGTGTAGTAGTATGGCAAAAAGCCTGGTCCCTGGAGTCAAAGTTCCTGGGTTTGAATATAGACTCTGCCACTCATCTTGGGTGTCTCAGTTTCTTCATCTGTGACATGTGTATAATAATAGTACCTATCTTACAGAGTTGTAACAGACATGATATAAGCTAATGCATAAAAGAGCATGCACAGAATAAGAGCTTAATAAATGTTCATTGTCGTTATTTGTCTGAACACTTAACAAAATTATAAGTACTTATACAACCGTCAGTCTTTCTGATTACCCTATTGGGTACCTACCATGTGTGGGTACTGTACTAAAAATGAATAAAATATATCCCCAAGCTTTAAGGAGTTCATGGTTTGGTAAAGAAGATGAACATCAGACAAATAATGACAATATAATAAGTGCATAATAGAAGTAGTTCTGTGGGATTACTGAGTCAGGAGTAACTAACCTCTGTCTAGGAAAGTTAGAAAAAAATGTATATGAGTGTTGGGTATGCAGAGGTTTATCCTACTATGCTGGTGTGTTGGTGTTATTTAATTGGGGGAGCCATAAAAGGCAAATGCTGAGGAACTAGTACAGATAAAAAGAGACAGTAGAAACATGATAGCTAAGTACACACTGACTGGATCCTGTATTGGGGGGAAATTGCACTAAAGGACAGGATTGGGACATTAACTAAATTGGATATGCACTGTAAATTAGATTACAGAACATTACTAAAGTTAAATTTCCTGAAGTTGATCACTATACTGTAAAAGAATTTTTGTTCTAAGACACATTGCTGAAATATCAAAGGAGTAAAGGAGAATAACACTATTTGAGAGTAGTTTGTGATATATTTGAATTTTCCTGATATTTCAAAAACAATCTCAGAACCATTTAGCAATGGTTCACCTTCCTCAGCAAGGAACTGAGAGGACTGTATCACAAACTACTCTCAGATAGTTCAGGGGGAAAATGCATATACACTCACACACAGAATGATGAAGCCTATGTGGCAAAGTGTTAAAAACTGGTGACTCAGGGCTTCTCTGGTGGTGCAGTGGTTAAGAA
Organism: Lipotes vexillifer; assembly: GCF_000442215.2. Taxonomy (NCBI): domain Eukaryota; kingdom Metazoa; phylum Chordata; class Mammalia; order Artiodactyla; family Lipotidae; genus Lipotes; species Lipotes vexillifer. The sequence continues at coordinate 62,060 of NW_006771065.1, forward strand.
TCCGCCTGCCAATGCAGGGGACATGGGTTTGAGCCCTGGTCCGGGAAGATCCCACATGCCATGGAGCAACTAAGTCCATGCGCCACAACGACTGAGCCTGCGCTCTAGATCCCGCGAGCCACAACTACTGAGCCCACGTGCTGCAGCTACTGAAGCCCGTGCGCCTAGAACCTGTGCTCCTCAACAAAATAGCCACCACAATGAAAAGCCCGCACACTGCAAGGAAGAGTAGCCCCCGCTGGCCACAACTAGAGAAAGCCCACGTGCAGCAAAGAAGACCCAACGCAGCCAAAAATAAACAAATAAAATAAATTAATTAAAAAAACAAAAACTGGTGACTCGAGTATACAGCAGTTGTATTATTATTATTTTTTTTTTTTTTTTTTTTTT
>NW_006771065.1:62515-101641 GCF_000442215.2 Lipotes vexillifer
TTTTTGCCGTACGCGGGCCTCTCACTGCTGTGGCCTCTCCCGTTGCGGAGCACAGGCTCCGGACGCGCAGGCTCAGCGGCCACGGCTCACGGGCCCAGCCACTCCGCGGCATGTGGGATCTTCCCAGACCGGGGCACGAACCCGTATCCCCTGCATCGGCAGGCAGACTCTCAATCACTGCGCCATCAGGGAAGCCCAGTTGTATTATTTTTATAGCTTTTCTACAAATTTGATATTATTTCAAAAGAGAAAACTTAAGGGGGAGAAGAAAGGAAAGAGCTTCATAGGGAGGAGGCATTTGAACTGTATCATAGAGGCTGAATTCACCAGGTAGATAAGGAGGAGCAGAGGCAGATAGGTAGAAAGCCATAGCAGTGTGAAAGAGCATGACTTAACTTGCAAGGCAGTTCAGTGTGGTAATTTCCGTGTCACTGTAAGAATACATTCTCTCAGACAGCTATAGAGAATTACCTTGGATATTCATTAATCTGATGTTTGTTGAATCTCACTGCCAAAAATTCAAGAAACGTTTAGCAAATTATTGGACTACGTTTATGCCAAAGAAAGCCATTGTTCTGTACACTTGTATCACCAAGAACTCATTCTGAAGTTTTTTTTCTCTTTGACAGCCTGTATAATTCTTCATGGATATTTAGAAATGACAAGGCCATTTATGTGGAAGAGTTTGAGCAGCCTTAAGACCAAGTAGACAGTAGAAATTTAGTATCCTCATACACCTAAATTGAGAAGCAGTTCTCATTTTGGTAGAATCTCATTAGTGATAATTTGGAAATTTGCATGAACAAAAGCAATAAGAATAAAACTATAATTAAGCATTTTATATCATCAGTGTCCGTATTTACTAGCGAAGTATTTTAGAGTGGAGTTGAAAAGAATCTTTTTGTAAGAAATCTTTGAAACAGCAAAATAAGTGATTTGGTAGTAATTTTCACCTTTAGAAGTCAGAATGATTGAGTGCAGGTCATTTTTCAAACTTCCTGTGGTTTTTTGTCTCTTTTTCCTTTTAAAGTTTCTGTTTCTTAAATCTAGAGGATGAAGGTTTTATTTCCGATGGTAGTCACTTAAATTAGTTATATTGCAAATCTTTGATAGCAAGACTTCTATATGTATCTCAAAAAATATCAGATGGCTCTGTGCTCTATATAGAGAATAATTTTTTTTTTAGAGAATAATTTCTAGACATATAAATGAAAGTTAATGGACCTAGTACTTAAACAGTATCCATTCAGTTCCTTGCTGAGGAAAGGGAACCATTGCTGAGTGGTTTTCAGATTGTTCTTGGAATATAAGGAAAATTTGTCATAAAATTTCTAGTGAGGTAGTTGAAGATCATGAAATACACTTAAATTTTTAAAAATTTTCTGAAGCAATTGTAATTTTTCCATATTCTCACATGATTTTTCCATATTCTCATGTATTCTCACATAAATTTGTATCTACATAATCTCTGTATAATGCTCCACTTTGAATTCTTCTGTCAAACAAATTAAAACAGTGGCGCATCGTCCAATCTGAATTATTTATTACAAGATGAATTTTCTTCCATTTTGAGACTGAGCTATGGGAGAAGTTTTTGGTTAAATGAAATAAAGCCAGAGTTGTTAGGATTAATAACACAATTTGTATTTATAAATCTTATTTCTAAAATTAGTAAGATAGGATATTAACTTTCATGGTTTCTTGATGTTTACTAGAATAGTTGAATTTTACGATGTAAAAAATATCAGTTGAATCTTTGTGTGATGCTGTTTGTAGGAAAGTTTACGGTAGATTGAATTGCTAAAGTTAGCATACTTGATTGTGTTGTATAACAAAGGTATGCAAGCTTTTAGAAATCTTTGAAACTTAAGAATTTAGTCATTAGAGAATGTGAAGTAATACGTGTTTATCTTTTCTCTGTTCATAGTTACTCATAAATAAAAGTAATTTGTAAGTTTCATGCTTTGCATATTTTAAACTATTTTGATATATCTGGAAAATGTCCAAATAGTTATCACAGTTGCTTTTTTTTTTTTTTCTGATTGTAATGGTAGTAATATCTGTGTTGTATTTACATGTGTAGAAAGAGGGCTGATTTGAAGGATCAGGAGGTATACATAATTATATAAAAGTATAGTTGTTTTTATTAAGTGTATTTAAAATTCTTTTGAGAGTTCATAATATTTGTTGCTGCTTCCTCTAATTATGAGAAAGGGAAAGAATTGACCAATGCAGGTTTAATTTTTCTTTTTGGTTTTTCTTAGCAATTGAAAGCATGTAGTGAAGAGCATGAAGACAGAGAATGTTTGAACCAAGCTATTACTGCTCTTATGAATCTCCAAGGTAGTATGGACCGAATTTACAAGCAGTATTCACCTAGACGCCGACCTGGGTAATTCCAAACTTTTGAAAATATGAATGCTTATGGAATACTTCTCTTACGCCTGATGTCTGGTTTTCTAAAGAAGTGTTACTTACAGTGATAGTTGCATTCTTGAAAGTTATTGTTTTGTTTTACATTTTTCTTTTGTCCTTTGGTCTTTTAAAATTGGTATTGTTAAGATATATTTAATAAAATTTTTAAAAGATACATTAAATAATTTTTGTATCATTTATATAAGAAATTTAGTGTTATTTTCATTTTAATTCTTATGGCATTAAGAATGATATATAGAGCCTCTACTATTTCTCTTTCACAATAATGAAATTGAGGCATGTATTACTTAATGGCAAAGTTAGAAGAGAGTAAATGCTGTGTGCAAAATCTAGTGTTTAGTTATTTAATGTATTTGTCGCTTGATTTGAGGTAGTTCATACCTAAGGCAATTAAGGTTGCTTAACCATTGAATAAGCTAAATTTATCTGGGTTTTTTGTTGTTGTTGTTGCTGTTTTTTTAGGGATCCTGTTTGCCCTTTTTATAATCATCAATTAAGAAGCAAGCACCTGGCTATTAAAAAAATGAATGAAATTCAGAAAAACATAGATGGATGGGAAGGCAAAGATATTGGACAGTGTTGTAATGAATTTATTATGGAAGGCCCATTGACAAGAATTGGTGCTAAACACGAACGGCATATTTTTCTCTTTGATGGCTTAATGATTAGCTGCAAACCCAATCATAGCCAGTCACGCCTTCCAGGATACAGTAGTGCAGAATACAGATTAAAAGAAAAATTTGTCATGAGGAAAATACAAATATGTGATAAAGAAGATACCTGTGAGTGCAAACATGCTTTTGAATTGGTATCCAAAGATGAAAACAGCATAATATTTGCTGCTAAGTCTGCTGAAGAGAAAAATAATTGGATGGCAGCACTTATTTCTCTTCATTATCGTAGTACTCTAGATCGAATGCTAGATTCAGTATTACTGAAGGAAGAAAATGAACAACCACTTAGATTACCGAGTCCTGAAGTGTATCGTTTTGTGGTAAAAGACTCTGAGGAAAACATTGTTTTTGAAGACAACTTGCAAAGTAGAAGTGGAATCCCCATTATTAAAGGAGGAACTGTGGTGAAATTAATTGAAAGGTTAACATATCACATGTATGCAGGTATGTAAGGAAGGAACCCCTCCAAAATATGTTACTTTGAATTAATTAAACTGAATAAATTGAATATGCAACCTGTTTTATGCTCTACCTTTTCAGATCCCAATTTTGTTCGCACTTTTCTTACTACGTATCGTTCATTTTGTAAACCACAGGAATTGCTAAGCTTACTGATTGAACGGTAAGAAAAATATTTCACTAATATTTAAATTTTTTTTAAAGTTAACTGTTTTGTACCTTGCAAAGTGCTAGGTATCTAGTATGTCCTCAGGTGGTTTTTTTTTGTTTTGTTTTTGTTTTTGTTTTTTTGTGGTACGCGGGCCCCTTCCGTTGCGGAGCACAGACTCCGGACCCGCAGGCTCAGCGGCCATGGCTCACGGGCCCAGCCGCTCCGCAGCATGCGGGATCTTCCCAGACCGGAGCAGGAACCCGCATCCCCTGCATCGGCAGGCGTACTCTCAACCACTGCACCACCAGGGAAGCCCCTCAGGTGGTTTTTGAACATAGTTTATTTGACATTAAATTTGCAGTATTACTATTCTCTTCAAGCAGCATACTTACTGAAATCCCTGTTTATAACAGATCTTTTCAGATCTTAGCAATATTTATAGTGGTAATCAGAAAGACCCATTTTTACAGTATAAAAAAACTATGAATTTTAATGAATTTTTTTCTATTCAATAAAACAATACTTCCTTGAAAAAGACTTTTTACTTCTGAAACAAACTTTTTACTGTGGAAAATTTTAAAACATAAACGAGTAAGTAGAATATAATAAGCCCCATTTATCAGTCATCCAACTTCAATAATTATCAACTCATGTTTCATTGTTTCCATACTGACTTGAACACCCTAATTCCAGGATTATTTTGAAGTAAATCCTTGGCAACATATTTCGTCTGTAAATATTCCCATTTTGTATTTCTAAAAGATAAGTATCCTTATTAAAACCATAATACAGTATCATTATTAGACCTAAAAAAATTAAAATTTCCTTTATTATGATTAATTTTTTAAAATTAAGTTTTGGATTGACTTTTTCTTTTTTTACTGAGTATATTAGTGGTACTTTAAATGCTTTATAGGTTAAATGATAGTATCTGGACTTCAAAATAATTTTTGTTTTACATTTTCAAACTTAACTACCAGAATTTTATCTGGACCTCTATCATTATGTTGTTCCATGAAACTAAGTATAGCAGACTGAGTTAGTATAATGTGCTATGAAGATTTACTTAGCTGCCTTTCCATGTCCAAAATAAGGAAAGCACATGTTAGACATATTTTAGCTATATTTCCTATGGTTGGGGAAGGCTTTTTTTTTTTAACTTTGATTTTTTTACCTTATCCACTTAGTTATGTTTTTTAAATAATATTTAAAATTCAGTGTGGGACTTCTCTTTGGATTTATGTTCACTTATTTCAGGAAAAATACTTTCATTTTAATAAATTAAATATTAAGGACAGATTATTAGATAAGGTATCTCTGTTATGTTCTTTAAAGAGGTCATACTCTTTATAGATTCTTTTCTTGGATCTTTTCCACTGACCTTTCGTATGTTGGTCAATGCTAGTTATTAAACTTTTTTTTGATAAAAGTAAGAATATAAGTACTTAGTACTATAGACAAAGGGCAGTTTTTTGTAGTATGTAATACTTCAAGAGAAGTTTATCAGTAATTGCACTTTTCACATAAATGATAGTAAAGAAGTTTGGTTAGTTAAAATATTTTTTCTGCTGTATTTGAAATCTTTCTCATTTCTGTATGAAGAACCAAAAATTTCTCTCATTTTGCTTTTCTTCTTAGATTTGAAATTCCAGAGCCAGAACCTACTGAAGCAGATAAATTGGCAGTAGAGAAAGGCGAGCAGCCAATCAGTGCAGACCTTAAAAGGTTTCGCAAGGAATACGTCCAACCAGTACAACTTAGGTTTGGCCTGAATATTATATTTTTTATGTGCCATTCAATTTTCAATACATAGTTAGCACAAAAGTTTTTACCTCTTAATTCAGATGTAGGTATTATTAATTTCATAGCAGTTTAAATTAAACTTCCAAAGTTCTTTTTATGTGAAGCTACTCTTAATTCCCTGAAGAAATTTAATTATTAAAATATACTGTGTTATATGCATCAGATATCTTTAGCATGTGATATGTTATGCTTGCAGATCAGGGCACCTAATAAATAAAAATTATAAAATTTCATATGAATTTTGCCTACTGTCAATCCCCCCTCCCCCTTTTTGTCTTCGTTGTCTCATTGTGATCATTTAGTAATTCTGGGCTTTTTTACCATTTATAATATTTTTGAAAGTTCTAGTTCTTTCCTCACTCTTTTCCCACAAGATACATAGACATTTGTTGCTTATCTAAAAAGTGTCATTTCAATAATTTATTTTTTTTCATGCTTTTCCTTTTTAAAAAAATTTTTACTGAAATATAGTTGACTTACAATCTTGTGTTAGTTTCAGGTGTACAGCAAAGTGATTCAGTTTTATATATATATATATTTTTTCTTTTTTAGATTCTTTTCTATTATAGGTTATTACAAGATAGTGAGTATAGTTCCCTGTGCTATACAGTAGGTCCTTATTGGTTAACGGTTTAATAATTTCTAAAAATGTATCTGATAATAACATCTGCTGGTTGTTAGGTTACTCTGTGTGCCTAAGTGCTTTATCTTTTTTATCTCATCCTCACAGCACACTTACTATTTCCACTTTGTTTAAGAGAAAATTGAAACTTAACAGGATAAAGTAGTTTGAGATAGGTCATATGAAGGGAGTGACAGGAGAGGATCCATATCTGACTTCCTAAGCCAGTGCTTGTTTGTTTCAGTGTTCACTGAACACTGAAAATTGGAAGCTCCTTTGATTAGGCTTATTTATAGTCCAAGTGAAAACCAAAGTATTATCTACCTTTTTCCATGGGAAAACTGAGATATCTTATTAATTGTATATGACCTAAATATTTTTTCCCAGTAAATGTTAAATTTCCTTGATTAATATTAATGAATAAATTGGCATTTTGAAACTGAGTATATTAACTGCTTATTTTTCAGGATGATTGCCACAAATAAATGCAGTTTTAGAGGAATGATAGTGCTCCCAACTATATGTCTCTCAGGCAAAACTTTTAATATGTCATTCTTTGCATAAGAAGATGAGATTCTTTACCCCTGAACCATAAAGAAGTAATTAACTTTTTTCTACTAGCTGTGATGCATTTGTACTAATCCACACTCAAATTAAGCCCCTTGACATGAGGCACACATTTATGAGGTTGCTATATTAGAGCAGAATATAATATTAGACTCTCAGTCATATATGTTCTTTAAGTATTTATTTCTAAGCATTTTCTGTGTTCTCAGTCCTGTACTTGTAACTATAGTGAATACAGAAATAGCATAGAGGGACTTCCCTTGTGGTGCATTGGTTAAGACTCCATGCTACCATCGCAGGGGGCACAGGTTCGATCCCTGGTTTGGGAACTAAGATCCTGCATGCTGCGCAGCACTGCCAAACAAAAAAACAGAGCATAGAATATCCTCTTTGCCACTGTGATATTACAGTTGTATTGGGGAAAAGGGATACATGAAACAGTTGTATATTATTCTACTTTAAATGTCAAGTGTGTAAGTGGCTTAGAAAGATACATCCTCATAAAATTTCAGGAAAATTAGGGAAAGCATTTTGGAAGAGGTAAAATCTGAAATTGCTCCCAAAGGATATGTAGGGTTTAGATAGATAGGCAGAAAGGTGATTGTTGGTATTCAGAGTCGTGAGAAATAGTATGAACAAATGCAGGAAGGCAGAAATGAGGGTAGTGTGCAGAGGAAATAGGTAAGGAAAATGACTCAAGAGGAATGAATTGTATTGCAGGTAGTAGTAGATGAGATTAACTACATGGAATGGGCAGAGTTGTCAGTGGCCTTGAAATCCATGCCAAGTTATTAAACTTGGCCTATGAGCATTAAAGGATTTTTAGCAATGATAGTAATTTTTATAATGATAGTAACTTTTTCCAACATTGTATTACAAAATTTTTACATAACGCAAAGGTGAAAGAATTTTACAGTGAACTGTACCACCTAGGAATCTACCACCTAGATCTACTGTTAGCAGTTTACTATCCTTATTTTATCACAGATCTATGGATTTATCATTCTTCCTTTGGTCCATTAATATCTAATTTGGGGGACATGTTTCAAAGTACATTTCTCTTTAAATACTTCAGTTTGTATATAATTAACAGTTCAGTATTTGTTTATTCTGTTGTTGTAAAATGTGTATATAATGAAACACACACATCTTAAGTGTACTTTGAATTTTTAACAAATACATCTCTATAATCCACACTCCTGTCAAGGTGTGTAAGATGTTACTTTCACCCGGCAAAGTTCCCTAATGCCCATTCTAATCAATTTTTGTTCTCATTGCCCAAAGCAGCTTTCAATTTCCTATATAGATTACTTTTACCTGTTTTATACTTTCATGTAAATGGATTTGTGTACTATATACTCTTTTGTGTCTGACTTCTTTCACTCAACATGCTTTTGAGCATGTTGCTTATATCAGTGTTTGTTCTATTTTATTGCTGAGGTGGTATTCTATTATATGAATATACCACAATTTGTTTATTCAGTTTCCCACTGAAGGACACTGGGGTTATTTTCAGTTTTTGATTATTATGATTAAAGCTGCTATGAAGTTTATAAGTCTTTCGTGAACATATTTTTTCATATATCTTTTGTAAATAATTCAGAGTGGGAGGCTGGGTCATAGGGTAGGTGTGTGCTTAATTTTAAAAGACACTGCCAAATCTTTTCCCAAAGTAATTGTACAATATTATACTCTTACCAGCAATTTATGAGAGTTCCAGTTGTTCCTTATCCTTACCAGTATTTAGTGATGTCAGTGTTCATACCTTAGCCAAACAGGTGGGGTATAGTGATGATATCTCTTTATGATTTTAATTAGTATTTTTTCAATGATGCAATGTTGAGAACTTTTTATTGTCTGTTATTGGCTATTCGTATTTATTTGGTCAAGACTCTATTAAAATCTTCTGCCTATTTTTTATTGAGTTGTCTTTTCATTATGGAGTTGTAGTAGTGTATTGAGTAGGATTGGATGCCAGTCTTTTGTCAGATAAATGTTTTACACATTTTTTCTCCCCATCTTTGGATTATCTTACTTAATTTTGGTGAAATCTAGTGATGAGATTTTTTTTTCTTTTACATGATAATAATTTTTAAATTACATTAGATTCTGTAGAAACTAGGAAGTAGAAAGGATGGAAACAGAGTTATTTGAAAACTAGTGTTAGCCTAGAAGCTATCAATTTTGTGATCATTTGAAATACTCGCTAAGCCACTGAGCCAACCAGGCACTTAACGTTGTTTTATTACAGATACCATTAGTAATTTAAAATAGTTTCTTAGTCTGGGAAAAAAACTATTGTCTGACAGTTGCTGGGGTCGCAGGCAGTGGGTGGGAAGATAAACTAGAAATATTCATTGAAATAATGAAGGAAAAATGCTAATGTAATTAATATACACTATCTGTATCTTCGTGGTGGAGAATGGAATGTTTTATTTGTATAGATTGCTTAAATCTCTATTACTTAAATCTCTGTAAGGAATTATTTTTGAGGTACTGTAAAACAAAATAGCTCTCTGTCAGAAATATTTTTGTCTTTTGAAATAAAAGAATGTGAACCTACCTGTAAATTACATAGAAATTTGATGATAGCACTTGAATTTAGAACCAAATACACTACATCTTAGTTGGTTTTCCATTTTATGTGGAAAATATAATTGAAGAACTTAAAAGTTGCTTTTGTATTGGACAGAGTGTGAATTTTCTACATAGAAAGAAAAAGTACTTTTCTTTTTTTTTTTTTTTTTTTTTTTTTTTCCGAGGGCTTTCTCTAGTTGTGGCAAGTGGGGGCCACTCTTCATCGCGGTGCGCGGGCCTCTCACTATCACGGCCCCTTTTGTTGTGGAGCACAGGCTCCAGACACGCAGGCTCAGTAGTTGTGGCTCACGGGCCCAGTTGCTCTGCGGCATGTGGGATCTTCCCAGACCAGGGCTCGAACCCGTGTCCCCTGCATTGGCAGGCAGATTGTCAACCACTGTGCCACCAGGGAAGCCCCAGAAAAAGTACTTTTCCAGAACATAAATGGATAAGTATAGAAGCCACGATTTTTATGCTTATAAATTTTTTAAAGTATAATTTTTGAATAATAAACAGTTCATATTACTGAAGCACTTAAGGTATTAGTTAAATAGAAATTAGAGACTCTTTTGAGTGTTATATTGGCCCTAGTATATAAAAGTATCACCACGGCATTAGAGAAGTGAAAGAAGTATAATTGAATGCTTGGGTTTCACTAAAATGTGTTTCTTTTCATTTTGTCAGGATCTTAAATGTGTTTCGGCACTGGGTTGAACACCATTTTTATGACTTTGAAAGAGACTTGGAGTTGCTTGAAAGACTAGAATCCTTCATTTCAAGTGTAAGAGGTATATTATTTGAAGATTTGATTGGATCTTCTGTCTCATATGAGTTTTTTTTTTTAATTTATGACTTTCAATTTAAGAAGCTAAACTATTTTTCATTTTTAAAAGGCAGAAATAACATTTGGAATAATTTTTGTAGATTCTAAGGAGCTCACATGTGTTTAGAACCACCTGCAGTGTTAAAATCTTGCCTTTTGAAGTTTTTTAGGAGAATCTTTTTTTTTTAAGAAGTCAAAAGTCCTCTTTAGTAAATTTAAGCCCTTTAATGTTATCTCATCTCATGGTTGCCATTCCTTTAAATAATTAAATGTTTGTGTAATTTAATCTGTTTTCTTCTCCTCCTTAATCTTATTCTTCAGTTTTGAATGGTTAACAGATTCTTAAATAATATTTACTTCCCCTGGAAAAGTTTTAGGTGTATTTTTGACACCTGAAAGATAGGAGTTTCCTACCTGAAGTTTCAGAACACAGCCCATGAAATGAAACTCTAGGTGGTGAATATTAAACAAATGTACATATCAAATGTATGCTGTTGAATCAAGAAAATTCATGTTTTCTCTGATAGTATAAGGCATTAATTAAGAATACCATAGTTAAGTCTAGCTTCTTTCATCTCCTGCTTGTTCTTCAAGGCAAATTTTACTTTAAATAGAGAATGTGATTCCTTTGTTTCAGTTTTGAGATGTTTAAAACTCATTTTTATCATGTGTGCTTTAAAATTGTTTATAGTACTAAGTTAATTTTTAACTTAATGTTCTTAATGAAGACACTAGAGTATATGTGATCTAAGAAGCTTCTAAAATACACACACAGGGCTTCCCTGGTGGCGCAGTGATTGAGAGTCCGACTGCCGATCCAGGGGACACGGGTTCGTGCCCCGGTCCGGGAGGATCCCACATGCCGCGGAGCGGCTGGGCCCGTGAGCCATGGCCGCTGAGCCTGCGCGTCCGGAGCCTGTGCTCCGCAACGGGAGAGGCCACAACAGTGAGAGGCCCGCGTACCACAAAAATAAATAAATAAATAAATAAAATACACACACATATTAGAATAAAGCAAGTAAATGATTTTGTTTGAAGACCTTTCCTATACAAGTTATACCTCAAGATAACTAAATAGTTGATGAGGGAAAGTTTTTAAAGAAGCATTGCAACTAATAAGTGAAGAAGGAATGATAGAATGAGAATATTACCATTTCTCAACTCCTAGTAACATAAAAAGAGAGACATTATATGCCTCTTATCAGAAATAGTCTTGCAAGTATTCATGTCAAAAGTTTATCCTGAACCAGATCAAATCTGTATGTGCTGATTTACCGAAGATACAGGGACAGAGAAACATGGCAAATGATACCACAGAGATGGAATTGGCAAAATTCAGACTTGGGAAACTCCACAAGTGATTGAATTTCAACAAATAAATTACAAGCAAAAATGAGAGATGAAAGGGGAACCTGCAGATGAAAGGAGACTTGACACATACTGACTCAATGCAATATGTAGATCTTGTTCAGATCCTATTTCATACAAACTAACTGTAATAAAACATGAGACAATCAGGGAAATGTGAATACTAACTAGATATTTGATGATATTAAGAAGATACTGTCATTTTTATATGTGATAATGGTATTATGGTTATTTTAAAGTTTTTAACTTTTAGATAATACTTAAATATGAATGAAACTATATGATATCTTAGATTTGCTTTGAAATAACATAATGAGTAGAGGGCGGACATGAGTGGGGTTTCATGAAGGTGCATGAAAGTTACAGATTATACGAAGATTTGCAGTTATATCTGTCAAGTAAAGGGCATTTTTGTTTGTGTTCTTTTTCTAGGGAAAGCTATGAAGAAATGGGTAGAGTCAATTGCTAAGATCATCAAGAGGAAGAAACAAGCTCAGGCAAATGGAATAAGCCATAATATTACCTTTGAAAGTCCACCTCCACCAACTGAATGGCATATCAGCAGACCAGGACAGTTTGAAACGTTTGATCTCATGACACTTCATCCAATAGAAATTGCACGTCAGCTGACACTTTTGGAATCTGATCTCTACAGGTAGACAATTAACATTAATTCGCTGCTCTGTTTTCAAGAACCTTGAGCAGTTCCATCTATTTTCAGAACATTTTGAAAATTATTCATGTGTGCTTAAAAATACTTTATTCTTGTGGGTTGGGAAGAAAGTTCATAGGACAGTTTTTAACTATAGTCTGTTCTGCAGGTGAAAGTCATAAATTATTGCTCTTCAGGCCTAGATTAGGTCCTAGCAATCCTTCACAAGAGGAGTGGCAGAGAGAAGACTAATGCAGTACAATAGCAACCACTTTATAGACAGTCACCCAGCTCCTATTCCTAATACTTTCTCATATTGCTTTAGTTTGAGTTGGTTCCATTAAGACAGTATGGATGCTAGGCTCTGGGCAGCTAAGTAAATAGAATATTGAGTGAGATAAGCTTTCTTCTTCTTTTTTCAAATATGTAATCAAAAGTTTTTTTTCAATATGTAATCAAAATTTTAATGTGGGGCTTGACTGGGTTAGGTTTGCAAGGCAAATGAGTAACAAAATTCTTAAAGGAGTAAAGATTTCTTCACTTCCTTTAAGGAGTCTCAAATACTTAAGCTATTTGAAGTCAATATTCACTTTAAAGAAAAGTATATTTTTGAAGTAGTGTGATGATGAACCATACTTAAAACTTCTGAGCCATTTTCTTTTGTTCATAAGGATCACTAGAAATATGCTTGACTATTTTTATCTGTATCCCATCGTTTGTCTTTATATATAAAGCCGTCCCTGCCTCTGTATCCACACAGATCACCCATTTACAACCTAATCTTGTAGCTTCATGGCTTTATCACTTCCAATGTCATTCTTTACTCCAAATCAGACATTTCCTATGGTCATATTCTGAATCTTGTCATCACTCCAAATTTTATTCCAGAATTACTAACTCACACATCTCATACCTTCCTAACCACAGTATTTTCTCTTTTCAACTTGCTTTATCAACTTATTCCTCTGTCATTTTTTTTAAAACCAGTGTCCTTCCCAGTACATTAGCCTCTTTCTGTCCTATCTCCTACCTCATAATTTAAGCTTTCTTCTTTCATTTACAACCCAGGCTCCTGTGAAGAGTAGAGGCCTTGCAAAAAAAACCAAAAAAACAAAAACAAACAGAGTACAGGCCTTATAGGTAATCGCCACCTGCCAGCCCCATCCAGAAAATAAACCCCTACCACTATCATTCCATCAAAAACTTTTCTGCATTCAGGAGCCGCTTTTAAAATACAAACACCCTTAAGAAGTTATCCTGATTAGCAGCCATTGTTTTTTTTTAAAACTGGGATTACACAGGGAAAAGCAAGAATATATAAAGTTTAGTGTAAATGGAGAATGTGGGAAAGCACCAGATATAAAACTTTACCTTCTTTAGAATTGGGTTTCTGATTTGCCCTGACTGTGCTGTTCAGAATTTAGTACACCATCAGAGTTTGTTACCATCTCATTCAGAGTGTCATGTTATATTTTAAGTAATTTGGAGTTCAGGTGGTTTTTGTTGATATTGTAGGATTTTTTTGGTAGGAAAACACAGTTTTTTAAATTGAAATATAGTTGATACACAATATTATATTAGTTTCAGGTGTACAATATTTTTGTGGCTATTTTATTTAAAGTTACTATAAAATATTGGGTGTATTACCTGTGCTAAATATCTTTGTAGTTTATTTATTTTATACATAGTACTTTGTTACCTCTTAATTCCCTCCCCCTAATTTGCCCCTCCCCCTTCTCTCCCTACTGGTAACCACTAGTTTGTTCTCTATATCTGAGTCTGTTTGTTTGTTATATTCATTTGTTTGTTATATTTTTAGATTCCATATATAAGTGATAACATACAGTATTTGTCTTTCTTTGTCTGACTTCTTTCACTTAGCATAATATCCTCTAGGTTCATCCATGTTGTTGTAAATGGCAGAATTTCATTCTTTTTTATGGCTGATTAATATTTGTGTGTGTGTGTGTGTGTGTGTGTGTGTGTGTCTCACAAATTCTTTATCCATTCATCTGTTGATGGGCACTTAAGTTGCTTCTTTACTATGGGATTTGTGATAGGTGGGAATGAAGGGACTTATTCCTTAGATAAAGCAAATAGTACAGAATCAGGTTTTTCCTTATAGTGTCACATGAATGGACATCAGGAATAAGGGAGCACTTAGCTCTATGTGGACCTACTTTCAGAACATAGAAATACCTTTGTTAAGTGATATGTGTATTATGGAAGAAGGGTACCATATGTAAAATACTGACATTCTTTGTAAACTAATTTCTGGTGAAATAATAGAACCACTTAAGAAAACTTACTTCCAAGATTGTTCAGAGTACCCATTTACACTCAAATCTACTGAACTTTTTTATTATTATAATAGCCAAGTCTGTAGGACAGTGATGGCAATGCCAATGGTCAATTTTTTTTAAATTATGTAATCCTGAATCACTGTATACAGTGATTTAATCTGCTCTTCCATCTGATTTTTTATTAAGTATTTCAGGTATTAAAAAATTATAGAAGATAATACAATGCGGGTTCATCAGCAACAAAAGCATTACAAATAAAATTGAAACCCTTTGTGTAATTCTCTCTAATCCCATTTCTCTTCTTTCTTCCAAAGGATAACCACTATCTTGTATTTGATATTTACTATTCCTATGTATATCTTTATAATTTATGCACATACACACATTCATAAACAATATGTAGCATTATTTTGCACACTTTAAGGTTGTTTATACTGATATATCATTCTGTGACTTGTTTTTTACTTAAATTGATTCTAGCATTTGTTGCTGAGTATAGTTCTAGTTTGCTTATTTTAATTGCTATATTGTATTCCATTGTATGAATACTCCACAGTTTATCCAGTCTCTTGATGAGGAGCCTTTAGGTTGTTTGGGATTTTTCACTCTTGGAAACAATGCTTGACTGAACATTCTTAAAAATGTTTTCTTATAAACTGGTGTATCTAGAATGTATACCTAGCTGTACAATTGATGGGTGATCTAGTATGTATATTTTCAGTATTATGAGATATTGCCAAATTATTTTACAATAGTATCAATTTTTACTTGCACATCAGTGATGGAGAGTTCCCTTTTTATCCACATTTTTACCCATTTGGTATTACACTTCTGTTAGTGTGATAGGAATAAAAAGGGATTTCCTTGTGGTTTAATGTTCTTTTCCCTGAGTAAGAGTTAAAGTACTTTTTCATGTTTGTGGCTATTCAGTTCTGTTTCTCTGTGAATTACCTGCTTCTATGTTTGTTCCTTTATCTTTTAGACTCGTCTTTTTCTTACTAAGTTTTAGGAGACCTTTAAATAATTTTGATACTAATCCTTTGTAGGTTAAGTGCATTGATTTTTGCTTCCACAGGAAAGTTCAACCTTCTGAACTTGTAGGGAGTGTATGGACCAAAGAAGACAAAGAAATAAATTCTCCAAATTTATTAAAAATGATTCGCCACACCACAAATCTCACTCTCTGGTTTGAAAAGTAAGTTTTTATTTACTTTGTCTTACTACTTCTTAATGTTATACTTCTATAATATTAAGTCATATATAAGCAAAAATTGTGGCTGAAAATATATTTCTTTTCTATGTGGAACAAGGAACTTGCTTTCTAAGCCATGATTTTCTGTTTTCTTTTTTTTTTTTTTTTTGGTTAGGTGCATTGTGGAAGCAGAAAATTTTGAGGAACGGGTGGCAGTACTAAGTAGAATTATAGAAATTCTGCAAGTTTTTCAAGATTTGAATAATTTCAATGGTGTATTAGAGATCGTCAGTG
Organism: Lipotes vexillifer; assembly: GCF_000442215.2. Classification (NCBI taxonomy): domain Eukaryota; kingdom Metazoa; phylum Chordata; class Mammalia; order Artiodactyla; family Lipotidae; genus Lipotes; species Lipotes vexillifer. Next base: position 78,437 of record NW_006771065.1, read on the forward strand.
CAGTAAATTCAGTATCAGTCTATAGACTAGATCATACCTTTGAGGTAAGTTTTAGGCTTAAATAGTTTATCCTTTTGGGGGGAGATAAAATTAATGTGAAAGAGATTCCTTCTACCGCTGATCTTTTTGAGTAAATCCTTTATAAATCCATCTTACTCCTTAAACACAGTGATCTCACAATATTAGAAAATACATCAATATAAGTGAGCCTAGAATTCATCAAAGAATATGAATTTTGTGACTGTTTAATATGCTTACCTAAATGTAATGAAGTTCCAAATGGATTTTTTCAGTGGTACATTGATTGTTTCAAATAAATGACAAAGAATTTTAAATATAAATGTACAAATTACTTTAATCACCCGTAGTATATTGTCAAAGAAAGAGTAACATGGAGAGAATGCTTTCTAGAACTTAGCTTTTTTTTAATTATAAAATTGTGTATGTTTAGTGTTTATCATTGAAAATTCAGAAGATATAGAAAGTATAGAAAAGTTAGAGACTCAGCCATGCAAATATATTTGCCTTTGGGAATGTGAACTTTTACAATGTTACTAGAAAGTAATCTGGCAGTATATGTTAAAATACAGATACTTTTGGACCCAGAAATAAAAGCAGTGGACTATAAAGTTAAGGTACAAAGATCTAGTTTCTGCAGCAGTAATTGTAGTCGCAGAAAACTAGAAACAACCTGTGTCCATCAGTAGGAGAATGATTGAGTATGTTATCCTATACCTATGGCGTAGAATATTGGTTAGCTACAGAAAAAATAGTGAATAGAATCTGTGTATATTGTCTTGGAAGAATAGTTGTGACATTTAGGGGAAAAGTCATTTAAAAAATCTTTAGAAAAATTAATATGATTTCATTTTGATGGAACAAAACAGAACAAACTGTAAACATGTAAGTGAGCTGCACAAGCATTGAGAAGAGTGTGGAAGGATACATACTCTTCTCTTCACATTGGTTCTTACCATGGGTTGTGATTAGAGGGGAATGGAGGGTTAGACTGATTTCATGTGTGTGTTTTTCTATTTGGGTGTTTGCATGTTATTGATTTGTATGGACTTATTTATATTAAAGATATTAATAGTCAAATATTGCCAAATAATCTATCTAATGGACTAATAATTTCAGTTCTCATTTTGAAAACTCTGAAGGAGTGTATTCATTTTGACACGTTAAGCTTTAGTTTCTTAAAGTGTTGAATATTTATATTCAACAGTATTTATAAAAATAGGTATATGGTATAAAGAATAAAAATACAAAGAATACCTGTTTACCTGGCATCCAGTTTAAGAACCCCTCCCCATCCATCTCCTTCCTTGTCCCTTCAGAGGCAGCTACTATGCTGAATCTTGTGCTTATCATTCTCTTGCTTTTTTCTATAGTTTTACTATTTGTATCTCTAAACAGTGTTGTTTCATTTTGCGTGTTTCTTAATTATATATGAATATAATTCTTCTAAGACTTTTTTTTGCTTTACATATTATATTCCTAAAATTCATCCATGTTGTTTCTTTTAACTATAGTTCATTCTTTTTTTATAGCTGTAACATATTATAGAAATAACTTTACCAAAATTTATTTCTTTATTTGCTTATTTATTTATTTGTTAGTTAGTTAGCTAATGGTCATTTGGATTGTTTCTAGTGTGGCACTATTATCAGTAATATTACCATAAACATTTTCTGCATCTATCCTGGTGCTTACATGCACAAATTTCTCTTAAGTTGTATACCTAGGAGGAGAATTATTGGATGATAGAATAGATAAAATAGATAATGCCCAATTGTTTTCTCAAGTATTAATCGTACCAGTTTATACTCCCACCAGAAGCTTGAGTTTTGGTTGTTCCACATTTTCGCTAACACTTGATATTGTCAGTTCTCTTTATTTTTCTAGTCTTGTGGCGTGGGTTTATAATTCCCTAATTTCTAATGAGTTTGAACCTCTTTTAAGATGTTTTATTGGCTCTTTGTATTGTGGAAATTTTTTACTTTTTTGGTTGAGTTTTTCTAATGAATTTGTATGAGTTGTCTCATATACTGGATTTTAATCCTTTGTCAGTTATGTGTGTTGTAAATATCTTTTTCCAGATTGAAGCTTCTATTTTAACCATTTTTTAAGATGTCTTTTGATGAACAGAAATTCTTAATGTCACATTTACTTATTTTTTCCTTTGTAATTTGTGCTTTTTGGTGTCTTGTATAATAGATCTTCCTCTGTTACCTTAATGTTTTATCTTTCTCATTAAGTCCTTAATCCAGCTGGAAATGAGTTTTGAATCTAATTTCCATTTGGCTAGCCAGTTGATCTCACACATTTATTCAAAGTCCATTCTTTCTCTGTTGATCTGTAGTGTCAGCTGTATCGTAAGTTGAGTATCCATAAATGTGTGGGCCTGTTTTTGGTCCCTCTATCCTGTTCCTTTGATGTATTTGATTATTACTGTGCTAGTGCCACATGTTTAAATTACCGTAATTTTATACTAGTTCTTGATACAGTATAGTAGGGCAAGTCCCCACCAATCATTCTTTTTCAAGAGTGACTTACTCTTTTTTTTTTTTTTTTTTTTTTTTTTCCCAGGGGTGGCCTCTCACTGTTTGTGGCCTCTCCCATTTGCGGAGCACAGGCTCCGGACGCGCAGGCCCTTTTTTTTTTTTTTTTTAGTTCTCTGACCAGGGATTGAACCTGAGCCCTGGCAGTGAAAGCGCCGAATTGTAACCACTGGCCTGCCAGGAAATTCCCAAGAGTGACTTACTCTTGACCCCTTGCTATTATATAAATTTTAGAATCATTTTAAGTTTAATTATTTTAAAGGTTGGGGTTTTGGTAAGAATTATACTGGTTCTATAAATCAGTTATGAAGAACTGACATTTTTACAATAATGAATCTTCCCAACTATGAACATGGTGTATCTCTCCATTTATTTAATAAAGTTTATGGTTTTCTCGATGAAGATCTCACATCTGTTTTGTTAGATTTATATTAGAATATTTTAATAATCTTGTTTTCTTCGTTGATGATATCTAGAAATGCAGTTGATTTTTGCCTGTCGGTTTTATATCCAGCAATATTGCTACATTCTCTCATTAACATTCTATTTGTAGATTTATTTCATGTCTTCACAGACAATCCTCTGTGAATACTGACAGTTTTTCATTTTCAATCCCTAGTCTTTTATTTATTTTTCTTGTCCATTCTAGTTAGGACTTCTGTATAGTACTGAATAAAAGTTATAATGCAGTCACCTTTGCTTTTTCCTTAAGTTAAAGGAAATGAGTTGAGGGACTTCCCTGGCAGTCCAGTAGTTGGGACTTTGCCTTCCAGTGTGCAGGGGGTGAGTGAGTGGTCCCTGGTTGGGGAGCTGGGGTCCCGCATGCCTCACAGCCAAAGGGCCAGGGCGTGGAACGGAATCTGTGTTGTAGCAAATTCGGTAAAGACTTTGAAAGTGGTCCACATCAAAAAAAATCTTTAAAAAAAAAAAAAAAAAAGGAAATGGGTTGAATGGTTTTCCATCAAGTATAATGTTTGCTGTCAATTTGTGTGTGTGTGTGTATCTATCAGGTTTAAAATAAAATAATTCATTTTTAATTAAAAAATGTAATAATGAAGTATAAAATAATGACTGCTTACTTGGTTTACTACATTTTTGTTCAGTTCTTGTCTCCCTCCCACAGCCTTCTCCTCTTTACCAAAACCTTATTACCCTTAGCCCCAAAAGATCTTTCCGTGGAAAAATATTTGAATGCCATGGGATTATATTTTTCTCCAACAGCTATAATTTGAAACTCTGGCTAATCAGGATTATAACTAATAATATCCTGTGGAAGATTTTTTTATTGTTTAATCCTCTAATTTATATTAGAAAAAAATAAGTTTTATATTTATAGATAAGAAATTATTTCCAGCAAGTACAGATAAAAATACTACTCATCTCTTAATTTTAAAAATTGTTTTTCAAATATTTGCAAAAATTGAAAGCTCTGCATCTATAAAATATGATTGAATTGTAAAAAAGCAAATTATGCTCAGTTTATATATTTTAAAGGCATTGCAGGAAAGAAAAAGGAAAATTTTGGATGAAGCTGTGGAATTAAGTCAAGATCATTTTAAAAAATATCTACTGAAACTTAAGTCAATCAATCCACCTTGTGTGCCTTTTTTTGGTAAGTTACTAAAAATGGATTTATATTTTGAGGGAGAGTTTGTTATATAGTGAAAAGAGACCAGCCTCTAGAAGCAGATTGTCCTGATTTTATATCTGAGCATATCTGCTTTTATTAGCTTTCTATACTGATAAATAAAACCTAAACTCTGTATGTAAACTCCATCTATAAAGTGAAGATTCTAGTAATTACCTTGTAGAGTTGTAAGGAGCTCTGTGGGATCTCTAAGACCAGTAGTCTCATTCATGAGGGCACCTCTCAAAGGCCTAACCTCCTCATTCTATCACACTGGGCATTAGGATTTCAACGTATGAATGTTGAACATTCAAACATTCAAACCATAGCATGCACCAAAAATGTCTCCAGGCATTCCCAGATATCTATCCTCTGGGGGACAAAATTGCCCCCAGCTGACAACCACTGATTTAAATGAATCAGTAATTATGCATGAAAGAGGAACTGAAGATTTTCTTCCTGCCCAAAACTGAAGAATAATTCTTTTCTATCTAATTTACGGGCTTTGGGAGGGCAGAATTAGTTTATAAATTTGTAGTCTTATTAACCAGAATTGGCTTAAAATTAATTTATTGATCAGTAATCATTTAAGATCATTGGCATTAAAGATTTATAAGTAAATATTAAAATGGCTAGAATAGATTTAACACTTACAATTTAGACTTTGTGAATGAATCCTCCCTTTTATTTTAGGCTATTAGACTAAGAAATGGCAAATTAAGCTCTTTTTATATAAACCCTAGTTTTCTTTCAATTTTAAATTGTTTCCATCCATGTAAAAAAATTCTTAATGTAAAATTGATTATTAAATATATCAGAGATTTTAGTAGTAAGAACTGCTGTATTATAGGATGTCTTTTGACTTTACTAGATCAGTTGTTTTCCCAAATGGTTAAGTAACCAATTTCAAAACTTTTCTTCAAATACTTTTTTTACTAGGAATATATTTAACAAATATTCTGAAGACTGAAGAAGGGAATAATGATTTTTTAAAAAAGAAAGGGAAAGATTTAATCAATTTCAGTAAGAGGAGGAAAGTAGCTGAAATTACTGGAGAAATTCAGCAATATCAGAATCAACCTTACTGTTTACGGATAGAACCAGAAATGAGGGTAAATATTTTCTTTGCTTTTCTTTAAAAAGAGAACACGTTAAATCCTCTGCCCTCTCTAAGATATGGCATAACCATACATTATGCTCTTTATTTTGCTATGAAAATAATATGAGTTAATTTATCAATAGATAGAAGTGGTGAATAGTAGATATTCTGCACTAACAGTCTGCAGTTATTAATATTATTAGGCACTTTGTCTTGACATTGTTGTTTCTTTGTGCAGCTGGTTTAAGTAGCACTTTCAAAAAATGAATGACAAAGTAGAATGAAAGAAGCTTTCGGATATCCACACAGTAAAAAGAAAATCCACTACCAGTACTATCATTGATTGATAGACATTTTAGATATTTTATATGTGCCAATGTAACATTAAGTAATTAATCCCTTTATAAGAACATTGCATTTAAATAGGGGAAGGGGTTGGGAGAGTGGTGTGTATATATGCATAGTAAAAAATGATTTTTTTAAAACATTTTCTCACTTGGTATTCTGTTTTGAGCAATAGTTCATAATACTGATTCTGTGGTACTATAAGATGTGAAATATCTTCTAAATTAGAGTAAATTACGGTATTATGTTTATAGTGAGTTTTATTGTATTATACTTATTTGAAATTCAGAACATATGATAACTATCAGAATAAGTTCACCTTTCACATTAAAAATTGTGCTACACTTTCAGATGTAGTCTGCAGGTTGGGCATGTTGAGTGAAAATGGTCACTACCATTCCCTAATGGTCACTATCATATCCTCCTAAATTGTAAGATGGTAACTATTCTTTGTTCCAAGTTCAAAACAAAGAACCCTAAAGTCCTAAGAAAAAATGACCTGAAGTATGCACCATTATGAAAATATAGACAGATACTTGCTCTAAAGAAAATTGTCACCTATTTCATCCCCTTCTCTCACTATTTAGCCAACTCTCTGTGATGTGGTGCTTCATAGGGCTAAAGAAATGTTCTTGAGGGAATTCCCTGGTGGTCCAGTGGTTAAGACTCTGTGTTCTCACAGGTGAGGGCCTGGGTTCAATCCTGGGTTGGGGAGCTAAGATCCCACAAACTGCGTGGAGCAGCCAAAAAAAAGAAATGTTCTTGAAGCCCAGATTAGAGTTCACACTGTATTTCCTCCCAGAAATAATGTTACATTGTAGCTGGGTATAATTAAAATAGTAATTTTAGCATTCATATCTCAGTAATTCCTAATAGGTTTCTGTGATACGATCTAGATATCCTACTGTTGTTTATTCTTTTGGGGGTTAGGGGCAGAGAATGCTTTCTTTGTAGATTGACTCAAAATAAGTTTAAAAAGTAGATAAAGTAGCTAATCACTTTCAAAGCATAGTTAACCAAACTAAATAGTATTTTAAAAAATAGAGCAAAGGATGAGAAAATCACAATTATAACTTTATAAAAGTCTTTAAATTACTGTTGGTCCATTTGATTTAATTTAGCTAACCTGAATATAAGAATAAATTGTTTCAATATTGTTAAAGGAGTAAGATCATTTTCTTGAAATTGGCAGAATGCCTGAAAAATGGAAGAATTTTATACTAGAAATTCTAAAGCTCATTTTGCCTACTGCTAAAGCTAGAACCCAGAACTTATTTGTATATATGCTTCTAAGCTACTTCAAAATTAAATAAAGCTAAATCCAGTAATTTGCTTCTAAGAAATTTTTCTAAGGAAGTCATCAGAAATGCACAGAAAAATTTATGCACAAGGAGTTGATAATAACAATAATTATTACTATAATAGCAAAGAATTAGAAAACATCTATGTGGGTTACTACCTATATGGAAATTGGTGAAATAAATTCTGGAACATCCATCTGATGAAGTATTATATAGTTAAAGTTTGTATTATTTAAAGTAAATAAACCATACAGAAAAAAATTAATTGAATACTTTCAAAAGGCTAAAAATAGCTATGTGGTGATCCCAATTTTGCAGGAAAAAAATTTCAATATATGTATAATATTCACACACAGAGTTAAAACATTGGAAGGATATTCCAATAGTAAAATGTTAACAGTGAGATCTCTGGTTGGTGAGATTACTGTTTATTTTTCTTTTTGTACTTTGTTAAATCATCTAAATTTTTTACTTAAAAACTTGTATTTTATAAGCGGCTCATGCAGCTCAATATCAAAAACACAAACAACCCAATCCAAAAATGGGCAGAAGACCTAAATAGACATTTCTCCACAGAAGACATACAGATTGCCAACAAACACATGAAATGATGCTCAACATCACTAATCATTAGAAAAACACAAGTCAAAACCACAATGAGGTATCACTTCACACCAGTCATAATGGCCATCACCAAAAAATCTACAAGCAATAAATGCTGGAGAGGGTGTGGAGAAAAGGGAACCCTCCTGCACTGTTAGTGGGAACAGTGCTTTGTGACCACCTAGAGGAGTGGGATAGGGAGGGTGGGAGGGGGGCTCAAGAGGGAGGGGATATGGGGATATATGTATACATATAGCTGATTCACTTTGTTGTATAGCAGAAACTAACACAACACTGTAAAGCTATTATACTCCAATAAAGATGAAAAACAAAATTTTAATATGTCTATTTTATAAACTAGTATATAAATAAATATTTATAAATTAATTTATAAAACAACATGTAAGCTTGGAAAATATTTTTTTAGTAAAGACAAAAAAGTTACTTTGCTAGAGGCTAACATAGATATGTTTATATAATTGTTCTTGAAATTACTTTTGAATAGAGTTTGATCCAATTTATCTCTATTTTTTTCTGATCATGAGTTTCATTGTGGATTATAACTATAATTCTGTTTTAATCACTTTTGACACCTTATTACTGATGATCATTTTGTTGTTATAATGAGTAGGAATGTTAACTGAGGGATACTGAGCCATTAAGATGGTAATAAGTGAAAAATCTGTTCATCTTCTTAGAAGAACTTTAAGACTGGAATATACAACTTACATAAAAACTTTATACTTTTATCCAAAAATAGAGAGATTGGAATCAGCAATTCTTGAGGACTTTTCAGACATTAGGATCTGTTAATTTGTTGAAGATATTTTTGTATTAAACTGATGAAGTAAACATTTTAATAAAATCTAAAATATGTACTCATGGATATTTGTTTAATTCCAGAGGTTCTTTGAAAACCTTAACCCCATGGGAAATGCTTCTGAAAAAGAGTTTACAGATTATCTGTTCAACAAGTCACTAGAAATTGAACCCCGAAACTGCAAACAGCCACCTCGATTTGTAAGTCCATTACAGTTTTGGAAAAATTTGTTTTTTAAAACAATGCTGTCTTTAGTGTTCAACAGACTATTTCCATTAAAATTGTACTTTGCTTGAATAGCTGTTTTTAAGTGTTTTGTTTTGCAGTGTTTATACTATTTCTAAAATTATATATACTGTGGGGGAAAAGTTAGCATTTTGATAAAATCTGGTTCATCCTTTATCTTAGTACCACTTGTTTATCTGTCCATTTTTGATCCTTCCTAGTATAAGGGGAAAAGCTGTGAGAAAGTGAGAACCTAAATGGCAGGTAGCTAATGGAACAGGAAATGAAAAGACCTGGGAAGGAGTAAGGAGAGATATCCGTTCTTCTGACTTGACCCTCGCTCCTGCCATAAGAGCACCATTGTCCGTAGTTACTACTGGAACCCACCTCTCTCACTAAAATTTGCTGCTATACAGTCGTTCCTTTTATTCCTGGGGTTCGCAGTGACAACAGAAGTAGTAGAAGACCAATTCTAAGTAGCTGAAAGTGAAGCAAGGTGTGGAAGGAAGTAAAAACATTTGTGATACACCAACTTCGAGCCAGGTTGTTTCATGTTACCTCATCTCCACAACAATTGTACGATATTGATCTTACTCTCATTTTACAGACATGAAAACTGAGGCTCAAAGGAGTTAAATAACTTTTTCAAGGCTTGCATAGCTAGATATGGGCACACTTGAGGTTTAAACTCAAGTTACCTGAATCTGAGTTCATGTTTTTTCATTAGGTTGCCACTGGGAGAGGTTTTAAAAGGGAATAGAGGTTGAAGGTGGGAGATAATGATAGCAATTTTTTCCAAAGACTGCAAAGTATCATTGTGGAGGTTGGTAATTTATTATTAAGGAGAGGGAAAAAAACGATCTTTTTTTTCTAAAGCACCTAGCATAATATGTTGCATATATTATGTCTACAGTGAATATTTGTAAAATTGATATCAGTAATTTGAAGAAGTTTAGGCTCAAGTGTTTGGGGAGCAAACAGTTGTTTTCACATAGATTTCGCAGTATTTTATTTCTGTAGTATGAAAAGAGGTTTACTTATACAGTATTCGAGTCAATGTTAATATTAAGCCAATCAAATCCCAAAGCGTTCCACTGGAATGTTACAGACTGTCCTTGCAGACTGGTATTTATTGTACTCTCTTAACTGTATGCTAAGAATTAATAAGGTAATACTAAGTCATAATAAATAAAGTACATGCAAGTTTGTAATCATAATTATATTTGCTTTTCCTAGCCTAGGAAATCAACTTTCTCTTTAAAATCTCCTGGAATAAGGCCTAATACTGGCCGACATGGCTCTACCTCAGGTACTTTACGAGGTCATCCAACACCATTAGAAAGAGAACCATGTAAAATAAGCTTTAGTCGGATTGCTGAAACAGAGCTTGAATCAACAGTGTCAGCACCAACCTCTCCAAATACACCATCTACTCCACCAGTATCTGCTTCTTCAGACCTTAGTGTGTTTTTAGATGTGGATCTCAACAGTTCCTGTGGTATGTATTTGATGTAAACTATTGGGCAAAAAAAGGAATCTTGTGTTTCAGTTAATTCCTTTCATCATTTTAATTAGGAAACTGTAGAATCCTTTGCAAACTATATTAGTGTGAAAAGTGACATCTATATGTGAAAATAGTGATTAACATGGGAGTAAAGCATTATTTGTGCATTGTTTATGCATATTATTTTTTAATTTATTCATTCAACTAAGATTTATTTAGAACCTTTTGAGCCCCAATGCTACTCTAAAGCGGAGCAGTAGACAATGAAAAAGAAAACAAAGCAGATAAATTTTGTGAAGGAAATTTAAAAAGAGACCGAGAGGGAACTACTTATGCTAAGAAAGGAAAAACATTCCAGGTACAAAGAATACCAGGTTCATTCTTTAAAAACGAACATGGCCAAAGATGATGATAAAATTCTGAACTCTGTGTGTGTTATTACGTATGTTACTTTATGCAAACATATTTGAAAAATATAACCGTACATATTACCTTCCTTTTCAAATTGATTTTTCTCATTCCAATAGGAAGCAATAGCATCTTTGCTCCAGTCCTCTTGCCTCATTCAAGTAAGTAAGAATTTGAGTCGATTCTAATGAAATGACTATAAAGATAATAATTGAATTGGTAAAATTTGTATATGAATATTTTGGGTTTTAGCAACATTTCAAAATTTTAAGAAATGAATGAAATTCTTATAAATAAATCAAATTATTTTCTTTCAACTGGGTACTATTTATACTTTACTACAGTTTATTTTCATCATTTTACAACCTGTCTATGTTCTAGGGGCTGTGTGACATTGAACAAATTACTTAGTATATCCAGTTTGTTAAGGGTCAGATGAGATAACTATTTAGAAGCAGCTAGCGCATTACTTGGCACAGGATGAGCAGTGATTTCATATCAGTTGCCTCTCCTCTTCCCCACTCCTTCCAATTCATTTCCTATAGGAATAATACTAAATGTTTTTCAGGTTCCCAGGCTAACCTTGATCACTTATTTCTTCTCATGAGCTTTTTTTAGTTAAAGCAGCATTTTAAGTAAAATACTGTCACCTTTCTTTCTATAGTCATTTGTTTAAAACAAAATAACCCAAAGGGACACAGCAGCTTCAGGAATAATTCTCCCAAGATAATCTAGAGGACTTCTGCTTCTATCATAGTAAAATGTGAATCATTTAGATAGTAGCAAGAGAGTTTCTGTCTTGTGAGAAAAGTAAAGTTTTTCTTTTAAATGTTTAATTCTGTACTTTATTTTAATTTTTAAATTTTTATCAAGGTGATATATGCATAGAGTTTTAAAAGGTAAATAGTGCTTAAAACACAAGATGAAATTAACAACAGTTCTACCCGATGACTCCCCAACCCCTTGTTTTCCAGTGATTCTTCCACATTTTTAAATGATGTTTTTATATTTTTCTCTCTCTTGAATCATTAATTTTAGACAGTGTTTACTGATTTCCTATTATGGTAGATGAAGATTTCACCCTTTACCTAATATACTTAGCGCATTTGGGGAAAATATTATTCACTGCCAAGTCAAGGAGTATATACTCTGATCATGCTTCCTTTCTTGTACAGCTCTGTTTCCTGAAGTTAATAATAGCTTCATTAATGTTTAGGATTTTTGTTTGTTTGTTAGTTTTTAAACATCTATTGCTACATCTTCCCACACCCTTTTACAGCACAGTTTTCCTTAAAGTCAGACCATTTAGGGAAGTTATCTAGGATTTTTTGTTTTGGGTTTTTTTGTGTGTCTGTGCTTTTTAACTTGGAAACTTCCTTCCTGATGCTCTTTTGTCCTGCTCCAGTTGGGACTGGTTGCTGTCTTGGCCTCTGACCCAGCTGAAATCCTAGAACTTTCTTTTGTTGTCATACTAGAAATTCCCTTCATCTCTCTTGTGTTGGATTCTTGTTTTTTGGATTCCTTGTCTTCTTTCTTGATATGCTTCCTTATTTTGGTAGGGGTACATCTTTAGTAGCTACCTGAAAAAGGATACATAGGATATAAATTTTTAAGTTCTTGCATTTCTGAAAATGTATTTATACATTTAGCTGTTAATAGTTTGGCTGGGGGAATTCCCCAGCAGTCTACTCCACGCTTTCACTGCCAAGGCCCCGGGTTCAATCCCTGGTTGGGGAACTAAGATCCCACAAGCTTCATGGTGCAGCCAAAAAAAAGTTTGGCTGGGTATGGAATTTTAAATCATTTTCAGTCAGAATCTTGAAGACAGTTTCCCACTGTCTTCTAGCTTTCGTACTTGCTGTTTAGAAGTCTAATATCATTCACTCATAAATTATTCATGCATAATTTTTAAATGCCTATTATATGCAGGTACTGTTGTAGGTGTGAGAAAGTAGCACTGAACAAAATAGACAAAAATCCTTCTGACAGTGATGCTACATTCTTAATCCTTTTTTTGAAAACTGGAGTTTACTTGCTGTAGCAAAGAGACCTCAAAATACAGTGTCCTACATGAAATAGAAGTTTACTTCTCAAAATAGCCAGAGCAAGTAAACAACTCCACTCTGTAAGGTTTTCAGGCTAGCAGGGCAATCCAGGATTCTCAAAATTTGGCTTCCATCTCTTGAGTCTTGAGCAGCTGATTTGAGTTGTTACCATTTTTCTACCAGCAGGAACATGGAGGGCAAGGAGCTTTGTTACAAAAAGTGATCTGGGAGTTGCAGGTATCACTCCTGCTCTCATCCCATTGGCCAAGACTTAGTCACATGGACACAGATGCAAGGGAGGCTAAGAAATGTTGTCTGTAACTAGGCAGCCTTTTGTCTTGCTAAAATTCATAGGATCCTATTACTAAAAGGAAGAAAGGGACAGGTGCACTGGGGGACAATTAGCAGTCTCTGCCACATTAAATTCAAGAAACTTTTAGGATCTTCTGTTTATTCCTAATGATCTATACATTCACAATGATCTGCTTTGATGTGGGTCTTTTTTTCTTCTTTGATTTTGCTGTCTATAATGAGCCCTTTAAATTTAGAGATTCATGTCTTTGATTTCTAGAAAGTGTTCCTTGTATCATTTTTTTAATAATTTCTTCCCTGCCATGTTCTCTGAGTCCCTTTTTGGAGCTTCTTTTCCATATTGTACATCCTAGATTCATCCTCTGATTTTCTTTTATCTCCTCTTGTCCATCTCTTTATGTGTTCTGTTTTCTGGGAGATTTCCTTACTTTATTGCCCAGCTTTTCTATTTTTTTTTCATCTATCATGATTTTGAATTTCTAAGAATTCTTTCTAAATTCCCTCTGATCATGCCATTTTTATATCATCCTAGTCTGGTTTCATTATTCAATTTTTGAAAAAAATTAATTTTGTTTCTGGTATGGTTTCTTTTCTGAGTTTCTTTCTTCTATTAGTTGTGGTCTGTGGTCTTTCATATTGGAGGTTTTTCTTTCTTGTCTGGGATCCTTAGCTTTCTGTTCATATTTTAGAGTGAGGCAATATAAACTGATAGGAAGTACAATATCCGTGGGCAAAGCTTGTTGCCTTGTAGGTTTCACTGTTAGAGTGATAGAGTGATGAGAATTTTTTTTTACTTAGGAAGTCCCCAAATTTCAGAATCTATGAGGCATTTTCTTTCTGGTGGGAATGTGGTAATTGCCTGGCCTCACTAAGTAGAGAGAATAGGATTTAGGGGTTCTCACTGGCCCTTGTATAGACGTAATCATATCTTCTATTTTCACATCCATGCCTTCCATTATGCCGAGTGCCTTTAATTCCTGATCCCTCCTTTGGTTCTCTGGGGGCAAATCTGCTGCTGTTTGTCAGTCCCACTCACTATAGACATTCGGGTTTCATCTTCCTCCATTTGTCTCCTTCATGTACATTATAGTCCACCTTGATGCATTGAAGCTTCAGGATCCAGATGTTTCCTGGCTTCATTGAAGTTTGTGCATGTTTCTTATTTTCCTGGTTGTTCAGCAGTGGAAATGTATTTACTACATATATTAGTTTCTAGTGCTTCTGTAACAAAGTGCCACAAACTGAGTGGCTTAAGGTCCAGTTCTGTCCAGTTCTGGAGGCTAGAAGTCTGAAAATCAAGGTGGCAGGGCTGTGCTCCCTCTGAAACCTGTACGGGAGAATCTTTCCTTACCTCTTCTGGCATTTGCTGGCAATCCTTGGCATCCTTTGGTTGGTAGATACATCACTTTAATCTCTGCCTCTGTTGTCACATGGCCATCTTCTCCTTGTATCTCATTTTCTCATCTCCTGTTTTTATAAATACACCAGTCATACAGAATTCGGGCTCACTTTCATCCTAACTTGATTAAATATCTGTAAAGACTATATTTACAAATACGGTCACATTCATAGGTGCTGGGGTTAGGGCTTCAACATAACTTCTGTGGGGGGGGGACACAGTTCAACCCATAACACTATGCCATTTGAGAACCAGGAATTCTAGACATTATTCTGGGTGGTAGTAAAATACATTTTCCATATGATAAAGAAAATCATGTTTTGAATTTTAATTGAAAATATTGAGAGTAACTGCATAAAATTCTGAACATCTTAAAATCCTGAAAGAAAGAAAAGTATGAAAAGTGCTCACATACAATGGGGAAAACAGCAGGACTGCATTAACAATGGGCATGAATAGACAGTTTACATCAAAGTATGAGCAAGCCTATGTTAAAAGATACTCATATATTACTTATCCTTTGTAAATTGATATATTAGTATGATCCTTTTGGAAAGAAATCGGAAAACAACAACACATCAAACCAAAATCATGTGTGAACAAAAAATGTTCACACCCTTTCGTTATTCATTCAGTAGAGAATTGAGTACTTGGTACCAGCTACTCTGCCAAGTACTAAGGATTCAACAGCAAACTAGAAAGACAAAGTCTCTGCCTTCATTTACCGAATACCAAAAAATTTTTGTGAAGAAGTCACGTACATGAAGATCACATTGTTCATCCTGCTTCCATGGTTTTTCTACTTTACTTTTAGCTCCTTAGTCTCTCTTGTTGGTTTCTCTTCATTTTCGCAACCTATTAACATAGGAAGGCCCTAAGTCTCTGAATCTCTTTTCTTCTCATTCACTTGGTGTCTCGTTCACTGTTATATCATCTATATGATGATAATTCCCCAATTTTTTTTCTCTGCCCAGAACCTGTCTCTTGACCTTTAGGCTCATGTGTTCAGTGACCTGTTCAACATCTCTATTTGGATATCATCTCCTCTGAAGTTGTTCTTCCCATCGCCACCTCTTCTCAGTTATAACCACATTTGTCTAATTGCTGAGGCTGAAAATATTAGAGTTATCATTACTTCTTTCTTTTTCTCATACCCCAAATGTGATCCATCAACAGGTCTTATTTACTTTCAAAATATATCCAGGATCTAACCATTTCTTTACTGCTGCCACCTTGGTCCAAGCGACCACCATCACTTACCTGGTTTATTATAGTAGCATCCTAACTTCCCGCCTTCCACACGTTAGTCTGTTTTCAATACAGCAACTAGGTCCTTTTAGCATGTAGGTTAGACTCTTCTCACCTGTACTTAAAGCCAGTGGCTTTCCATCTTAGAGTAACAGCCAAAGCTCCTTCAAAAGGACCCATAAGGTCCTATGCAGTTTGGCCTTCTTTGATCTATCAGACTTCATCATCTACTCTTCTCTTCTATTGTTTACTCTGCTCCAGCTACTGTGCCTCCTGAACAAAACAGACAAATTCCCACATCAGGACTTCTGCTCTTGCTATTCCCTCCACTTAGAGTGCTCTTCACCCTTCTGGCCTCATGGCATGCTCCCTTGCCTCCTTCAGGCTTTTGCTTGGTGTTACCTGAGTGAGGTCTTCCCTGATCACCCTCTTTTAAATTGCTCCCCCTTCCCTACCTTATATTTCTTCTTTTAACTTATAGCCATTATACTTTTACTTAATTATCATGTTTATTCTCTCTTATCAACCTAGAACATAAGCTCCAGAAGGACGTGAATTTTTGCTTCCTGTTCACTGCTGTATCGCTAGTGCCTAGAAGAGTGCTGGCACTATAGCAGATGCACAATAAATACTTGTTGAGTGGATGGACAAGTGAATGATAAAAAATTGGAAGTAACTTACATAGCTAGCTAACATTACAGAAATTGTTAAGTAAATTATCCTACATTCACTGGTTTGGAATACTAAGGTTATTTAAAATGCTCACAAAACCTGTATAATATTGTGGAGAAGTGCTCTTAATAGAAAATAAAATTGAAGTTGAACGCCACACTTCAACAAGGGTTACTGAGTGCCTCCTATGGAGAAACATTCTGCATTTAAGTGGTTAAGTGGGCTGACTGTAGAGTCAGACTCAGAAACTTTCACAGCTATCCCATTATCATTAAGGTATTTTCTGCTTCCATGAGCGTGTGTGTTTCTGTAAGGAAGAGAAGACTCAACTAAGTTTGCCTTAAGCAGTAAGAAAGCATTCTGACTCAGATAGCTGGAAGTCTGGAGGAAGGCTGCTTTAAGACTGGTTGATTCAGTTATTAATGATAACTTTAATGATGTTATTAACGACCAGATTTCTTTTTGACTGTTGGTGGTTTTGTCCAGATTATCAGCTTTATCTGAGGCTGTTTTTCCTCAAGGTCATGAGAGTGGTGGCAGGAGTATTGGTTATGTGCTTCCTTGTTCAGTCAAGTGAGAAAGAGAGGTACAGAGAAAGACTGACAGACTGCTTTTCCAAAAGAGCAAGGAACTTCCTTTTCAGTAGCCTCTTGTAAACCTCCTTTCAAATTTCAGTAGTCTGAATTAGTTCATGTGTCGACAACCAGTTACTCTGGCTGAGGGAATGGTCTAATCAGGCCCCACCTCTGGAGCTAAGATCAGCTTTCACTGAAGCATACAGCTGTATGCATAAAAGAGAGGCAGATAAAAATCTGATCAAGTTAAGAAAGTCCGTTGTCTACTTCTTGACTGGAATTGGGGTGCCCTGGGCAGAATTGGCTGACTAAACCATATGGGATGGATTCACCATCACCAAGAGACAAAGACAGGGCAAAGTTTGCTGGGCAAGCAAAAGGAATATATTCACAGCAGGTACTGCCCTACCTAACCTCCTCACACCATCTGCCAACACCCCATAGGCATACTTTTTGTTTCTGCTACTGGCACGGTGAGCCATCAAGACACTCTGAGGTGACTGCAGAATCACGTGATCAGGACGGCAATTTTTGACGTGGAGTAATGAGTGACATCTTTACTTGGATGTCCCATAAGCAGTTCACACAAATTCAGTGTGTTTAAAATTAAACTCACCAACTTCTTTCCCAACTAGCTCCTATAAACCCACTCTCAGTATAATGATAAACAAGCTATAATCACTATCTTTACACCAACTGTGTGTGGAGATATTAAAATAGGGAATTGGTCCATAATTACAGGTATTTTTTTAACCATATGAAAAAGACAAAAGAAGTGAACATGAAAATCGTTCTTATTCTATGTCTGGTTGGCATGTTTGGGGTAATTTTTCCTCTAATACTTTATTATTTTGTAAATTTCCTTTAATGCAGTTGTGTCATGTTTCCATTATCAATGAAGGACTTGCAAATAGAAGAGTCCTATGATACAACCCTACCCTATGGTCTCCTATATGGAGGTTTTATTACTTGTGTAGAAATGTATCCAATAATAGCTGCTTCAGAAAATGCATGGTATTTTACACTGAGAATACTGTTGATTAGCTAAGGATTTAATTTTTGACTGTTGTCTAAAACCAGTCGTCTACACTGCATGTTTATGTAAGTTAACATGATGTTAAAATAAGTAAAAATAATGTTCACTTCGGGAAAAAAAAAGCATGGTCTCTGTTTATGGATGATCTTTCTCTGGAAGTTAGTACAGTTTATACAAACAAAAGGCTTTTCAGGGAGCAGAATCTCCTTATTAATCTTAATTGAATAGTATATTTTCATTTAGCAGTGGTACCTAGTATGTGCCAGGCACTACCACTGTGTTACATGCTACAGATATGAAAATAAATACACACTGCCCTCAAAAAGCTTACACCTTAATGGAGAGGATAGCTAAACCAACAGTCAGCTACAGTACAGTCTGACAGATACCATAGCAGAGGTGATCACAGATTGAAGTAAAGTTTTGTCTTATGATTGCATTGTGACTTGTGGTTAAACTAATCTTTTTTACCCCCAGAGTCTTTCTTTAGTTCGTGTGGTAGTTTACATAAACTAAGTGAAGAGCCACTGATTCCTCCTCCACTTCCTCCTCGAAAAAAATTTGATCATGATGCTTCAAATTCCAAGGTAAGGAATTCCCTGGTGGTCCAGTGGTTAGCTGCGGGCTTCCACTGCCAGGGCACAGGTTCCATCCTTGGTTAGGGAACTATAGATCCTGCATGCTGCGCCTTGTGGCCAAAAAACAAAAACAAAAAATCAAATTCCAAGGTAGTCAACAGGACTTAGGTTTGCCTCAACTTATTCAAAGTTGTGAATCTTCAAAATAGTGCTTGTTTTTATAAAGAGTCTGTCAGTTACAATTTGGTCACCCATTATGGCTTTTAAATATTTAGGTTGTTTTATTTAGAAAAATACCTTGAATAATTGTTTAATCCTCATAATTTTTCTAAAAAAAGAGGCTGGGCAGATTCACAGATGCTCAGAAGTACTTTTATTTCTGGTGGAGATGGAAAGAACTTTAGTATTCAAACCATTCTCCAAACTTTCAGCTGGTGCTTCTCAAACTTTAGGTTGCATCAGAAGCACCTGGAAGGCTTGTTAAAACCAGATGGCCAGAGTTTCTGATTCAGTAGGTCTGGGGTGGGGCCCACGAATTTGCATTTCTAACGAGTTCCCTACTAGTGTTGATGTTGCTGATCCCTGGATCACACTTTGAGAACCACCACTGAGCCTCACTGGGGATAGTAGAAGTAAATGGCCAAAAAGCAGAAGCTGGATATTAAGTCCTCTTGTCCTTTCGTGTCCTTTCATGTTTACAAAGCTATATATTCTTTTTACTCACTTGCCCATTATTATAAATAAAACCATGTATTTATAAACTGTATATATAAAGCAAGATAATCTGAGGCTTTATAAGATTTCAATTAAAACATCTCATATATCAAAATATTAAACTGGGCCCTGAGTGAAACTGGGAGTAATTTACTCATAAATCTGATCATTAAACCAGATTTACCTGTTTTGAGGCTCTGGATTTAACTTAACACATAAGAATTTTTTAGTCTTCTTAAAACTTTTTCTTACAGATTTTTCAGGAGAACAGAGGTATAAATTAATCTTTTTGTTTTTGAGGGAACTATGAAATCTGATGATGACCCCCCTGCTATTCCGCCAAGACAGCCTCCTCCTCCAAAGGTAAAACCCAGAGTTCCTGCTCCTTCTGGTGCATTTGACGGGCCTCTGCATAGTCCACCACCACCGCCGCCAAGAGATCCTCTTCCCGATACCCCTCCACCAGTTCCCCTTCGGCCTCCAGAACACTTTATAAACTGTCCGTTTACTCTTCAGCCACCTCCACTGGGACATCTTCACAGAGATCCAGACTGGTTCAGAGACATTAATACTTGTCCAAATTCTCCAAACACTCCTCCTAGCACACCCTCTCCAAGGGTACCACGTCGATGCTACGTGCTCAGTTCTAGTCAGAATAATCTTGCTCATCCTCAAGCTCCCCCTGTTCCACCAAGGCAGAATTCAAGCCCTCACCTACCAAAACTGCCACCAAAGACTTACAAACGGGAGCTTTCGCACCCCCCATTGTATAGACTGCCTTTGCTAGAAAATGCAGAAACTCCTCAATGACCCTAGCCATATGTAGTCATTGACACTGGAATGGTATTTGTAAAGTTTTTTTTTTAATTTATTCAAAAAAGGCATAGTATTTTAGTACTTTTTAAAAATAATGCTCTTACAAAAATGCTACTGATCAAATAAGCTTTTAAATTTGGAAAAATAAAAATACAGAAGTCCTTTACCATTATCCTCAGGTGATCAGTAGCATTGCCTTGTCTTGGATCCTCAGTGCTGCCCAAAGGCCAGTATAAAGAATTTATATTTGCACTGTAGACTCTGCTAAAATATGGTTTAAAGTGACATTGATTGCACTGAAGGGGGATAGTGCATTTGTGGAATTTTTCAAATTTGAGTAACAGATGACTTTTTGAGGCAGTGAATTTATACACATATAGGGGGTGTGTGGTGATACTGATTTTCAAGCCTCTTTGACCATCTTCTAGTTTTTACATTTAGGAAGATCGTGGGTAACACCCACTGTTCTTAAACTCTTTAATGCCATGTCTTAAAAGCCAGAATTTGCTGCTGAAGACAAAAGTGAAAAATAGAACGAAAATAATAGAATGCACTGTTTATTGTTTTGTCGAAATGTAAACAGACTACCTAACCCAATCATAGAGGAAAAAAGGGCATATATCTTATACAGATGTGCCTTTTTGTTTTTGCAGACTATGGTGTCTTTAGCTAACGAGTTGCCTATTATTTTGGAAAACAAAGTTAATATGCCATACATGTACAGTTTTGTTTATATTGTACATTTAAAGATAATGCTAATAACCTATATAAATTTATGTGACTCAAGGCCTATAATACAGTCTGCTACTTTACTAATTCATAAAGCCGGAGGATAAGTTTCTTACGGCATAGGAACCAACTGCATTGCCTTCAAAACCAAGTAACTTTCTCTATAAATCTGGTGTTAACTAAAAATTTTTAAAGTATTTTTTTAGATTGGTAATATTTAAACCAGCAGACACTTAAAGCTTTATTAAACTTTTTAATCAGAGACGTGATTAAAACTTTTATTTGCCATTTGTACTCCTTCGTTCTAAGTGATGAAAAAGCGTGTTTTCCTCTTAGTGCCGTAGCAGCAGTTGTAAAGTAGCCAAAAGCCACATTGTTTATTTACTGGTCTGTGGCCTTTTACTGTGCTTTGTATCAGAGTTCCTAACAAGATTAATAAATCACCCCAGTCTTAATTTTTAGAAGACGTTTAAAATATGTGTTTTCATTATAAGGAACAAGGGGGTAAGATTGTTGAGTTCTGTAGAAGTAATATATACACACATTTTCAATAATTTGTGCAATTTAAGTTCCATAATCCCAAAGAATTTAAGTGATGTAAACTTCAGAGGGATAACTTTGTCTTCGCCGTTAAACGCAGTCAGAAGCTTCTTGCAACCATTTTTACGCATTAAGAAGAAAAATTAGGAGCATGTTAGGAATTCTCTGTAAGCAGGATTATAGCCATCCTTGGTAGGATCTTGGAAGCTGCCTTGATTTAAGGCCAGTAATAAAAATTTAAAAAGTGTGAATCAACCTCCAACTAGATAAAAACACTCATCAGGTTGGCTTTGTCCGGAAAAGTAATTTAAACTGCCGTTCGTTGAGGCCGACTTGTAATTTAGGGGAGAACGAGGCAGTACCGCGCGCAGAGTAAGCCTTGGCCTGCGGCTGGGCCACGCCGGTGGAACGCCGCCTTCCGGTCTTTGTGCCTTCGCGCACGCGCTGTGGCGCCAACTCCGCCTCCTGGAAGCGCCGGGCCCCTTGCAAGGCGGGGCCCGGGGCGGTCTTGTGGGTGTGACGTCGCTGCGCTCGACGCTCAGTGTTGCCGGGCGGCGATGGCGGCTTCCCTGGAGTCCTCCGGGGAGGAGCAACTGCGGAACTTCGTGCGAGCTTTGGAGAAGCGAGATGGCACGGTGTTACGACTACAGCAGTACGGCTCCGGCGGCGTGGGTTGCGTTGTTTGGGACGCTGCTATCGTCCTTTCTAAATACCTGGAAACGCCCGGGTTTTCCGGCGATGGGGCCCACGCGCTGAGCCGGCGGTCGGTCCTGGAGCTGGGCTCTGGCACCGGGGCCGTGGGGCTCATGGCTGCTACCCTCGGGTAAGAGCTTGGCGGGAGGTGACGCCGCTTTTCGGGAAACCCCGGTTACTGGCTTCCCATCCTTGTGCCTACACCTCAGTCAACGTTATTTTATAGGGCAGATGTCATAGTCACCGACCTAGAGGAATTGCAAGACTTGCTGAAGATGAATATTAATATGAACAAGCATCTTGTCACTGGTTCTGTTCAAGCCAAGGTACTGAAATGGTTTGTATGGCCTTTCAGCTTGTTTTAAGATAACTGTAGTCTGCTTTAAATTGTGTTACACTAAAAGCATGATTAATACGAAGGGGACTTTCTGGGTCTTGTTTGTAAAACAGGTAAAACAGGAATATTTTAAATTAGTGAAACAACAGTTTAAAATATTGGTTGACATTTTTAAGGGGGGAAGAAATAGAAGACTTTCCTTCTCCTCCAGACTACATCCTGATGGCCGACTGCATATACTATGAAGAGGTGAGTATTTAATAGTGAAGGCTCTTCCTTTAGAAGATTTAAACCGTATTTGGTGGATTCTAAAGCACGCATTTCTTCGCATTTTAACATCTGTGAATGCAGGATATTTGTTCCATAGTTGATGACACAGTAAAGAGAAAATAAAGGTCTCCAGGAGGTACATATATATACACTCATGATTAACATAGAGGCCCATGAAGCATATTGAGAAAAGTGTTATGTGCATTTTGCGAGAGGTGTCTGTAAAATTTTTAAAGGATTTTGCCATTTGGATCTCCTGTAAAAGACTAAGATTTCTTCTTTTTTTTTTTTAGTTATTCCTAGTGAATGTGTTAATCATGACATTAATAATTAAGTTGCATCGTAAAGAATTCATTGTTCTGTGGCAAGATTTATTATATTTATATAATTTTTTTTTAGAATATCAGTTTGTGTAGTGTTGTGGGCATCGCTCATTTTTTTCAATAATGAGCATTGAACCAACTTATGTTCTAGTTAGGGTTGGACTTGGTTTTGTAGGTAAATTGTTGATTGTTTAAATCCCAAGTTAAATTAGATTAAGTTAAATTTTAAGAGTGCAGTCAATTCCATTTGTTTACCCATGGGGACTCCAAAATGCAATCACTTGAATCCTTTCTCTGGAAACTGAAATTAATATGATGGTTGATTAGTTAAGAAGAGTTTACTAATCATCAGTTACAGATCTGTAACTACCTTTACTTGTTTGGATTGATTCAAAGATGGATGAATTGTAGGGAAATTATAATTA
>NW_006771065.1:101663-107914 GCF_000442215.2 Lipotes vexillifer
TAATTACCCCCCCACCTACCCTACTGCCTTTTATAGTAAACATATAAATTTTTAAAAGTCATAAAAATCATATTCCTTTTTGAACAGTCTTTGGAGCCACTGTTGAAAACCCTAAAAGATCTCAGTGGATCTGAGACTTGTATTATATGTTGTTATGAACAACGAACAATGGGAAAAAATCCAGAAATCGAGAAAAAATATTTTGAGGTGAGTACTCTACTAGATCTACCTTTGTAGTGATTACCCTTCAGAGAGGCTATATGTGACTTTGTGTTAAAGTGTATTGTGGTAATTTTGAGTAGGGAAAACATTCTGCTTGTATGAACCCAAGGAGAGGATCAGTATCCTTCATAGCACACCATTCTAATAACCGCCAGCCTCCCTCCCCGCCGCCTTTTTAATCTTTTCTGATTATTTATTTTTCTTTTTTAACTTGTCAATCTGTAAAACAATGTAAAATAATAATGTGACACCCTTGTCTTTCCTGAGAAAGTTTTCAGCATTTCTTTATTAAACGTGTTGCTGGCTTTTAGGAACATGTTAATGATGTGTATATTATTTTTGGAGATGACATCATAGAAACATGACATGTGGTATCCTTTTATTTTAGTGTTTTCCACGGTATTTTTATGATAGCTTTGACCAGTGTATCCTACCTATTTCGAGGTTTTTCTTTTTTTTTTTCTTTTGAAAGAATTAAAGACTCACAGGAAGTTGTGGAATTAGTACATAGAATCCCATTTATCTTTCACCCATCTTCCTCCAGTGGTCACCCAAGCCCTTTTTATGGGCAAAAATCCACCACATTACAAGTGACTCCTCATAAGGGTCCATCTGTATAGCCCTGCAGTTTTATCCTCTGAAAGGGTTACTTCGGGTAAAGTGACTCTTCATGACTCTGCCTCAGATATATGATGAAATGGTTTTTTAATTTTATGTTTTTCTTGAATATGAAGAATGTTAATAAACTTTTGAAATAATGTATAATTGAAAATTTTATTTTATTAATCAATTTCAGTTGAGTTAAAACATGTAAAATGCACATGTATCAAGTGCTTAGCTGAGTTTTTCATGTGCCCCTCCCCAGTCAGTACTCCAAAGGTAACCACCATTCTGATTTCTGTTACCACAGGATAGTTCATATTATTAACTATAAAGTATATCTTTTTTAAATTTATAGCTTCTTCAACTAGACTTTGAGTTTGAAAAAGTTCCTTTGGAAAAACATGATGAAGAATATCGAAGTGAAGATATTCACATTTTATACATCAGAAAGAAAAATTCGGTAAATACGTATTTGGCTTTTCATCCTCTGAAGCGATTTCATTAGCTGGACACTGTCTCTGAGCTTGTGTGTGATGTAGATGTTAATTTTCAAGTGGGGAAACAGCTTTGATGATTCACTGGACTCGGGCACTAACTCTCAGTGTTAAGATTGCCTAACCTACCTGGCCTCAGGTTTTTCCTCTAAAATAAGGCAGGCCTCTTTTGTAAAGGTCTTTTCTAGCTGTAAATTATATAGCTTTATTATTGGGCATTACCTCAGACAAGGAACTTAACTATTTATAAATTTCTGTTATCTGTTAGAGGTTTTAAAATGCCAGTTCTGTCCTTTGTGAACTCTCTCCAACCATTCATATGTTTTTTAATGGTCCAAGTAAACTATAAAAAGGTAGATCTGTCCAATAAAGAAAAATGCATTCAGTAAAGTAGAATTTATATATGTTCCCCTTTTTGGTTGCTTCCTTTACCTGTTATACTAATTACATTTTATGCACATTGCCTCTCCGATGTCTAGAATTTGAACCTGTAGAAAGGAAGAATTGTATCTCATTCATTTTTGTACTCCAGCACCTTCTATATATGTGACTGGTATAAGGCAGGGGCAAGATCAGTTTTATGAATTGAGAGTGCTAAATTTACTTAGTTCCATTTGTTTCTATTATCTTTCCTTTGAATTTGTGATGAAGTTTTCTGATTGTGTGAATTCTTGCCAAAAGCAAATAATGTGTAATTTTTGGAGTCAAGACTAGGTGTTGAGACTATAAGTAAAGAAGAGCTGTAGGATTAGTAATTCAGATCAATTATTATGTGGCATGGCGCTAGAGACAAAAAGATAAAAAGATAAATTTAAAATGTCTTGTGCCTTAAGGGATCCAGTTTTAGCTGAAGCTGTTGTATAGTTTTAAAAGTAGATTTCTTTTTTTTTGAGGCATAAAGATTTTGTGTTTCCTAAATATGAAGGCTTTCTTTTCTTCAGAGAATCATTTGTTTCTTTAACTTACATACTATAAAGTTTACCCTTTTAGAGTTTACACTAAAGCGATTTTTAGTATATTCACAGAATTGGACAACCATCACCACTTTTTAAACCCCATACCTGTTAGCAATTACTTCTTGTTCCTGCCTCCCCCAGCCCCTGACAACCACCAGTCTGTATCTCTGTGGATTTGCCTGTTCTGAATATTTCATACAGATGGAATCACACATTATGTGGCTTCCTGTGTCCGGCTTCTTTCATTCTGCAGTGTTTTCAAGGTGCATCCATGTTTTATAGTTGAATAATATTCCTTTGTATAGATATTACCACATCTTATCCAACCATTCATCAGTTGATGGGCATTTCTGTTGTTTCCACTTTTTGGCTCTAGGGAATAATGCTGCTGTGAATATTCATGTAAGAATTTTTGTGTGGCACATGTTTCAGATCTCTCCAGTGTATGTATACCCAGAGTAGAATTGCTAGGTCATACAGAAACTCTACATTTAACTTTTTGAGAACTTCCCAGAGTGTTCCAAAGCTACTATACCATTTTCCTTTCTCACCAGCAATATCTGCAGGTCGCAGTTTCTCCACATCCTCACTAATACTTATTGTTGTCCATCTTTTTTATTGTAGTCATCTTAGTAGGTATGAAGTGGGTTTTATTTCCCTAATGACTAATGATGTTGAGTATCTTTTTTTTTACTGACCTTTTGTACATCTTTACAGAAATCCTTTGCCTGTTTTAAAATTGAGTTGACTTTTCACTGTTGGGTTGTAAACGTTCTTTATATATCCTGGATACTAGACCCTTACCAGATATATGACTTGCAAAAACTTTCTCCCACTCTGTGGGTTGTCCTTTCATTTTCTTGATAGTATGTCCTTTGAAGCACAGAGGTTTTTGATTTTGATGATGTCCAATGTATCTCTTTTTTCTTTGGTTGCTTGTACTTTAGGCATCAGCAAAGACCATCTCTAAACATTATGCATGGCTGTTCATTTAAATTGCATTAGCCATTACTAGGAATATTACCTAGTATTAAGTACCCAGTAAATACTTAATTTATGATAAGAAATCAGTGTTTTAAGGTTTCCATTTTTTTCTTATAGAAATTTCCGTCGTGAAATCTAGTCATCTTACCCAAGCCTCTAACAACGTGGGTAAGCTAACATTGTGAATGGAGCATGTGAATACAGCATGGGAAGATTGTGTTCACAGATTTTCCCAGCATGTCCTTAGGGATCCGATATATAGACAACCACCACGGGCTACCTGCAGTACGAAAAATGATTGACTGACTGCCTACCTGCCAATGGGCCTGAAATCCAACTTAGTTTACTTTTAGCTCGGCATCAAGTTCTCCTTAAAAGAAACATGTTTCAGTCACTCCTCAAATAAAAATAGGTACTGAGGTTAGCCTAAAGTCTGCCAAAAATAGTGAAAGTAGCATGGTTGACTTGGCGTATTTTCAGGAAAGTAGAGATAAGTTGATCCGGTTTCTAAAGAGAGATAGCAATTACTATTTAATAATGTTTAAATTCAAATCAATAAATTTTAGCTTGTCTTCAAGATAAATTTTAAAAAAGGTTTTTATTTTAACGTATTTATGCAGTGGTTTTTATCATTAAGTATCTTCCACTTCATTGCTTTTAAGATAACTAAAACTTGTGTTCTTTTACTTTAAAAAAAAATGAAAATACTGTTTTGTGGCCAAGTTCTGTGCTTTTCCTTCACCACACTGACTACAGTATAATTTACTATGTGAGTTAGATAATAGATTATACTGTAGTCAGTTGATAAAGATGAAAGTAAGATATCGGGAGATTGGGAGGGAGGAAAAGGTATCTTTACAAAATTGTTTATTGGAGAATGGAGTGAAAATAAAAAGTCCAGCTTCAGGCTCTTGCATTTATGTGGCTCATGCACTTTTCCTCATGTATAGCTTCCAGGAAAATGCGGCTAAAGTCACTGGTGTTAACTTGTTTATATGAAACAGAGAAAAGTATTTAAATGACTACAAATGTAGTTCTGTATACATTTATCAAATGATTTTGATTCTGTGTGGTCTCTGTTTTATGTTCTCATGAGAATCATCTGTTCACAGACTGATCTATCAGGACTTCAGTTGCATGGTTCCAAAGTGTAATGGTAACCAGATGGATTTCTGGTACTTACAGGCATTGGTGCTAGGTGGCACAATGTATATGTTAAAATAAACATTGTTTTTGAGATCCTGTGACTTTGAGGATGTTTCAGAAATAGCTTTTGAGAAAATGAACATTTAAAGACGGTGACTGGTTTCCAGAAAGAGCAAAAGCAGCCCTAGAGAAATCAAAGATTGACATCAAGAGAACAGTTTTTTCCTTCAGGCTTGCTTCAATCTTTAATGTTTGTTCTTCTGTTTTGTTTTGTTTTTTTCAGACTGCTCTTAGCATTTCATTAAGCAGCTTACTAAGCAGTTAGTGTAACCTAAGTATATGATATTTCTTTAGTTACAAATAATACCAGGTATTACTAGTGAAGTCTTAGAACAAATGACCACTTTCTGGCTTGTTTCATAACATCATAGAGCTTGGTAGAAATTAGTTTAACACTGACCAGCAATAGTAGTCCATCTAGATTCCTCAGATACCTTTCACCCTCCTCCCATTTTCACTGTACTTCTAAAAAGAGTCGCTGTGGGTCTTGCCTGAAGTGCCCTTGACAGTCCTGTAATGAAAGCCCAGCTCCTTTACCTCAGACAGGTGACCATACACCAAAACTTCCTGGAGGGGTTGGGCTGAAGTCAGCCTCTGCAACTTAGCCAGAATCACACCCTTGCTGTGTGTGCTTCCTCTTGTTTCATGTCCTATTCCCACTCCCTTATCACCTCCTTAATAAATCACTTGCATACATTCATTGTCATCTGTTTCTGGGGAACTAACCTAATGGTACTGACTACAGAATTAAGTAATTTGTAACAGAAAGTCAAGTGAGTTTTATTATCTTATTCTGGAATAAGGCCAAAGCAGAGGTTAAAAGGTGCCAATCCCCACGTTCTAGGATCAGAGAGCCACGGTGATTAGGACCAGTAAGCACTGCAGGGCTTACTGAGGGGTGCCACATCAGATAACACGTGCTGTCACTAACCACCATCCCACAGACACCTGAGGAGGCCTGGGAGAGGTCTTCTTCTGGAGAAGTGCAGTGTTGGGGAAAGGGATTTAGTCCTCTGAGCTCTCATGAGGGAGGGAACAGAGTGCATCTGTACTCAGAAACCACAGGAGGGAGACCTGAGGGAATAATTCAAGACCCAGGATGCCTCCAAGAAGGGGAGACCAGCACCTTTTCCACCTGGTTTGGTTTGTCTTTACTCAGCAGATGAACACATCTGTTTAATCCCAGAGCATGGGAATGGAATTGGAGAGGCACTGTGGGGACTGTCAGGCAGCGAGGCATTAGAGATGGATCGTGCTGGCCTGAGGACTTCTGCAGCGACATGGGGAGGTTAAAAGGCAGGTGATGCCGCAGATGAGTGAGGTGTGATGCCACTGTCTGGGGGTCAGCCAGAATATAGGCAACTTTGAAATCTCAGTGGACTGCCAGGGCCAGGAGGAACTGCTCAGTAGTGGGCCCCTGGTCTTCCAGGCGAGTGGGGGTTGCTGCTGTGCACAATGAAACACATAAGCTGCATACCACAGTGCAGTGATGGCCAATTAGAAAGCCACCCCCCAGAAAGGCAGTGCTTCTCAAACTAGCTGTACATGGAAAACTAAAAGCAAGCAGACCATGTCCAGGTCCCATCCCAGTCCAGTTAAACCAGAGGCATGGTATTTTTTGGTGAAGGGCTCTGGGTGGTTTTAATGTTTAGCCTAAATTGAGAACTACTGCAATAAAGAAACCTCTTCTAGCATCTGCCTCCCAAAAAGAGAGCAAAGAAAAGGAAAGAGAAGTATAAAAACCATCTGTGATTAAAGTGGGTCTATACTTTAAAGGGAGGGAAAG
>NW_006771065.1:108229-109373 GCF_000442215.2 Lipotes vexillifer
AAAGAGCTTTGA
Organism: Lipotes vexillifer; assembly: GCF_000442215.2. Classification (NCBI taxonomy): domain Eukaryota; kingdom Metazoa; phylum Chordata; class Mammalia; order Artiodactyla; family Lipotidae; genus Lipotes; species Lipotes vexillifer. The sequence continues at coordinate 108,242 of NW_006771065.1, forward strand.
ATCCGATGTGGCATTTTCTGTGAAATAGGTTTTGAAATAAACAGGGCTGAGTTTTAGAAACTAAATATCTGAAAATTTAGAGAATCTGGCCGAGAGGGTAAAGGTGATGCTACTCAAGAGTAAGGGGGGATTCAAGAGCTGGGAAAAGAAAATTGTTACAGGTGTAGCCTCCAGTGACTATATATCAGTTATAACTTTGAAGTGTTTTAAGGTTACATAGCTTTAAATCTTAACCTTCTACAGTTCATTACCAAGGGTCCACGGATCATACGTTTGGTGAGTTTGGGAGTGAAGTTAGGTTATTTAAAATTATTTTAAGAAGTATTAATAATCCAGAATGACTGTAAGTAGGGCTTTTTACACAGCATACCTAGTTTCCTTGTTAAATGATGTCACATACAGTATTAACTCAGTCTACAGACATTGTATTCGTTTAAAGAAAAGTATGGGTCATAGAAATATGACTGTTGTTCCTAAGGTTCCCTGTAGATGGCATTGCTTGACTTTGTCTTTAAACAGTTTATAGACAGGAAGTTGTTAAAATAGAATATTTTGAAATGGAATCACACTTGCATTTTAAAGGTGAAGTAAATTAGATTTTAAACAGTAAATGTACCTATCATGAGTTACTTTCAGAATATTACGTGGTTGTCTTAGTTCGTTTGGGCTGCTATAACAAAATACCATAGACTGGGTGGCTTATAAACAACAAATTTATTTAACAAATTTATTTCTCACAGTTCTGGGAGGCTGGGCAGTGCAAGATCAAGTTGCCAACTTCCTCATAGGCAGCTGTACTATTATAACCTCACAGGACAGAAGGGAGAAGGAACTCCCTGGGGTCTCTCTTATAGGGCACAAATCCCACTTACGAGAGCTTCACCCTCTTGACCTACTCACCTCCCAAATGCCCTACCTCCAAATTACCATCACAGTGAGGGACTAGGTTTCAATATATGAATGGGAGAGTGGGGGGGTACAAACATTCAGGCCATAACAATAGTGTAAGTGAAAAGGGATTTTTTTCTTATAAAATTGTATTTATCTTTTTTTTTTTTTTTTTTTTTTTTTTTTGCGGTACGCGGGCCTCTCACTGTTGTGGCCTCTCCCGTTGCGGAGCACAGGCTCCGGA
>NW_006771065.1:109616-129720 GCF_000442215.2 Lipotes vexillifer
GCGGGCCTCTCACTGCCGTGGCCTCTCCCATCTGCGGAGCACAGGCTCCGGACGCGCAGGCCCAGCGGCCATGGCTCACGGGCCCAGCCGCTCCGCGGCACGCGGGATCCTCCCGAAACGGGGCACGAACCCGCGCCTCCCGCATCGGCAGGCGGACTCCCAAGCACTGCGCCACCAGGGAAGCCCGTATTTATCTTTTTATTGCATTTTGATATGCCTTTTGAAGTTTTGACTGTCATTCATATAGCTGCATACATTGCAATTCATAAACCATTTCTCTGCTATTGGTATCTTCCATGAGAGACAGACATTGCAAAGTTCTAAAAATTAAATTCACCTTGAAAGTACCTTTTATATAATGCATGATTTTACATCTGAGGTACTTGAAACTTCTAATTAATTTCAATTAGTTTTTCAAACCAGTATACCTTCTTCATTAGAGTAGTAAGTAGCTTTTACATCAAAAGACTGAAGCTCTGTCTTTGGCTATATCACAGTTCTATAACTGATACTTGACTTTCAGTTTTAATTTTTCCTCAAGGAACATCAGGATTTGAAAGAGTTTTTGATTCACTGATAATAAACATTTAAAAAGTAGAATATTCAGTTTTCATACCATAGAGACCTTCAGGCTGTATTTGAATTAGAAAAAGCTTGTGGCAACAGAATTTTACTGAAAATTAATCAGGTAATGGAAAGACAGAGTTTTCACTTTAAATGATTTTGGGCAGGAAAACAAATTCTGAAATCATTTTCACCGGTTAAGTTAAAACTGTTAGGTATTTGGGGTCATTTAAGACATTGTCTTAGGTCCTTTTGTGTTGAAGTTCTGGTAAAGATCTAGTGAGTCCATCAACTGTGAGATACATTTTATGTAATTCATTATTAATAACGTAATTTTCAAATAATAGGTTTTAAAATATGTTAGAGCAAATTATCTCTATGATAATGTTTTTCTCACAAGCATTCTGAAAACTATCAGCACAAGCCTTGAGACCAGATTATCTGGATTTAAATCCCAGTTCTGCCATTTACTTAGCTCTGTGACTCTGTGCCTCAGTTTCCTCCTATGTGAGGTGAAGATCATAATAAATTGCCTCATAGTTTGCCATGGGGATTAAATCAGTTTAATACATGGAATATCTGGCACACAGTAAGCCTTCAATAAATGTTGTGATTATACCAGAGATGGAATTACTTTACATCAGGGGATGGGAAAATGTAATAATGCAAGTCTGTGTTGCAGTGCGAAATCTGGGCTTTTTTTTGGGGGGGGGGGCGGACCCGCCGGCTCAGCGGCCATGGCTCACGGGCCCACCCGCTCGGTGGCATGTGGGATCTTCCCGGACCGGTGCACAAACCCGTGTCCCCTGCATCGGCAGGTGGACTCTCAACCACTGCGCCACCAGGGAAGCCCTGGGCAACTTTTTTAGAGTATAGAGCCCTTATGAACATCACTGCCTCATCATGGTGGGAATGGCACCTGGGGTGGTAGGAGCCTGAGAACACTGTTGCACAGTACCGTTAGTTGAACAAGTAAGCAATTTAGAAAGAAGGAAAAGATATAGTGGAAGGAAAACCTTTGTTTGCTGTTCATTTTTATGGTTTTAAAGCAAGTGCCATGAGCATTCAGAGGCCAACAAAAACAGGAAATCCTCATTTCCAAATAACGGAGCCTGGGCTTGCTGGCTGGAGCTCCAACATTCCACCATACTGGACCCTTAGCGAATTTTTCCTTCTGTGGTTCTTATCTGTATTAAACTGAGACCAGATAAGTAGTAGATAAGTGGCACCAGGTCATTATTCTGAAGTCTGGGGCTTGATGTATCTGCATAATTACTTTCAGAGTTTAGATGTGTTCATTCTAAAAGAGCAAGGTGACTGTAAAGTACTTGTGTAGCAGTTGCCTCCTGGATAAACCGTCTTTTACCATGTAATCAGTATATATGATGGGTTGCAGGAGCTTAGTTTAACTAATCCCTCAGGCTGACTATGTCTGTACCAACAGATAAGAATGAGAGTCAGAACCGTGAATTGCATCTGCTTCTCCGTCAGCCAGAGTAAAATAGCACAAGTGCTTAACTGCATTATATTAAACTTTCAAGATATTTTTGTTTGGCAGTTGATGGAAAAGATTGTCATGAACACTAGATAGCTGGTCTTAATTTTTAGAAACATCTATTGCTTACCTGTAATACACTTACTTTGGTGAAGGATATAAGTTCACACTTTAATATTCACAAGGTTAGAAACAATGATATTTCTTCTCTGCAAAACAAAATTAAGGCTTTTGAAAAAGAGCTGTTCTAGATGCAGTCCTTACAGGGTTAAATGTTGAGTACTTAGCAGATTTCCTTCATGTCATTAGCTCTAATGAAGTACCGCTGGCAGTCTGTTAAACCCTTGACGGGTCAGTGCTTTTAAAAACTCTTGAGTAATTTTTTAAAAGTTAACTTTTATTCCAAGTTGTTAATCTTCTGAAGTCCAGGCATTTAACAATCTGAGTTCCAGGTTCATGTGTTGGCTCATTGGTGCTTTGGATAAATCACTGCCAGAGTTATGTGAATATAATACACACAATCCCATGTATCTACATTCGGTACCTGACCTTGTTCTTTTAGGAACGTGTCCTGAAAACCTGCTTGTACTGCATGCACAGTACAGTTGCATATTGGGGCACACCAAAATAAATAGCACGTTTTATCCAAAGCTTAGATGGAGAAGCTTGATATTTACATTCCAAGTGAGTGTAAAGAATAATCTCATGGCATGTAATGGACATTGAACGTAGGCCCGGTTTCTTGAAACTTAGAAACAGGAAAAACAAGTTTCACACTCCCATAAATAATAAATGTTTAACCAGAGAGTGCCTTTAGGTTTCAGTGACATTTATGAACATAGGTACAATGTACTTTTAAAATAGCTATCATCTTTCTAAATCTTGCCACAAGGATTTTAAAAAAAAATTTGTCGTTCAAAACTCCTTTCACTCTCCAGCATATCTCTGACACCCACATTCAGTCTGTTACTCTCTGTCTGAAATAAGTGTCTGGTTGTTAACCTTAGATTCCAAGGAAGAGAGAACGGTGGAGGCTTAGTGTGGCTGGTTGGAACAAAATTCCAAATTAGCTCTGGAAGACAGCCCCAGATCTGTTCTAAATCCACTCACCTTCCCTTTATGCACCCAAGCTTGAACATTCTGTTTTTCTCCTAAGGAGAAAATGGCTCACTTGACTACCACTGAATCTAGCTGTATGTCCTCGAGCAAGTTAGTTTCTCTGAATGTTAGTGTCCCTCTCTTTAAAGTGAGAATGACATCTACTGGATAGCACTGTGGTGATAGTTAAACTAGATAATGTATGTGGACAAGGGTAGGGAAGAAGGCGTCTCCCCAGCATAAGCCTCAATTTGCTCTGAGAGTTCAGACTGATAATCTCTTGCAAACTAGAGGTGGGATAGAAGTCATCCTAAGTAAACAACACATAGCCTGGGCCAGAAAGAACAAAAGCCTCTATTGTCAGAAAGGCGGGATTCCCAGTATAGCAGCATGCCTGTCATTTACCTTTTCTCCCACCTGACTTCTTCACCTTCTCTTTAGACTCTGCCTTCATCACAGGAAGGGAGTAAGAAGTCGCAGGGGAGATCTTGCAATTCTCTTGATTGTAACTGCAAGCCGATTGTAGGTTCCCACTCTCTGGCCCTCTAACTCTGACGCCTCTCCTAAGCTCTGGCCTCGCCTCTTCAGCTGCCTGCCTGGTAGCTTCCTCTGCTCGCCCATCCAGCAGTATTTTTGTCCTGTCTTCCCCCCCTTCCTCTTTCTACTGCTGTCGCCTAAGGCCAGGCCTCATTACCTCTAATTTATGCACCTGTAATGTCTCCCACTTGCAATACCTCCCCACACACCTGTGCAAACAGTGGTGCCGGAGCACTCTCCTGACTTGGAGTTCCAAACTGTTCAACGTCCTGCTCAAAAACCTCCCCAGAGGCTTCCAGGTGAAATAGAAACTCCCATGCTGGGTATTTGATACCCTCTTCAATGTAGCTCCTTTTGCTTCCTTCTTACACTCTCACCAAAAACTGACTTTTCTGGATGTACACAGTGTGCTTCATTGCTTCTGTTAAGAAGCATGATCTTTTTGTGTAGTGGATATTTGTAGCAATGACTTCTGTCCTCCATCAGACCTTCTCCCAACTGACTGATGAAGACTAAATCTCTGTCTGAGAGCCCACTGCACTGACCCCTCTGCCTGCCCCATGACCAAGCCCAGCCAAACAGCCTCATGTCCCCCACCACAGTTTAGGGGTGGGTGTCACATGACCGACACTAACCCCACGGAGCCCTCCTGGGTAAGAGGCACTTCCCCTTTTCCAGGGTAGCTAATGCTAAGGATAAAAGTAAGACTTGAGCTTCCCCCAAATAAAAATCAACACAGACGAAATCAGAACCTAGGTGCAAAGAGAGAAATCAAAACACTGTCCTGATGATTCAGTTTGAGCCTCTGAAACCAACTATGCCTGAAGCCACCTGCACCCCCTGGACTCCCAGTTGTATAACCTAGTTAACTTTGTTCTGCTGGTTTGAGGTTGGGTTTCTCTTCCCTGCCGTGCAGCAGGTCCTAACTGGTAGGTCCTTCAAACTTTTCTGCCTTTCAAACCCTACCCCTATCTTATGATCCTTCTCAACCACTACTTTTCCCAAGAAGTGATCTGCTTTTTAAGTCTTCATTTTGTCCATAATACCAGCTAAATCATCCTAGCAATTGATTTACAAGCTTCCTAGGATAGTGTTGGTTGCTGATCATACTGTGGAAATCTTAACCTATGAAACTACAGAAGTAAACGTCATAAAACTTACTCAGAAAGCAAAAGTGAAGAAATAAAAACCCATTGTGAGAGCGGTTTAACTGTGTTACAAAAGAGCAAACCCACTGCCTTTGCACCCGGAAAATGTTCAGGCCTCCCCCGCTCCATCCCCATCATGGGGCTGTTACTTAGCATTGAGAAAATGAATTGTTGAGAAAACAGATTGCTTCAGAGAGAGTGGATTCTGGGGTAGGAGTAACCCCTGTGTTTAGGGGGGCTGCCTGAAAAGTGGAGGGAGAATTATAGCACGTATTAAGTGAGGTCTGAGATCTGGAAAGCAAGAGTAGGAGCAGCCGTGTCATCTAAGAAAGGTTAAAAAACTGCCTTGCTGCTTCTCATGGGTTACAGGGAAAGCCTACATTTAGTGTGAAGTTTTCATTTCTTACCTCTTTTAATTCCCTTTTGTTACGCAGCTTTCAGGAGAGTCTCATACCTGGGTCGAGCCTATATGTGGTGGCAGAAAGTGAAGAGGCCAGTGTAAGAAACATACTTGCCCCACCTTCACCCTGCAGGGCTACCCACAGGAAGGGAGCAGCAGCATCGGCATGGAGATGGGTCTGGAAGGCCCGGCAGAGCTCACCAGCTGGACAGGGCAGAGCTGAAAGGGCCAGGGAGGGTCCCAGGGCTGCATGGGCCACAGAGAGTGATGCAAAAGAAAACCTCCCCTTCCCAGTATATGCTAGAGCAGGGCTCTGGAATGGAGGCAGACCCTTGGGGTGCAGATGATACATGCAACAAACATTTTACTGAACTTTAGGTGTAATCGTCATGAGCAGTCAAGGTATTTGGAAAGATTGAAGTGAACCTAATTTTTTTTTTAAATATCACCAGATTTGAAACTGTCAATACAGTTTATACTCACATCATGTTATTCCAAATAAATAGGTAGGGTAGTTTTTAAAATTAACTGTGACTTCTTGTATGGGATACCTGAGGTCCTTATGTTGTGACTATACAGCATCCTAAAACCAAGTCGAGAAAAAAAAAAAATCTAAAGACATGAATTTAAGTTTCCAGAATGATCCCTGACTCTCATAAGGGCTAATTTATGAAAGACATAAGACATCCATTCACTTATTATTCCCACAATAGAGACCTGGGTTAATTTTAAAGGCAGCTTTGATGATTGACAGATGATTGGCTGCAGTTGTAGCAGAATTAAATTACCAACCAATAGGAAACCAGATTAAATGTTGGCGTTCATATGGGTGGGCTGGGGACTGTCAAATTTGATGGAAGTTCTACCTTATGTGATCATGCTTAATGTGATCAGGGCTAACATAAGACCCAAGCTAATAGCTAATATTGCCACTTAGCAATTCAGAGCTTTGCTTTAGATAAAGATCTCTGCCCAAGCCTGTGAAATGTGAGCAGAGAGTATGATGGTGTGTGTGTGTGTGTGTGTGTGTGTGTGTGTGTGTGTGTGTGTGTGGCGGGGGGGGGGGGGTTGGGTGGAGGCTGTAAGTAGGTTTGTAATTAATTGATAAAAGCCTGAAAGAGAAAAACAAATACCGTATGCTAACACATATATATGGAATCTAAAAAATTAAAAAATTGTCCCGAAGAACCTAGGGGCAGGACAGGAATAAAGACGCAGACGTAGAGAATGGACTTGAGGACACGGGGAGGCGAAAAGGTAAGCTGAGACGAAGTGAGAGAGTGGCATGGACATATATACACTACCAAATGTAAAATAGATCCCCGTTCTCAGCCAAGTGTGTGCCATTCTAAAATAAACAGAGGGTATCTGCTTCATCTCTAATGAGCAGGGGTCTTAGCCAAAGGTCCACAGAAGGGAGGGGAGGCAGACTGTGGATCAATTCCCCTTAGTCTCTCAGTCTTTCTTCTTTTCACACCCTAGTTGATCTTGGGCCAGATCTTATCAATTGTCCCCCTCACTCTCTCATCACAGCAGACATACAAAGTCACCATGTCTCCTCATTTGTGTTCAATGGGCCAGGCTTGTGGCAGGTGCTGGGGACACCCGTTGGTTGTGAGTTGCTTGCTGTCATGGAAAGGAGGAGGTTCCTAAAAGGAGCGAGTACTCTAGGACAGGGCCCAGAGCGTGCCGAGCATTTTACAAACACTTCTTGTTGTTATTGTTACTCTCACTATGGGAGCATAGATGATGGGCCTGGTTTTGCAAATGTGTTTCCCTCGACTCCTCCAGCCTATCAAATGGAAGGACTCCTCAACTCCACACTGCCGTATTTCATTGTTCTTGAAAGCATCTAGGGTAGCAGGTCTGCCCAGGCAGGCTGTAGACACTGCTTGGCCCGTGGGGCTCCGGGGCCTGATTTAAAGCTGCCCAGCCTTGGGAAGCCTGCCCTTTGGGTCCTCAGAGCCCCGAAGCCTGATGCTGGCCTATGCCTGCATCCCATGCATTCTCTACTGCCTTCCTCCTGCCAGGGACACTGTCCTCCACAAGAGTGTCCCCAGTCCTGACAGTGTGCCTTCATTGTCTGTGACCCCCAGCTGTGGCAGGGTGGTCGGGGGTCCCTTTGGTCCTTGCTGCTCACTGCGACCTCACTGATTGGCACTCACGGAAGCCCTCAGTGAACACACAAGGGTGCTCTTCTCCCGATGCCTCCATTTTAAAGATTCTCTTCTGTTTGTTTCCAGTGTGGCTCTGGTGACACTTTTTTCACGTTTCTACCTTGTCTCACTGACTCCTTGGCCCCCTCCTTGAAGACAAGAACAGAGTCTTCTTTACACCCGTCATGGTCCTTGCACATTTCACTCGAAGAATATTCCATTAACCCAGCTATCTTTTCCTGAGCGCCTGTGATGCTCGTGGTAGGTCCTGGAGGGAATACAAAGATGAGATATGAATAAAAGTGACAGAGTGGAGAAAGTGAAAGCAGTAGCTTACTTCATAGAGTTTGGTGGGAATGAGGGGACAGTCAGGGTTGAAAGAAGGCTTGTACAGAAGGATGAGAGAGGAGAGATTGTGGCTGAAGATAAAGGGGGGCTTGAGGGGGCGGGGGGCAAGTGGAGGAGCCCACAGTGAGATGCAGAGCACAGGCAGGTAAACTGATTCTGGAAAGAAGAGGGTCAACTCTTCAAAAAGACTAATGGAAGGAAGGGAGGAAGAGAAGGGAAGGAGGGAGGAGGGAAGATGTAGCTAAATTTGGACATGGGTGTGGGGGAAAAGAGGTTCACCACTAATGTCCTAGGTTTTTACTGTTAACTGAATGAAAGAGGGGACTTGGGCCTCCACATTAAGGAATTTAAGCTGCTAAAGGATCCATTACTGGGGTGACTTGGAAGTGGCATCTGTGGCACAGAACTGCCCTTGTGGCCTGATTGGGGGAGATCTGGGGAAAGGGGAGAAAGAAATGCAAAGTTGAGAAACAGGAGTTAACTCTAGGGTCACCCTTCTCTCGCTCCCCCAGCCCATCCCATGTACCAGGATCTGGAGGCTCCCAGGGGAGCACTCTGCTGAACTGACCTTCCCCGGGTTTGGAGGTCCCCCCACTCCCTCCTCCCGCAGAACACCCCTTCCTGGCCTCCTGTCAACCACCTGCTGCCCTTGTTTCAGGAGGTGATCATGGCTTTGGGTGCTCTTCTCTTTCAGGTAACAGTGTGATACTCTCGGGGGTGGGGAGGTCCCAGTAGATTGTGGTTCGTACAGGCTTTATATCAGCTCTGGATCAATATGCCCAATTGTTAATTCTCAGAGAGACTACTGAATAAAATATCATTTCACCATATGGCCAACTTGTCAAATGTACCAAAATAAACCAGTGTACTGAAAGCTTGTTTCAAAGAGTCTCTCTGTATGAATATATTCATGCATATATTTTTCTCAAATATAGTCTCTGAATATAAATATATTCTTTATGCATAGTCAGTGACTCTGAAGATGTCCAATAAATAGGAATTTGTTTTTAATGTAAATATAGTTAATAAATATATATTTGTTTTGGGCTGAGTTGTGTACCTCCAAAATTCATCTGTTGAGGTCCTAACACCTAGAACCTCAGAATGTGACTGTATTTGGAGATAGAGCCTTTAAAGAGGTAATTATGTTGAAATGAGGCCATTAGGGTGGGCCCTAACCAATTATGACTGGTGTCCTTATAAGAAGAGGAGATTAGGACACAGACAAATAAAGAGGGAAGATGATGTGAAGACACAGGGAGAAAGCGGCTGTCTGCAAGCCAAGGAGAGAGACCTCAGAAGAAACCAACCCTGATGGCACCTTGATCTTGGACTTCTAGCCTCCATTACTGTGAGAAAATAAATTTCTATTGTTTTAGCCACCCCGTTTTTGCTACTTTGTTATGGCAGCCCTAGCAAACTAACATAATAATCTTATATTTTTAAATATGAGATGTATTTCATTAGTATTTTAAGGAATGTTTGATTTGCCAAAAAGGTTTGAGTTGTAGTGTGAATTAGATTTCTCATAAATATATTCAAGAAGAAGATATTCATCTAACATATTAAAAGTCTTAACATAAAAAGCAAAGAATTTGTTCAAATTCATTGACTCTTTTTAGGAAGAACATTTTTAAAACTAGAATTTGATAAATGTGGCAGATTGGTCATTGATTTCCAGCAAATCTGGCTGCTTCCCTGCCTGTATGATCCAACTGTCCTCTGTGCACAGGGGCTGGCAGTGCGGGACCTGGGGGCCTAGAGTGGAAATTCTTGTTGCATTTGAGCGCACGCCAGACGCTGTGCTGGATGCCTCCCCAAATGTGATTCCCTGAATTCTCACACCAGGATGAGGAGATGGACGGGTATCCCATGGTACATATAAGAATGTCAGAACTTAAAGCAGTTAAATAACTCCCCCTGGTCACAGAGCTAATCATTAGGGAGAACATTCCCTAAATTCTGATAGATCTAGGTACAAGTCCCAGCTCTGCTGTGTCCCACCTGTGTGACCTAAGGCAAGTGGCTTAAGTTCTTCATGCCTCAGTTTCTTCATTTGCAAAGTGGGATCAATACTGCTATACACCACATGGGTTGTTGGATGGAGTAAGTGAAATAATATATGTGCTTGACACAGAGCCTGGCACATATGATGTTCTCAATTGTTAGCCACTACTATGAGTTTAGGAAATACGATAAATATAACACCAGACATTATATAGTATTACATAGTTTACAGAGTGCTTTCAGTTTTTCAGATGAGGAAATCAAGGCTGAGAGAGGTTGAGGGACTCAGTTGGGAGCCCCCCCAAATCTTTTGTTCTCTTTAGGCCTTCAACTGATTGGTGAAGCACCCCCCCCCCATATTAGGGAGGGGAATCTTTTTTTCTGACAGTCCACCAATTTAAATGTTAATCTCATCCAAAAAACACCCTCACAGAAACATCCACAATAATGTTTGAACAAATATCTGGGCACCGTGGCCCAGCCAAGTTGACACATAAAATTAACCCTCACAATGTCTTTGCCCAGAAAAAGCAAGGATTTTTCTGAGAGAGCTTATGCATGGCGCTTACCCTATGTAAGTACTCGCCAAATGCCCTGAATAAGGTTGAGTCTTTGAGCCTGACTCTCCCATCCTTTCTCCTTCAGAAGAAAAATGCTGTAGTGAAACAATTTACCTAGTTTCATTTTCAGACTATTCACTTGTTGTATCAGGCTAGTAGGGTTGTAGGTGAACATTTTTTTTTTCTTCTGTCATTTCTTTTGATATGGCTGTAAATGTTTTAATTATATATTAACTATAAGCTTGCATTGCAACTTGATGAACCAGGGGGAAAATGTGTTTATAATCCCTTATTTAATTATGGTACTTGATTAAGGTTTGCTTAAGCACTGCTCATTTAAAAAAAATAATTTTATTACAGTAGAACTGATGACTTCAAAAATAGATTTTTTAAATAGTCTATATGTAGAGATGGTATAAAATGAAAAGCTAAATACTTCATAACCTGAAGTATCACCATCTTGAATATCAAGGAAAGGACACACCTTGGAGACTGGTCTGAAGTGCAGGGCAAAAATCAGGCTCTTGGGACTTCCCTAGTTGTGCAGTGGTTAAGAATCCACCTGCCATTGCAGGGGCACAGGTTCGATCCCACATGCCATGGAGCAACTAAGCCCATATGCCACAACTACTGAGCCCGTGTGCTACAACTACTGAAGCCTGCACACCGTAGAGCCCATGCACCACAACTACTGAGCCCACACACTACAACTACCGAAGCCTGCACGCCTGGAGTCCATGCTCCACAGCAAGAGAAGCCACCGCAATGAGAAGCCCACACGCCGTAACGAGGAGTAGCCCCCGCTCACCTCAACTAGAGAAAGCCCGCGCGCAGCAATGAAGACCCAACGTGGCCAAAAAAAAAAAAAAAAAAATAGCCTCTTAAGCGTTAATTCTATAAAACAGAAACCGTAAGGCAACAGCTTTGTGGCAGTGTTAAAATTATTATAATTATTAGGTAAGCTTGCTAAGGTCAGTAAGTAGAAATTCTCATCTATTAATGCAAATTACAATACTGTAAGAATACTCAGCTGGCCAGATACCTGAAGCATGTCGAAGGAAGGACTCTAATAAAAACTAAACAACTTATGTTTATATGGCACTCTTAAGATTTTCAAACATATTTCATTTACATTAATCTGATTTGATCCTTGCAAACTACCCCATGCTGCAGGAACGCCAGGTATCATTCTTCCCCTTGAGACTCACAGAGGTTCTAGGTTATATGGCTGCAAAGTGGCAGGAAAGACACCAGACCAGATAGGCTTTCTTCTGCATCATAATCAGTCCAGCTTCTTTGTTGGGTGCCTGGGATGCACAGCCAGGGTACAGGGGTGGGTGGAGAACAGTGGACAGAACACAAATCATGGCCATTCTTTCTAACTGGCCCACCTCAAAGAAAACTAGAGTCAGTTCAAAATGGCATTGCCTATTTTGATTTTGAGACTTGGCATCATATAAATGTGCAGGCCTGCCCAGAACTGGTAAAGGCAGAAGAAAAAAAGAGAAGGAATGAACACTTCAACACAATTTACAGGCTACTGCCTTTCTCACCAGCAAAAAAAAAGTCTCCCAGGTCTGGAGGAATGGAAGTGGAGGAGGGTGAGGGAAGGAGCGCCACTGGTGACAGGTTTTCTCCCAAGAGAAGGGAATCACACCCTTGGAGCTGTGAAAAATGAATCATGTCTTTTCTATCAAGACTTCACACAGATTTTCTGGGAAACTTGTCATTGAGGATACAATAGAGACAACTGTCCTTTTTGGTAGTGTAGCATTTTTTTGAGGGAACTGTGTAAATCATTTTGGGGATTAAACAGCAAATTAAAATGAAGATTAAAGGTGTGTCCTGTGGCTTTTGTGGGCTATGTTCACCTTTTCTGGAGGTCGGTACATCCACCTAATTGAAAGAGGAAATATCACATTTAGTTGCAAGAGTGTAAAGGGGTGACGTTTTTCATCCCACCTTTCATGGTAGGATCAAGGTCTTAGCTACAAAAGAGCAGTAAAGAGCATCTATGCAGCACCTTTCGGTTTACAAGGCACTTCAATGGGCATCGTTATACTTAAGCTTCACTAAAGCAGATTTATGGGGCCTGTCTTCTAGGTGAGATAGCTTAAGGCCACAGCTGAGGGCACACATTAGTGGGCTTCTAGTTCAAAGCCTACACTCTCCACTTCATCACAAGGTGGATCCACTCAGTCTGTAGACAGGGGCAGAGTGATTGATGTGCTTTCTTGTTGGCACCACGTTAAGAAGATGAACAACCATCTCAATTTGCCTGAGACTGAAGCATTTTCCAGGACATGGGACAGTCCTGGGCAAATTGGGACAACTGGTCACCTTACACATTGTGTCTCCAGAAGTCCTCATAGGAGATTCTTCAAGAGTCACATTGAGTGCTAAGATGTTTTAGGAGGACACAGCTATATATGCATGGGATTGGCATATCATTTCCTCCTACTCAATATTTGCAAGCATTTTAAAATTTAACATTTTGCTGTTCTCCTAAGATCGTCATTTTGACCACTTTTTCTTGCTCATTTTTTCTTACTTCCTCGTTGTCTCAAATCCCAAGGGGTGTATGGGGAGGAGGGATGGAAACAGGAAAAAAGTAAGGAAAGAAAGACATTGGCTCCCATTTTTAAAATGTGGTTTTGGTTACAGTTTGTTGAGGACTAATTTGTAATAGTAATTCTCAAACTTGAATATGTTGGTAGACAGCCTCTAAGACGGTCCCCAGTGATTCCTGCCTCTTGGTGTGGATGATCTTGTGTAATTCTCTTCCCTTGAGTTTACTCTGGATTTGGATTTGTCTTGAGGAGTCTGTGTGTGTGTGTGTGTGTGTGTGTGTGTCTGTCTGTCTGTCTCTTTCTCTCTCACCCCTATCTCTGGGAAAAGCCAGCAGCCCTTGTGGTGAAGAACTGATGTTTCCAGCTAATAGCCAGAAAGAACCTGAGCTTGGCAGCAGATTCTCCAGCACCAGTGCAGTCTAGAGATGTTTGCAGCCTGAACCAACACCTTGATTTTAGCATCATGAGAGACGCTTAGCCAGAATCACAAAGCTAAATCAATCACAAATTCCTGACCCATATGAACTGTGAGATAATCAATGTTGGTTGTTTTCAGCCTCTGTGTTTTAGGGAGATTTGTGTGGAAGTGATAAACTAGTACAAATGTGCATCAGAATCACCTAGATAACAACTTGATAAAATGTATATTTCTGGGTCTTACCCCTGGAAATTTTATTCAGTAGATGTGACCTGAAGTTTCTGCTTTTTCATTAGGAATCCCAGGAGAATCAGAACTGAACAAATACCTGCTTGAGAGCATAGAGCAAGAAAAAACACTCCCTGTGAAGACTGTAAAGGGGTATGGTTGCCAGATAAAATGCAGGGCACCCAGTTCTATTTGAATTTCAGATAAATAACAAAAAAATGTTTTAGTATAAGCATGCCCCTTGCAGTACTGGGGACATATTTATGCAAAAACATATTTGTTATCTGAAATTCAAATTTAGCTGGGTGTTCTGTATTTCTCTTTGCTAAAAAACCATCCAAAAGGAAAGCCCCACCCAAGGAATGGCCCAACTGGAAATAAAGTAGTGCCTTCCTTTCGCAGATGGCAGGATTTTAGTCCCTGAGGGGCTGACGAGGGGACTGCAGGTGCCTGGCTGGGCCCTGCCCCTCTCCAACCCCCAGGGCAGGCCACAGACTTCGGGTCCTTAACTCTTTTCTTTGGAGGATTTGGGGGGGGGAGGGAGGGGAGGAGGGGGAAACGGGCAGGGTGGGGAACTGCTCAGGAAGTCCTCCCTCACGGCCCCGCCCACCTCTGACAGGTTGTGTCCGGCCCCTTGCTGCCCCAGCTGTGGGGTAAAGAGGCCCAGTGCCCCCAGCTCCCTGGAGAGGCTGGACCCGCTGTTGTGGATGCTCCTGTCTGGTGGGTACCACACTCGGCGCTGGGAACTTGCTCCTTTGGGTGCTGATGGCATCAAGCTTTTCCAGAGCAGTGAATGAATGCAGTCTTCCCCCACACCCCTCCAAGAACTCAGACGAATGCAGCTGCTCGTAATAATATGTGCGTTTCTCATTCTGAGTATGTCTGAGTCTCTGATGAGTTCTATTTATTGTAGCTCTCAGCCCTGTAAAGAGGAGGATGGTTCCAAAGACATTTCTTAACGACTGAGGTTTTAAGAACTCTGGTTTCACTTCTGTGTATGCTTTCTTGTCACAGGGAACCGTCTTAATTTTGATGTGTTTATTTTCCACTATGAAATATTTTCAAAGAGATCAAGAGTGAATGAGAATATGTGTGTGAGGGAGAGAGAGGGAGCTTGGCTGGGTAGACCGAAATGCTTAAGGCAGGGATGGAAGATAAAGGCTCAGAAAATGTACAGCTGCAGTAGAATCAGAGGCTTAAATATGTGCCTTGAAACCAGACACCGAAAGTGAGGTCACATCACTCTGAGCTCTGGTTCAGCCTTGCCCAGCGGCCTGACACAAGCTGAAAACCCACAGGAGGAGAAGTCAGCGGAATCTCCCTCCTGAGTGAAACTGGAGGGGGCTGAGTTTTTGAGAGGAAGGGAGGCGGTTTGGAATCAAATGTACAGCATCTCTGTCTGCCGTAGAGGCTCTCAAGGGCCCTAAAAGAACTCCTTTTGTGCTTCCTCGTAAAACCAGCACGGCCTACACAAAACAGATTCGAAAAGTAGAAATCCAGGGATGATGGTGCCGTTTCACACTTTGTACCTCAGGAAGAGCCCCACAGGAATTGCCCAGTCCTAGGACTACCACCTCAAGTGTGGCTGACTTGGAAAGCTTGAGAATGCAATGAATCTAGACATATAGAATGGTCTAGAGCTGGAAGGGGCCTCAGTGATCCAGCTCAGGTTCCTCTTTTACAGAGAAGAATCTAGGCTCCCACTTTGGCCTTCACCATGGCCTCTCTGGGTTTCTGAAAAATTAATAGCTGCCTCAAAAGTTTATTGTGAGCTTTCGTGTAATGATGTATATAAAGCACTTGGCACTTAGCACTCAATACATGGGAGCTTTCATTATTATTTCACCGTGTTTGTGTATTTAGGTGTGTGGTGGCAATTTTGGGGTCAGAGGGGAGTATTTTAGTATAGTTTAAAAAAAAAGAGCCCAGATTCCTAAGACAGAGTTCATATCTACGTAGGGTCTTTGGACTGGAAAGAACCACTACACTATTTAATTCAATCTCTTTGTTTTAGAGATGATGAAACTCAGGTCCAGACAGGTGAGGGCTTGCTCAGGATCCCACAGCTACCTCCTTTTCTGGATCCCCCAGTCCTGCCACCAAGGTAGGGAAACTTCCATACACTCAGCCTAGAAACTCCATTGAGATGGTATCTCTTTTCTGCGGCAGCAAATGGGAATTTCTAACACATCAACTCAAGTGCTCTGTTGGACTCTTTCAGACACCACCACTGCTATCACCACCACCACCAAGGCGGGCACCTAAACTTCTTGTAAATGAATGAAAGTGCTACAGTCCCGACTCCTGAGAGAAGAACTAATAATTATGTACAAAGGCAAGTCTGGGTTTGAAATTAATGACTGTGGGATTCTAAAATGATTCTGAGATAAAGTGAATAATTTATATTAATTTGCATTGCAGTAGACAACACTGCTTAGGAATAACTGCTCTGTTGAATTTAGGAGACAAAGATCAAGTCTGTTATTTTAGTTCATGGCCTCGGGGAACTTGGATAGGGGACGGGCAGCGAGGAGTTTGAAGGTTTTAATGCTTACTGTGCAGAAATATGATTTTTTTTCTGAAACAGATTTTTTTTTTTTTTTTTGTGGTACGCGGGCCTCTCACTGTTGTGGCCTGTCCCGTTGCGGAGCACAGGCTCCGGACGCGCAGGCTCAGTGGCCATGGCTCACGGGCCCAGCCGCTCTGCGGCATGTGGGATCTTCCTGGACCGGGGCACGAACCCGTGTCCCCTGCATCGGCAGGCGGACTCTCAACCACTGCGCCACCAGGGAAGCCCCTGAAACAGATTATCTTTTAAGGATGTAGTAACATTGGTTAAGTACTTGGTATGTATTTTGCCTGTCTTTACTTTTTTAATCATCATGAAAACCTTAGGCAATAGGTGCTAGAATTATGCCCATTTTATAGATTAGAAAACTAAGACCAGAGAGTAACTTATTCAAGGTCAAATAGCTAATAAATGGCATCACCAGTTCCAAACCTTGGGATCTGGCTGCAGAGCTTTGCTCTTACCCACTATATTCTACTGCCTTGAGAGAGTTAAAGTACCAAAGCCAAGACACCAGGAACTATTTTGACATTCCTTATGAGCATATACTTTTCATCACATTACTATTCCAAGGTTAAATGTATGGAGCTGAATCCTGTGGTCCCTAATGCTCTAGTCCAGCTACCTCCACCATACTGTTGGTCTGGAAATTCCCTGGAAACATAAGTGGGATTTTTTTAATATATAATCTCCAGTATTCACCCCTTACGTTACACTGCTGCATGAAAATCAGAACCCAACTCTGCTTTTCATTTCCACAAATGGCTTAAGAGACCAGCACCAGGCTCAGTAGTATAGATTTTTCAAAAGGACACTTACATGAACCCACCCCCAAGAACCCACCAATACCAGCTTAAAAGGAGCAGGATATTTCAGTGAGGAGGCTAATGAAGAGATGCGATGAGACCCAATCTATTCCATTTTTTGCCTGGGGGTATAAAGAGGCACCTAGATCTTAATCTCCTTTCTCATCATTTTGATTCAGAGATGATGGCACCAGGGCTTCTTAGAACAAGGTAAGTTACATGATAAGTCTTCAAAAATCTATAATAAACTCAATAGAAGTAAATACATGGAGAAAGAGGCACTTACCAGTAATTTAATTTGAATAAGTAAGTGAATGCATTGATATCCTTTTTACGTACAAGGGGGCATACTACATACTACACCTGCTATACACTCTTATACCCACTCCTCTGCACCTTTTACACTTAACGTGTCTTATAGCACATTCCTTATTCAATATTATCACGTAAAAATTTACCTCATTCTTTCTCATGACTTCATAAGATTTCATTTTTGGATGTATCAGAATTTATTTAACCATCATCTATTAAAGAACATTGTAATTGTGTCTAATCCTATGCTCTTACAAATAATGCTGAAAGAAATGTTTATTCACACGGGTGTATTGTTGTTTTGGCTTGGTTTTATTGTCATTATTATCCATGGGGCCGGGGTTGGAGGGGAATCTAGGAGTGGAACTGTTAGATCAAAGGATACTTGTATTTAAATTTTAATCACTATTTCCAAGTTATCCTACAAAAAGTTTGTACCAACTTGCTCTCAGTGAGAAGGAATTTGAAAGGCTGGGTCTAGCACCCTTGTTATTTGACTAGATTTTCATATAAAATACAGCTTTGCTGTGTGGTATGACAGGTAAGTCAGATGATGGTGAATAGTAATAGGAAGTGGAACGGGCTCATTTATCAAAATATTTTTAATTGCTTAGTGGTCAGCAGGGTGGACCCCAGCAGTGACACTCTCATGCAAAGAAGAAGGCCCAGGTGTGGTTTTCGTGTCTGGTAACTGGCAAGTGGTCACTAGTGCAGGATGTTTACCATATTTCACTGGGACCTCCTAACACCATACTCTTCTGTCTACACCCAAAGGGAATATATATGATGCAAGCTCGTACACGTTCCTGATTACATCAGATAAGCACATAGAACTCATCTCTATAAAATCCATTCCCCTCTGAAATGTACATCTTTTTTTTTAACCATTTTTTAAATTGAACTATAGTTAATTTACAATGTTATGTTAGTTTCAGGTGTACAGCAAAGTGATTCAGTATACACACACACACACACACACACACACACACACATATATATATTCTTTTCCAGATCCTTTTCCATTATAGGTTATTACAAGATATTGAATAGTTTCCTGTGATATACAGTAGATCCTTATTGTTTATCTGTTTTATATATAGTATTGTTTATATGTTAATCACAAACTTCTAATTTATCTCCCCCCTTCCCCTTTGATAACCATGTTTGTGTTCTATGTCTGTGAGTCTCTTTCTATTTCATAAATAAGTTCATTTGTATCATTTTTTTAAAATTCCACATAGAAGTGATATCATATGATGTTTGTCTTTCTCTGTCTGACTTACTTCACTTAGTGTGATACTCTCTAGGTCCATCCATGTTGCTGCAAATGGCATTATTTCATTCCTTTTTACGGCTGAGTAATATTCCATTGTATATATATCACATCTTCTTTATACGTTCATCTGTTGATGGACATTTAGGTTGCTTCCATGTCTTGGCTAGTGTAAATAGTGCTGCTGTGAACATTGGGGTACATGGATCTTTTCAAATTAGAGTTTTTCTCTGGATATATGCCCAGGAGTGGGATCGCTGGATCATACGGCAACTCTATTTTTAGTTTTTTAAGGAATCTCCATACTGTTCCGTGTAAGTTCTGTCCTCATCCTTCATTACTAAGAATGGTAACAAGTCAACTGCATTACTAACCTAGTCTGCACCTCTCAGGGTACCAGCAGGTGGTGCCTAGCCTAATCAAAACTCATATTTAGATGCTAGAAAATAAGTTTCCTGTTGCACCGGGCCCAGAGCATTCTATTACAAGATATGCTGAGTGTCTACCCCACATCCACTCCTGGGCCAGGCACTATGGGAGACATGAAAGAAACAGAAAGCGTTGGACACAGGCAGATTGTTGCAGAAAAGAGTAGTTGCAGAGAATAGCTGGGTAGCTGTTTCTGCTATTCAGGAAGGAGATGGTAAAGGCCTGGACTAGGCAGCGCTGGCAAAAGCAGGAGAGAAGCAGCAGTTAGGGCGTCACCAAAGAAAGCATAAATCAGGCTGAGCATCACTGCAGAGTGCAAAGAGCACGGGCTGGGTCTGATCTCTACCTCACAGCTGTGTGGCCCCAAGGCCCCAAATTGTTCTGAGCCTCGGTTTTTCACCTGTGAAATTAGGACAGTAACACTGTCCCCACCTCACTGGATTACTGAGAAGATCCATGAGTTAGCATCCAGCCCCTGGTCTATCTCATCGTGGTGAGTGCTCAAAGATGTTTGTTCCCTTCCTTGTCCACCCACCTCTGTACCCACCTCCTGTCTTGTGGTGGGAGATTGACTGTAGCGGAGAGAGGGGCGGAGAGGGCCGAGCAGTGACGTCTGCTTTCCCGTTGGTGTCATTAAGCAGATGGAAAAAGTTAGAAAGGGGAACGATTCAGAAGGGGAAGATAGACTGATTTTTTAATTGCAGAGTTTAACGTGATGGCGGGATAGTCATGCTGATGGCTGGAAACCCAAGGGCTGAGAGCTGGCTACGCAGGACAGGAAGGCAGGAGTCCTGAGCTGGGAGAGGCCGGGGTCGTTCAGGCCGCACATGACTCTGAATTCCTAGAAGAGGCTGCAGCAGCCGTGGCTAAGGTGAACAAGGAAACCTGAGACTGCTGGGCTCAGTAATGAAGGCCCTAAAGATGAAGCTGACACATCCCTGACCAGACCACACGGAACCCGTGGAAAATCAGACCTGAAGTTAACAGCACCCACGCCAGTCTCCTGGCTGCTTGGTTAGAGATTTTCATCCATTTTTGAGTTGACAAGAGCAGCGAGACTGGTGTCAGAACTCACTGCTTCTGCTTCACTGTACATCAGAGTGTGTCTGTGGGTCCCCTGGATGGTTAAGTTCATGGAAGTAGGTGTATTTTATTCGACTATGTATATCAAACAGGTTTCCTGCTG
>NW_006771065.1:129730-162186 GCF_000442215.2 Lipotes vexillifer
TAGAGCCAAAAACAAACAAAAAAATCATTCTATTCACATTTACTCAGTTCCTCCCAGAGGCCAAGGGCCTGACAGGCACAAGGCTCTCTGTGTTTGTAGAACTGGCATTGAAGGAGGTCATGGGAAACTGAGAGAGAGAAAGAAGTGACCAGACCATCTGCCAGGAGCTTCTGGTGATAAGCTGGCTGGCACGAGGCTGAATCTTTTTTTATTTTTTTAACTTTTTGGCCATACCACGGGGCACGTGGGATCTTAGTTCCTGAACAGGGACCGAACCTGCGCCCCCTACAGTGGAAGGGCAGAGTCTTAACTGCTGGACCGCCAGGGAAGTCCCGAGGCTGGATCTTGATTACACCACTGGTCTCAGGTAAGAAATCCCCAGCCCCCCACTTTGCTGAAGACAATCGGGCTAAGTCATGACTCCTGACAGCAGCTGATGCCAACAGAAGGGGCAGCGTAGTTAGAGTTGGGGGACCACCCCTTCCTAGCTCTGGGAGCTTGGCAAGTCCCTGAGCCTCAGTTCCTCCTTTATACAGTAGCACAGAGAGATCTCGGCTCTGCAACAAGGCCTTGGTGAGCTCGCAGGAAAGCAACTGTCTGATGGAGAACTCTGTGCAGACAGTCAGTAGTGCTGAACTCCAGGCCCACCACGTTTGCCCTGAGGGAAACAGAGGTTCCTCAGGCAATCTCTCTGCTCAGAATCAGCCTTAGGAAAGGCTGCTGTGAGAAAGCGGAATTTGTTTCCCGTTTGTCGTGGGTTGAATTGCAGCCCCCCAAAGATACATTCAAATCCTAACCTATCCACCCCACACACACACCTGTGAGTGTGACCTTATTTGGAAACAATCTTTGCAGATGTGACTAAGTGAAGGATTTTGAGATAAGATCATCCTGGACTTATGGTGGCCCCTAAATCCAGTGATGGTCCTTATAAGAGAAAGGAGAGGGAAAATTTGAGACCCAGAGGGGAAGGTCATGTGAAGACAGAGGCAGAGATTGGAGCGATTTGTCTACAAACCAAGGAACCCCAAGGGTTGCCCTCAGTGACAAGAAGCCGGGAGAGAAGCATGGAACAGCTTCTCTCTTAAACCTTCCAGGAGGAACCAACCGTGCCGATACCTTGATTTCAGACTCCTGTCCTCCAGAACAGTGAAAGAATAGATGTCTGTTGTTTTAAGTCATGAAGTTTATTAATTTGTTACAGCAGCCCTAGGAAATTAATACACCATTCAAGTGGAGAAGGCTTGGCAGGTGAGGTTGCCGTGTGCTGGGTGACCTCGGCCGTCCAGCCTGGTCTGTCTGTCCCTGAGGGCTATGTTCTCCCTCAGCTGCTGACACTCCCTTTGGGCAGCTTTTGGTTCACAGTAGCTGAGTAGCATCATCATATTTTGATAATGCTGCTCCCCTTCTCAGAAGCTACACTGAGTTCCAGTTGATTCCAAATCTCATTTAAAAGCATTCTCACATGCCTTGAAGTTTTGTTCTTGGGGGAAAAACCTGGACAGTCTCATTGCCTGGGACCATCAAATTTATCTTACATGGTAATAACATAGAGATTGTGTGACAGTTGACAAAGCAAACCATGGCGCCTGAGGCTCTGTCTCTAGCTTGCTGCTTAGAGCGGTGATTCTCAAGCTTTAGGGCACAGAGAATTGAGTGGAAGGCTTGTGAAAATACAGATCACTGGCCTCCTTCCCTTCACTCCCCCCTCCCCACAAGTTTCTGATTCAGTAGGTCCGGTGCGGGACCAGAGAGCTCTCAGTTCTAACACACGCCCAGGTGATGCTAATGATTCTGGACCTTACTACACGTGAAAACAGCAAGAGCTCAGAGCCCTGGTTCTCAAACTTTGCTGCACATTAGGATTACCTGGGGAGCTTCTAAAAACCCCATGCCTAGGCTGCAACCCATACGTATTAAATCAGAATCTCTGAGAGTAGGACCGGAGCATCAGTAATTTTGAAAGCACCTCAGGTGATTTTCATATGCAATCAAATTGAAAGCCAGTGGCTTAGAGGCACTCCCTCCCTCCCAGGGACCCTCCCTTGCAGCCACGCCTGGACCGCCTGGTGCCTCTCTCTGGGAGGGCATGAAGGAAGGAGATAGAAACCGAGGTCCTAGGGAAGCAAGACCTCCCTGTGGCCACAGCCTAAGAACTCCATCCAGGACCCAGCAAGAGATCTTAGCTGGGATCTATAGCTGGGATCCCGAAGGCCTGGGCGTAAAGCCCTATTTCTGGCACTTTACTTGCTTCATGAATTTGGTCAAGTTGCTTAACTTCTCTTGGCTCTCCTTTCCTTATCTGTAAAATAGGGGTAATAAAAATACCGACCTCAAAGTGAAACTGTAAACGATTAAAGGAGAAAATATATTTGAAGTGCCTGGCCCAGGTGCTATAAATGACAGACACTCAGCCAATGCTCATTTCCCTCCTGCAGGTTTCCTTCTCACCTCTCACCTGAACTGGGTGGGAGAAACAGGCCAGGGCGCTCTCCCTTTGTTTCTACTTTCACTACCAGAGGTCAGGACCTGACATCTTAGTCACACTATTTTTAGCATTAAAGGAGGTCTTTAGGACTCCTTCTTTTTTGTTTTTTTATTCTTCCAAGATTTCTTTTAAATATACATAGCTACCCACCCCATCCCACTTTCTAAACAGTATACCTTTTTGTCCACTTTGCTTTTTTCGTTCAACTATACGTCCTGAAGATGACTCCATAGCAGTGTTTGGAAATATTTTTTCTTCCTTTACAGAACTGCAGAACGTTCCATCATGTGTGTGGATATAGTAGTTTATTCAACCAGTTTCCCATTCACGGCCACTAGGGTTGTAACTAGTCCTTTGCTGTTACAAGAGTGCAGCAGTGAACACACCTGTACACGTTTTTCATATTTTGCTAGCATGTCTTCGGGAGAGACTCCTAGTACTCCCCTGCTGCGGCCCCATCCCCACGACTGTTCTGGTGCCCTCAGCCTGGGCATGGGATGCTGGAATGCTAACTCCAGCCTCCACACCTCCTTTCCATTCGATTGATTGGCCAGGCCAGTAGAAACAGCAACAGGAAGGCGGTCTCCCTTCATTTTTGTCTGCCAGTCTCACACCACAGCATCTTATTGGGGGGAACCTGATTCATAACCAGAACTCTAGCTGGAAAGGAATCTGAGAAGGGCAGTTTTCCGCTTTCTTGTCTCTACCGCACAGGACAGCTCGAAGCAGTGGGTTGGGTGCCAGTCACCACATCCAGCTCCCCACTTAACTCCTTTGTTTCACAAAAGAGGAAATTGAGGTTTGGGAGGGGTGTGTTATTAGCTGAAGATCACTAAACTGGTTCGTGGCTAACAGCCCCGGCCATTTCCTCCTCATGTCCCTGCCGATGGGAGTCCTTGTGTGTTGGAGTTTCACTGAATCAAATAACTTAAAAAGGCAGAAGCCACTCCATACGCTATGAACTTGTACTTTTCTCTGTAAAACAAAACAACCGTTCCCCAAGCCTCCTTTTGGAGGTATTATAATCATTTAGCAACTGTTATGGTTTGACTTGTGTCCCCTAAATTTATATGTTGAAGTCCTAACCCCCAGTTCCTTAGAATGTGACTGACCAATTTGGAAACCGGGCCTTTAAAGAGGTAATTAAGTTAAAATGAGGTCTTTAGGATGGGCCCTAATCCAACACAACTAGTGTCCTTATAAAAAGAGATCTGGCCACAGACAGGCAGAGGAAGATGACGTGAAGACACAGGGAGAAGGCGGTTGTCTGCAAGGCAAGGAGAGAGGCCTCAGAAGAAACCAACCCTGCCTGCACCTTGACCTTGGACTTCTAGCCTCCATTATAGTGAGAAAATAAATTTCTGTTGTTTAAGCCACCAGTCTCTGGTACTTTGTTACAGTAGCCCTAGCAAACTAATACAGAAACTAAGTTCTGGTAAGAAAAAAGAAACATGCTTTGGAAGGAGACTAATTTGGTGTCTCTGGTAAGTTGCTTGGGTTGCTAAGTATGTCTTGCCATATACATTTCTCCAGCTGCCTTACCTCCTGATGCTTTTGCCAAGCCAGACCCTTTCTGGCATCTTTCCCTGTGAGCTGATGTCTCTTGGGAAAGTGCTGCCTGCATCTTGCACAGTTCAGGAGTCTCTGGGGTGGTGAATTGGCTGCAGCTTTGATGGTGACAGAGCCACCAGCCTCTGCAGAAAGACCACCCGAGCTCCTGAGAGCTTTCACCTCATTGGGCACTCAGTGAGAACTGTCACTCACTTGGGGAGTGACACCCTCTTGGGGAGCTGTGGCAATCTCACCCTAAATGTATTTTCCCCCCATTTTCATGGGAGGTAAATGTGGCATGCAAAATGTATTTTTAATGACTGAGATCTGCATTTAAGCTTATTTCCCATCTTTGCTGGGTCATTAAGCCTTTAAATCTGTCAATATTTTAATCATTTTTATAGTCCAGTGATGTATAGGTTTGTTCAAGTTTTCATTCTCTCCACACTCCCTTACCCATAAGATGCTCCAGCGAGAGCTCACCAAGGGGTAATTGAACACATGTGCTGTTCTGAATGGGTTCTTTCCTGGCAGCCCATACCCTGTGCTGGCAATGATCACAGCAGAGCACATCACACCCAGGCTCAGGTTCTAAAGACTGGGAGGATGATCCAAATGACCCTTGGAAATCCAGTCAGAAGTTGCCATGGTAGAGACCATGACACTATTTCTCACTAAGTGCAACAAGACCAGCTTCCCCTCCAGTGTTGAGACAGAATATTGTCTCTTCAGTGGAGCCCCAGGTAAAGGATTGGCCTGCATCTAAGGGCTGTGCTAGAGCTACACAAAGCCTGACTAGTTCTTACACAATGAGAAGGAGGCAGGAACCAAGACCCACCGGGAACAGCAGATTCATAGCCCTTCATTGAGTGGAATGGCAGGCAGAATTGCCTGCATTATACAAACAACTCTCTCTCTTAATTTTACATTTGCTGAACACATGGCAATTTACAGCATGGCTGGATACAATATGGCAGAGAACACCAGACTGGGCTTGCGACGTCAGTTCAGCCACAGGCATTTTGAAGAATGCTAAAGCGAAGGGACTTAGGTCGTAGACATTTTTTTTTTTAATTGTTTCCATTTGGTCCAGGGCTTGGGTTAAAAAGCTGCCCAGTGGCTGCAGAGAGAGGCTCAGGCAGAAGCCCTGACACCAGGGTGATGCAGAGGGGCTCCTCAAAGGCTGCTGGGCTCCGGAGGCTCCAAGTTGGTTGTGCTTAAGGGTGAGCCTTTTGAAGAGCTCCTCGCCCAGCCCCCAACTGGGGCGGAGGTCAGTCAGGTGGCCGCCCATCTTGATGAGTTTCACCGGCTCATCTAGGTTGCAGCTCTCCAGGAAGTCAGAGCTGGGAGTCTGCGTGGCAGAACCCAGGGCGTGCAGATCCGAAAGGACCGGGTTCAGGTTCTTCTCCACGGCCATGGTGGCTTCCATGATGTCTGGATTTTACCCCACTCATCTTTGGAACAGCTTCTGCATATCCTGGAAGAGGGCGCAGCCTCTGAGCTGGTTTGGCATCTTCGACAGATGCTCAGTGCCCTCGTGCTGCTTCTCTGCCAACTCGAGGAAGACGTGGCCCAGGCCCTCCAGAGCCACATCGTCGCAGTCGAAACAGACGCCCGGGGAGAGGTAGGTGTGGGAAGCCCACAGATATGTGTTGAGCAGGTGGTTGACGGCGGCCTCCACCTTGGCTGAATAATTCTGATGAATCCAGGGGCTCATGGTTGATCGGAAATAAGGAGCTAAGCTCAAAAGATGGTGTTGGCTGGTCCGGGGAGGTGGGCAGAGGATGTCTAATTGGTTGGTTCCAAAGGTTGCCACTGGAAAAGAAGTTGGAGGGTGGCCAGGGGCTGGGAGAAGGGGCATCTACGGGTGTGTTCCACCCAAACACTGTTGAAGCAAGAGACAGATCTGTGGGACCGCCGAGCGCACTGCAGGCCATAGACGCTTACAGCAAATAGAAATCATTACTTTCTCGGAGGTTCCGTTTCCTCACCTATAAGATGCGGGCTTTTGGGTGGGGTGATCCCGAGGTTGAAGGGGTCTCGGGATTGACATTGGTGCGTTCAAGCTCAGGGCTCTTGGCCGAGAAAGACTGGCCACCTAGGATCACCTCAATAACCCAGTGGCCTAGAAAAGCAGCAGCCCCTCCCTGCTCCGCCTGGGAATATCCTAAGACAGAATTTGTTAAAAGTAAGAACAAAGGTGAGAAATAGGTTCCGTAAGGGAATGCCTGGTTGTTCACACTGCTTGTCTCCAGTGTCTCTTCAGTTCAGCAAATCTGAATTTAGCACCTGGTAAAGACAAAACAGGTGCTCTGTATTGGAGAGGTAAAGACAGATAAACTGTCCCTGACATTGTGGAACTCCCAGTCTTGGTATAATTTTGAGTGGTTTATCACAAGTGAGAAGGCCGAGCATTTGGGCAGCGAGGGTTGGCAGAGCGGTGTTGAAATCCATTGGTAAAAACTATGGTGTATCAGAGTGCCTTTTGGCCTTTAATTCCTAGATTCACGTCTTCAGAGCTGTGGTAATCGTTAGTGCTGTTCACCAAGTATTTCCAGGTCTCCTTCTACTGAGCATACAGGTGGGCCATATTTTCCTAAGCCACTGAAGTTAAGTGTGGCCGCGTGACTTGCCTTATCAATGAAATGTCGATAGCGTGATATGTTTCACTTCCCGGGCAAAAGCCTTAAGCACCATCAGATGACTCCCCCATGGTTCTTTTACTCCCACGGTTCTTTTCCTCTGCCATGTAACCAGCAATACCCCAGATAGCAGAAGCTCACTCGTCTGTGCCTCTCAGTGAGGACAAAGTGGGAGTAGAGAGCTGACTGATCCATGATGGGTGTGTAGTAGGAGCAAGAAACAAATTTTTGTTGTTTTAAGCCATGGAGATTAAATAAAAAATTTTTATTGCGGAAAATTTCAAACATATGAAAGCAGAGACAATAGGATGTTGAACCTGCTATACCCATTACTTTAACTTCAATTATCAAGATATAAGCCTCTGTGATTTGGGGCTTGTTTGCTAACCATGGTACAACCTAGATTAATCCTGCCTAAAACAGAGGGAAAGGATGTTATTTCCTAGAAATACTAAATGAGTGACAGGTAAAAAGAATGGAAACACAAGATATGAGATTTTCTTTTGATGCCATATTTTTCTTAAAGTTGTTGGTGCTTTTAGGGATACAGGAGAGCTGAATGGATTAGCTGGAGTAAAAGTTGCTGGACCCTCAGAATGGGGCTGCTTTATGGAATCTGCCTTTTGGCTCAGACTCAGTCCATCTCCTTTTCGGCTTGGCCTCCAGCTCCTCTGGCAGGTGGAGCTCACCTTCTCATTAGCTGAACAATGCTTTTCGCGTGGGGAGAGCTGACACCCTGTGGCTTTGTGTGCTGCCCTGCCTCAGCTCTGTATGCCTCCGTGGCTTCTTACGTCTAGCAACCAAAGTTGCTGCTGCTGACTTTGGAGGGCAGCTCTAGAAAATTAAGCCTGTAGGACCTTAAGGGCTGTCCTCTCCACAGAGCCAGTTTCATGTAGTTCATTTTGAGTCATGCAGGGACCTCAAGGTACTGTTATCAAGGCTGTTCCTCAGGTCTACTTGTTACAATGGTAGCAGGGGAGCAGAAGATCCCAACAAAACCTTAACTTGGGGCTAAATCCATTGAGAAGGTGTGCTTTTATGTGACATTTCGATATGTATGTATACACATACAGTCCACGGATGTGTTGCCGTGTTTTCTACTCTGCCCCACTGGTCTGTGTGTCACTGAGCCAGTACCATGCTGTACTGCTATGCGTCTGCAGCGTGTTTGATTGAGCAAGTCTCCCTTCTCTACTCTTCTTTTAGAAAGATTGTTATTTCTTGTTTATTTATTATTCCTCAAAAAGAAATCCAACTGGAGTTTTGAGTGGGAGTGCACTGAATTTGTAGGTTAACCATGAATTCAATTAGGTCTTTATAGAATCATCCAAGACAAGTCATCCTGTATTCGGGCATCCAGTCCAAAAGCATGGAATGTGCTCTATTTACTCAGGTCATTTTCTGTTTCCTTTATTAGAATTAAAATTTTTTGTATAGCAGTTTTGTATGTTCTTGGTTAACCCCTAGATATTTTGTAATTCCTGTTGCCGTTGTTGTTCTTTGGCCGGGCAGCTTGTGGGATCTTAATTCCCCGACCAGAGATGGAAGCACAGAGTCCTAACCACTGGATCGCTGGGGAGTTCCTTCCTGTTGCTGTTGTAAACGGTATCTTTTCAGTAATATTTCCTAGCGGCTCTTGTAGTAGGGGGAGAGATGCTGTTGATTTGTGCAGGAAGATCTTGTGTCTGGCAAACATACTGAGCCTTATTAGTTCTAATTTGTTTGAGCCTTTGTTTTTTTCTAAGTTGACATTTTGTTTCTCCACTGCTGCAGTAAGAAGCCCCCCCACATTTAAGATCTGTGGTAAGAGGGTGGCAGGGGTTGAGGGGATGACTCAGTAGAAGGAGGGAAAATGTTTCCTCTTCCCCCTCCTACAGGGAGGGGCCAGACCTCTGTGATGTGAACATGTAGGGTCTCCACAGCTTCAGAGACTTGTAGTCAGGTCATTGGCCACCGTGATGGGAGAAAGCGTGGCCTAAAGTTCTCTGGTAACAGGAAAGGGGAGGGGAGGGGATGCTACCAAAAAGAGAGAGGGAGGGGTTTGGAGAGGAGGAGGAAGACAGAGAAAAGGGAAAGACTCTCTTGAGGGGGACTTTGATGGGGCGGGGGTCGGTCTGGGGAAATATCAGGAACAGTAGACAGTAAAAGAATCTTCAGTTCCAGAAGCGTAGGTGGACCACACACCCACCATCCGACAGTGTCACCCAAAGAAGCCCTGGGGTCCTTTGGTCACCTGACATGGGGCTGGGGGAGGAGCTACAGCACCTGCAGCCCCTCCCAGCACCAGCCCATGCTGACCAACTGCTGGAGGCCCCACCCGACATGGCCCTTGTCACCTGCGCTGCTGTGACCCTAACACCCAAAGCTGTGGGGCCTGGGAGCTCCCAGGGTCTGGACCTCCTACATTCCCAGAACTCCCACAAGTCAGAGCTAGATCCACAAGGCACGCTGAGTTGGGGTCCCTACACTTGGTCCTGAACAGAAGTTCACTGAGGGAGCGTCAGGAGTTGAATGTTTTAACCAGGCAGCTGGTTTGCCTTGTTTGATGAGTAACTGTGGCTGGTTAGTAAGGTTGCTTTGGTTTGGAAACTTCTCTGCACACCTGCAAGGTGGGGAAGTGGGGCTGCCTTCTGCCCTGCACAGCATTCAATGGGGAGGCCTTGGTTTGCAGCTGTGGTTGGTGACCCCAATTTCAGTTGCTGATGGAATAACTGTAAAATCAGGAAGTGAGGGGGCCCCCTCCCCGCCCCTCCTGCCAGGGCTTCCCCAGGATGGGCTGGTGAATGGGCAAGTGCAGCTGGTCTTGGCTGACCTCTGCTCTCCTTTGTGCCCCTTCACTACCTTTCAGGGCCCACACCTCTGACCTTAAGGAATCGCTCCTGCTTTTTTCACACAGAGATCGTGATAAGCAGAGGCATCCAGGCTGGTGTGTTCATGCAGAGAGGCAGACAGATGCCCTCAGATCCGATCCGATGCCTGATCCTTTGGGTCTTGGAAGGAGACGGCCTGGCACTGCTTGTAAACAAGCCGTGAAGAAGCCAGACTTCCCTTGGAAGTTTATGATGCCAAAACAAAGCAGGCTATTTTGGAGCAAAGAAGCCAGAAAAAGGGTCAGTGAGATGAGAGAGGGAAAGCCTGGTCCGGAAACACAAATGACCTGAGCCTATCAAGGTGTTTCCAAGAGTGGAACAGCCGGGTTGGACCCAGGGCATCCCCCAGGCCTGTGCAAGGGTGAGGCCCCTGTTTCTGGGTGGGTGAGGCCCCTGTTTCTGGGTGTGCTCCTCATTTCCTGTTATGGCCTGTCTCCACATGCTGAGTGGCTGTGAAGCAACGGCTGCAGCCACTCAGCTTTACAAATAGGACATCTACAGTGAAGACGGTAGGAAATGCGGGCTTATTATGAGTGTGCAGCTTACACAAGTGAAGTCCCAGCACTCCCTCCTCCAGCCCCGCTCCCTATAGCGTCCTGGGGCGTCTGATTGGAGGCCCATCTCTCCTGCTCTGTGACTGGAAATCTCCCAAGGGTGGTCCGAGAGGCACAGGGACTGGAGATGTCCAACTCTGACCTTGTTCAGACACTCCTGGGGGGGAACAGCTGACCCTGGTCTCCCGCTCCCCACGTGTCATGCGCTGTGCATTATCTTGCCGACATTCACTTACTCCCAGGAGGAAGGTGCATTATTACTCTCATTTGGTAGATGGAGAATCTGGAATCCAAACCCATGTCTGACTCATTCTGGATCTCAAGGATTAACCATGGACTCACATTCCCCTGAACAGAGAACAAGAATGAGAAAGGATCAGAGTAAGGAAAGGGGAGCCCTCTGTTTTCTGGAGAGAAGGAGAGGAGAGGCTTCCTGTACCCTGAGCCTTTGGTTATATTTTCCTTTCCGTCTTTCCCCCAGTGACACATTTCTAGGCTGGTGGCTATTTCTGGAAAGCCAGACTTGAGCTTTGAGTGGCTCGATGGGCCCCTGCTGTGGCTGGGTTTGAAGGAGATGCTGACGTGACTGCCAGCACCAGGCAGGAGGCCCTGCAACTGGGAGGCTCAGGCCATTACAGGTTTAGGACTGAAATGCTGTCCAAATATTTGCCCAGCAACTTCCAGTGTGCTTTGCGACAGGTAGCATAAGCAGCCTTCGCGAAGTCATTGATGGCCTCACAACTAGCCAGGGTCTCTCTCACCCATCTGTTGAGCCCCCTGTGGTTGAAGACTTCCCCTGTCCTTTTCTGTATTTCATGATGTTGATATTTTTATGGCCTGTCCCTCGGTTTGGATTAGTTTTTCCTCGTGATTAGAATCAAGCTATATATTTTTTAACAAGAAAGCAACAGAGGTAGTGTTGGGTCTTCTCAGGGCATTACATTAGGGGCTCATGATGTCAATTTGTCCCATTATTGGTTGTGTTGTTTGATCCCCTTGTAAAGGTGGCATCAGCCAGATTTCTTTAGTATAAGCTATCATTTTCCTTCCATACCTGGGAATGGCTAAATAAGTACATGTTATTATGGGGATTTCCTGAGCTCCAGTTCCCACAGGTCAATGCAAAGAGAGCCAGGCGACACCTGGGACTGCAGTGGGTTACATTACAGGGGAGGAAGCCTGAGCTTAGGGAACCCGAGTATTTTATAATGGTCCATAAATCCTGACCTCTTCTGCAAAAGAAAACATTATCTTTATTATACTGGACACTCAGCATGCCTGCGCTTTGTTCTTTGGGGAGACACTGTCTTCCAAGACTATTCGCTATACAAACATCCTTGCAAAGATAGTCCAGAACAAAGGCAGCTGGTGCCTCTGTTTATAGGACACCCACAAATGTGAGAGACCCATGGAGAACTGTCTCCCAACAGATCTGTGAAAATTGTCTTTCTACATACAATCTGGTCATGTTATTCCAGTCATGTAACCAACCATGCTGTGGCTGGTTGTTCCCCAATATCCATTCTCTGCATGTTCAGTAATGGAACCCACTTCCCCACAATAGCTGAGCACATGGCTTTTCAGAATGACGCCTGCATTTCCCATCTTCTCTTGCAGCAAGGTGTGGCTATGTGACTAAGTTTTGAGCAATAGGCTTTAAGTGTAGTGTGTAACTTCTGGAAAGTGCCCTTAAAGGACAGGAACGTGCCATTTTCCTTCTCTTTACTCCATCCTACAACATAAAATAGAAATCTCCCTCTTCCATGGTGTTCCATAATCCTCTCCTCTGCCTTTTTTTTTAATCTTCATAACACATAAAACCATGGACATACTATTTATTTTGCTTATTTTTTATATTGTCTACCTCTTCTGTAATGTAAACTCCATGAACAGTGCTGGTGCATTGCAGTATACTTGTACCAACTGTTAAGATATACTGAAATATTTCTGTACCAATTTGTTACTAGCCACTGCCCCGAGTCCCCATGTACCCCCCTATGGCAACTCCCAGCTACCCAACAGTCTTAGCTCAGGCTGCCATAAGAAAATTCCATAGACTGGGTGGCTTTAACAACAAATTATTTTTCTCACTGTTCTGGAGTACTGAGAAGTCCAATATCATAGTGCTGGTCAAGTCAGTTCTTGAGAGAGATTCTGGAAAGGGTACTCTTCCTGGCTTGCAGAATGCTGCCTTCTTGTACACCACACACACACACACACACACACACACACACACACACACAGAGGAAGGGAGGGAGAGAAAG
Source organism: Lipotes vexillifer (assembly GCF_000442215.2). Taxonomy (NCBI): domain Eukaryota; kingdom Metazoa; phylum Chordata; class Mammalia; order Artiodactyla; family Lipotidae; genus Lipotes; species Lipotes vexillifer. Next base: position 142,100 of record NW_006771065.1, read on the forward strand.
AAAGAGGAAGACAGAGAACTCTCCTGTGTCTTTTTTCCCCCCTGAGTGGCTTGCAGGATCTTAGTTCCCCAACCAGGGATTGAACCCAAGTCATGGCAGTGAAAGCACTGAGTCCTAACCACTGTACCGCCAGGGAATTCCCTCCAGTGTCTTTTCTTATAAGGGCACTAATTTCATTGGACCAGAGCCCCACCCTCATGTCCTCATCTAACCTAATTACCTCGCAAAGGTCCCATCTCCAAATACCATCACATTAGAAGTTAGGGCCTCAACATATGAATTTGGGGGAAATACAAATATTCAGTCCATAACAGCAACTAAACAGGCATTGACTCATGTAGTAGGGGGCTTGCACATCCTGCTTGTGCATTAGGGCCAGTGACTTCCTGGTTAATCAGTGCCTAGGCTATGCCCCTGAGGTGCTCCAAAAAGACCTCCTGATTGAATGCATGCTAGATTCTATCATAGGATGGCTCCGAGCCTTTCCATTGTCCATCTCAAACTCAAGAGGAGCAGGAGTCAGATTTTTCAATAAATAAAATTGGGGAAAATACCAAGCAGCAATTTTCTGCTATTTTAAAACAAAGGACTTCTTATACCTTTTCTCAAGTCCTCCTGTTCCCATCCTGCTCTCTTCCCAGGTGAAGAGAGAGTGACTGAACAGAAACAGAAAGGGAATCATTCTTTTTTTTTTTTTTCTTGAGATAAGTAATTGCCAGGACCTTCCCTATGTCCACCGCGAGGAATCAGAGAAGGTGGGAGAGGCAACAGCAAGTGTAGGGCTGGGAAGGGAACTCAAGTCCATCAGTCAGCTCAGAGCCATATACATCTTCTCACTTACTTTGCCTCCCTGGAGGTCCCCTCTGTGCAAATGAGTGGTTTAAAGGCATGTATCAATTACCCTAAGAAATGTGCAAGCCCTGTGAACCAGGCAATTCCTTCAAAGTGTGATATGAAGAAAGCAAAGAGAGGATAACAGGTTTGACCTACTTTGGATAGGAGGAGCAGGGCAGGATGATCTGAGGAGGTGGTCTGTGAGCTGAGACCTGAAGGATGAGAAAGAATCATCCATGGGGACTTCTCTGGTGGCACAGTGGTTAAGAATCTGCCTGCCAATGCAGGGGACACGAGTTCGATCCCTGGTCTGGGAAGATTCCACATGCTGCAGAGCAACTAAGCTTGTGTGCCACAACTACTGAGCCTGCGCTCTAGAGCCCACGAGCCACAACTACGGAAGCCCACGTGCCACAACTTCTGAGCCTGCGCTCTAGAGCCCGCGAGCCACAACTACTGAAGCCTGCACGCCTACAGCCCGTGCTCCGCAACAAGAGAAGCCACTGCAATGAGAAGCCCACGCACTGCAACGAAGAGTAGCCCCCGCTCGCCACAACTAGAGAAAGCCTGTGCGCAGCAACAAAGACCCAATGCAGCCAAAAATAAATTAATTAATTAAAAACAAAAAAGAATCATCCATGGAAAGGGCGGTCTGGGCAGCAGCCCAGAGAATCTCAGAGGCAGAGCTGGCTATGGAATTTGCTAAGCCCAGTGCAGGGGAAAATGCAGGCCCCCAGCCAGGGGTGGGTCAGTCAATCTCCCCTCACTGGGGGTGCCCCTCCCCAACCCACAGCAGATGGGAGATCCCAGAGAAGCACAACCTCTGTCCCAGTACATGCTTGATACCTGGATCCAGACAGGGAGAGAGACCCCTGTTATCACCTGTTAAATGTGCTGTGGGACTGCCAGCCTGGGTGGAGATGACATCACATCAGCTGCCTGTCTCCAATCCTCCCTGCCACACTGCCCCACAGTGAAGGGTGACAGCAGAATGTGTGCCTCGCCTGCCAGTGCACCTGATCACTGCTCCTGGCAGAGGGAGGCAGTGGCCACAGGGAGGAAGGGGAGGACAGGTGGGACCGGGGATCCAGGGAGCAGGGTGGCGGCAGAAGGTAGGACCAGAGGAGAGCTGAGACTCTAAGCCCGGTGCAAAGGGTAGGCTCTGTTGTCCCATCAGACTTCACTTGTAAAACACAAATTCAAAGATTATTACTGGGAGTTCCCTGGTGGCCTAGTGGTTAGGATTCCAGGCTTTTGCTGCTGTGCCTGGGTTCAGTCCCTGGTCAGGGAACCGAGATCCTGCAAGCCGTGCGACGCAACCAAAAAAACAAAAGAAACCCAAGATAATTACTAAGAATTTCAAGATGGCGACCACAGGGCTGCACTGGTATCAGACCCTTGAAGCCAGCCCTGCTCAAAACTAACTGGCAGCCAGCATGACCCATCCCAGCAAGCAGTGGGAAGCAGATGAGGGGCAGGGACCACATAATGCCAGGATCTGTGGGTCATTGTAAAGATTTTGGAATTTGGTCTTTGACCAGTGAGAAACCACCAGAGGGTCCCAAGCAGGTGAGTGACATTTTAAGGTCACACTGGCTGTGGTGTGAAGAGTGGGTTGTGAAGAGTGGAAGTGTGGCTGACCAGTCCAGGCAAGATATGATGGGGACTAAACTCTGGCAGAGGCCGTGGAAATGGAGAGAAGTGGATGGATGGGAGACGTTTTTCGGACATAGGGTCAAAGAAATGGGAGACAAAGACATCAAGGAAACGAGAGTCCAGGGAGTGGAAAGGTTCAACCAAGCAGCCATCAAAGCCACAGAGAAGGAAGACACATACTGTAGCAGGGAGGAAGACCGCAAAAGCCAGTGCCAGGTCCGTCGGAGACCTGCCTCTAACCCTGGGTCTCAGGAACCTCAGTTTTGCAAATGGTACTTGGTTGCGTTGTTCTTGAATCTGGCTGAACCAGGTAGAATGAAGCGAGGTCTTCTCTGTCCTCCTAGCAAGATGGACCTCTCTCACCCAATCTTTTCCAGCAGACACTAGCCCAGAGGCCTCGGCTTGTCAGCTTGCAGGACGTCTTGCCTGAGGAAGCCAGCAAAGGCTGAGGGTGCCTGTCCTTCCCTCCCATGCCCAGCATGATGGCCTTACCTCTTAAAACCCACGTACAAGAATGGGAACAAAGGTGAACCCACAGGAGGGCCAGGGATGAAAGGAGAAACGGTAGTTCTATCTGTGAAATCAACCTGAGCCTTGGTCATCTCGAATGTAAAGAGTGGCCTTCCCACCTGACCAACCCCTGCCCTGTCTCTGTGGCTCTGAGGACCTGCAGGAAGGCAGGACCCGGCTGTTCTCCTAAGCAGAGGCTACGGCTGGGTTGCTACTTTCATTGAAATATCACTGACAAAGAAACCTCAAGGTCTCCTTTTTGTAAACTGCTTAGAGATGTTGGAAAACAAGGGAAGAGGCACAGAGGAGAAGTGGGGGTGGGAAGACAGGAGGAATAGGGAGGAGGAAAGAAAGGAGAGGCTTGCAAAGCTGAGCACCTGGTGAGCTTGACGCCCACCCGCCAGGCTCCGGGCAGGCTGTCAGCTTCAGAGAAGCGGCCTTGGGAAGCACTGAGGAGAGCGTTCTCACAGGCTTTGCTGGTGCTGATGCAGTTCTGGCTTGGTCTAACCATCGGTCCTTCTTTAATCATTATTAAAAGCCATCATTTTCTCCCTCCCTGGTGGCCAGTTCAGTGGTAAGAAATTCAACTAAAAGTAATGCCTTAAACCTATTAATTTGGAATGGCCCAAAAGAAAAGGAGCCTGCCAAAATCAGAAAACGCCTGCCTTTATTTCCTGTTAATTGGGCCAAAGGAAACTGTCTCCTTCAAATTACTGAGCGGTTCTTCTTGTCCCCCAGCATTAGTCCGGAGCGCTGTCTGGGTCCAAGGCTGTGCTCAGAGAGCTCAGGACAGTCCTTTAACTGAGAATAAACAGCAAGGTGAGATTCAGCTTTTCTCAGCATACCTGCAGGAAGTGAATAAGAACTCCCAGGAAAAATAAGTTTGCGAAGCATTGGGTTCAAAGAAGTAAAGTGGGTTTTTATATTATATTTCTTAATATAAGAAAGAAATATACTTAAGAGCCTGAAATATACGCATGTGCAATGTGGCTCTCCAAGAAGGGTTTGAAAGGACCTGTTGATTTCCTACTCAATACACTTCCCCGCCCAGTCCCAGGGAGGAATGCTGGTTGGTCTGAGCCATTCCCCTGGATGGTGTTTGCTTTATTAAGCATGAGCATGTGATGCAGCCCTGACCACAGGTGGTGAGGCTTGGGGACGGGACTTCCAGGAAGGTGTTCCTTGCTCTCAAAACAGAACACAAGACAGTACTTGACTGTTCCAGTCTTTGGGCATTATCACAGGAAGAGGTGAGCTTAGAGCTGCTGCAGTCGTATTAGGGTCATGAGGAGAAAGCCAAGACCATCCAGAGATGCTTATCTCTCTCCCTGGTGTGTGATTAAGCTGTTGCTTTGACTCTTTGGGTTTGTTTCTTCCTTGTTCAGGCCTTGGGTGTTCTGTGTTTTTCAACTCACAGCATCCTGAAACCAGTGGGGACACAGCATGCGGACATTCTCAAATTCCTTTGACTACAGATGGTCCCTCTGACTGGTGCTTACTGAGAATGCTGTGGGAAAGTACACCAGGGTGAGGGACGTGGAGTTGGGGGTCAAAAGCTTCGGTTCTGCTTTAGGTTCTGACAGTCACATGAGGTCCTGGGCCTCAGTTTCAACTCTGTGAGAAGGCTACCTAACTCAAGTGCCTAGTACTCTGCCAGGCACATAGTAGATGTGTCGCAAACGTTGTGGTTAATAAAACGGGGAGGAGGAGAGAAGTAGTCCAGTTTCAAATCTCGTTTCTGTCTAAGGGTACTAACCGTTTCAAAAGTAAAACCTGTGTTTTCTGGCCCCCTACCAGCTTGTAGCACCCTCTAGCCCCGCACTCAGCGGGCAAAAGATAAAACAGGTACCATAGATGTCCCAGGTGGGCACCCTAGGTCTGGGGCCACAGCCCCTCACTCTTCTGCTAGAGCAAGCCTGGGTTCTTCTGGGCAATGCCCCCTGAAGGCAGTGTCCCTCTGTGCATGCTAATGGCTGCGGGACCCTCCTCAGTGAGAACTTCCACGTGTACTGGTGGCCCTACCTGCCCCAGAAGGACAATCTCCAGTCTAGACACTCATATGGATGTCAAGGGATTGAGTTCCCCCTTGTCCAGGTCTTTGGCTGAGACTCAGAGCGGCAGCTGGCAGACAGCTGACCCGGGCTTTGCTCTCTCTCTCTCTCTCTCTCTCTCTCTCCATCTCTCATGTCCACTGGGACATTTTATTTGTATGTAAGTGTCACATCCCTAGAAGAAGAATCCCAGGATTTTCCCTCCTGTATGTTTCCATCCATGATGCCAACTGAGGTCATCACTACGGTGAAACCAAAGAGATAGGGACAGATGGTCCTGCTGTTACCAAATGCACATTCATGTGCCTGATGCATAGTGAGGCCAAACAATTGGAGTTCGGAGCAGAGAAAGGTTTATTGCAGGGCCAAGCAAGGAGAACGGGTGCCTCATGCTTAAAAATGCTGAACTCCCTGATGGTTTTCAGGGAGATGTTTTTATAGGTAAAATTTGGGGTGAGGGCTGCAGGGTGTGTGACCGTCCTCTGATTGGTTTGTGGGAGGTAACAGGGCGGTGCTCCAGGAATCTTGTGCTCAGCCTGAAGTTACCATCCTCCTCTTGGGTGGGAGCCTTAGTTCCTGCAGAAAATGTCAGAGATATGTTGTTGTGTACATTCCTTGAGGAGGAACTAGAACTCTATTTTACTGCACTATTGTTTTTTTGACTGCTCTTTGCTTCTGCATTCTCTCCCTTCCCTGATTAGCAACTGTTTGAATCTGCCCCTTGGAACCCAGGGAAGGTATAGGAGGCAGAAGCCTTTTCCTACAAACAAGAAATGGGAGACACAAAGGCTTTTGTATCCAGAAGGGCCCCACAGGGTCTTGCTTGGTTTCACTGACATTGTTCTCAATCTTTGAGTTGCACATCAGATCTGGGGCTCCACCCACACTTGTTTAATGTGCCCCGTGAGGTTCATAAAAATGTTCCCAGCTCTGTGACCAACAACGATTTCAAAATTGCCAGTGTAACCATGCTTCATCATCATAGTTAGAAACCAGGCCATGACTGTAGAGCATGGCCTTAAAAGAATCTGGTTTTGCCTTTCTTTTTGGCATTGTTGATGCTCTTGAGAGTATCGGGCTGGATATTATGGCGGCATGGAAGGATGATGGAAAGACTGGGGCTTTGCTCTGTTGGGTTTGAGCCGATGAACAGCAGGGAGAGGGAGTGACAGTGTGTGAGTGTGTGTGTGTGCACTCGCGTGCATGTGCGTGCACACCCAGACACAGTCATGGCTCAGTAGAAACACCTCATGGAAGGAGGTGTTGCAGGAAGGGAGAACCCTTCCAGAGCCCGAGAGTGGGCTCTTGTCTAACACTCAGAAATGAATTGTCCGAGGGGACACACGTGCTGACAAAGCAAGAGGCTTTATTGGGAAGGGGCGCCCAGGCAGAGAGCAGGAGGGTAAGGGAGCCCAGGAGGACTGCTCTGCCACATGGTTTGCAGTTTTATGGTGATGGGGTTAGTTTCCGGGTTGTCTCTGCCCAATCGTTCTGACTCAGGGTCCTTCCTGGTGGCACATGTATCACTCAGCCAAGACAGATTCCTGCGATGAGGATTCTGGGAGATTGGTAGGACATATGGACTGACATCTCTCCCCTTTTGACCTTTCCCGAATTCTTCCCATTGGTGGTGGCTTGTGAGTTCTGTGTTCTTACCAGGACCTCCTGTCACATAATAACTCATGCAAATGGTTACTGTGGTGCCTGGCCATGGTGGGTGGTTTCAGTCAGTGTTTCCCCTAACAGAATGAGGTAGACCAGGCAAGTATTATTATTCATCTTCTACAGACCAAGAACTAGAGGTTCAGAGAGGTACAGGGGCTGCCCAAGGTGACATACCAGTCAGTGGCAGAGCCGCTTGTGAGAACAGGCCTCTGGCTACCAGGCCATCTCTCTTCCCATGTTCTGTGAAGAACACGTCAGGTGTTCGGCAATGAACAGGACACTCGCTGTTCAAAGATGGAGGAGGGGTGGGCAGATACATAGAGAAATATCTCTACTGCAACCTGGGGCTCTGAACCCACCAAGAGAACTGGGCACCGCCTCTTTCACTCCTTCTGCCTGCCCCGCTCTCTGCAGGGAGAGGAGACCATGCCACATGGCCAGGTTCTCAGGAGAAAAGCAGAAGAACTGCATCACCCAAGAGGCCGGCTGAGGCAGGGGACCTGGTCATTTCGGGACTACCACCAGCAGAGAAGAAAGGGGAGAGAGGTACAAAGATAGGGGCATTCCCCTGACTTTGGGGATACTTGGGGATTGAAATTCCTCTTTGGGCAACACTTTAAATATGACAGTTCTCTGCCACTGGACTGTGGGAGTCCTAACTTACGAACTGTTACAAGTACATGGTAGTCATGCCCAGTGTTAGTTTGGAGGAATGCTTGATGGGAGTGTGTCAGTCTAGGAAGGCTTCCTGGAAGACGTGCTTCTTGAGTCAAGTTATAGAGTTGTGCTTCTTCTCTGAAGTGCATAGGAATCACCTGGGGTCTGATCCAGTAGGGCTGGGGTGGAGCCTGCAATTCTGCTCTTCTTACAAGCTCCCAGGTGGTGCTGAAGCCTTGAGTAGGAAAGTTACAAAGGTAAGAGTTACTGTTACTGAACTGACCTTGAGTCTGCTCGCCTGCTGCAAAGCAAAGCCGATTTACTGACCCTGGGTTGTGGTCAAGGTACAGCATTTACTGCAGGTGCCAAGCAAAGAGAACATGCAGCTCACGCTCAAAAGACCAGAGCTCACATGGCTTTCAGGGAAGGGTTTTTAAAGGCAACATCTGCGGGAAGGGTTGCAGGGTGCATGACTTTCTTCTGATTGATTGGTGGGGAGGTAACGGGGTGATGTTTTGGAAATCTCAATCATCAACTTTCAGTTTCCAACCACTCTGGGGTCTACAAGCTCGTGGTCAGCATGCAGACACCATCCTCCACCTGGTGGGGGGGGGGTTCTTAGTTTCTGTAGAACAACTCAAAGATATGAGTCAGACTATTATGTATATCCCTTGAAGAGGAGCTAGGACTCTGTTTTATCGCTGAACTATTTAAAGTATCATTGCTTTTCTTGCTTGACTGCTTTCCTTTGTTTCTGCATTCCCTTACTTCCCTAATTAGTAACTGCTTATGTCTGCTCTTTGGAATGCTGGGGAAAGACTAGGAGATTATAAAGTCTTTTTCTGTAAACAAGAAGTGGGGAACACAGAGGGGCTTTCTATCTGGGAGGGCCCCGCAGGATCCTGCTCCGTTTCAATGCTCCCTTTTCTTTGATACTCCTCAATCCTGAGGGGAACACAGGCGGAACAAGAAAGGGAATAAAGTTTTGGATAGAGAGGTTAATCATAAACTTGGCAGGGGAACTCAGTTTTAGGAGGACTCCATTTCATTAACTCACTGAAAAGAGGAGTCATTCAGAGAGGACATTCCTGGCAAGATATAACAAAGGTCAAAGATGAGAAGTACCTTGGAGAAGTACCTTGCAGGCCGTGTGGAGAAGGGGGTGTATGAGGCAAGGAGGTGGCTACGACCTCACTTAAGAAGGCTGGGGATGCTGGAAGGGCCAGGTAAAGTGCATGAGGAGCTTGGATTCCTCCCATGAACCACACTCTTCTTGGGGTGGACCCACCCGCCCTCTGCCTGAATCCCTGGGCACTAAGAATGTTCATCCTTTGGCTTCACACAGCAGATCCTGGTTTCTTCGGGTCTGGTTAGGGGCTCAAATCTGCATTTTAAAGAAGCTCTCAAAATGATTCAGATGCAAACTAAAGTTTGCTAACCTGTGTTGGGCAATTAAAGGGTTTCAGATGGGGGAGGGACAAGATCGAATTTGCATTTCAGGTGGATCCCCTGAAAACCAGAGGAGGATGGGCCGGGAGCAGGGAGGCTGGTGAAGGCTGGTGGTTGTACAGGCCAGAGAAGCTGAGGCCTTGGACCAGGATGCTGGCAATCAGAAGGAAGAAGAGGATGAACGCAGATATTCATCGGTGACTCATCCGAGAGTTACTGCTAGATTTCCAGTCTTGGGTATCCAGGAGTAAGAGAGGTGATGAGTTTCATTTTAGACCTGCCAAGTTTGGGGGCCATCCAGGAAGAGAAGTCCATCGGGCACTCAGATTTCAGAGTCTGAAGTTCAGTGCAAGGACCAGGTCTGGGTATAGATTTGGGAGTCAGCAACTGTAGTGTATTTACCATTAAACATCACAATGAACTTGGTGTTGGCAGCAGTAGGCTTTTCAGACTTTCCCAGGGGAAAGGCAATCTGAGTACTAATTTTGCCAGACATCAATACTATTGTCAACAGTGATGTTGATACATTGTATGTACAGAGAGCAGATCTCCCCGAGAATCTTGAGCACAGAGGAACTGTAAGTTCTCCCCTCTTTCAAGTGGTGAGTCTAACCTCCCAGAATTGGTCTGAGAGAAGGAGGAACTCAGTAAAAAGGATCTATCACATCTTTCCTTCTGCTGTGATTTGACCTTGTAATGCACATTTTCTGACTCCAAGGGCAAATCGTGCCAAATAGGATAGCATCAGCTCTCTTAAATTTCTACTCCCTTCACTTAGGGAGCACTAGGTTCCAGTCCTTTGGGACCCACACTCAGTTGGAAGAGATAGACAAGGAGGTGGCTATCCATGGTGCCTTGTGTTGAGGGCACAGAAATCTAAATTAACCTACGTTTTTAGGAAAGCCTTATTGGAAGAGGCGACATCTGTTAGATTTTGAAGGTGGAATAGACGTTAGGTAGATGATGAATAGAGGTGGGGGAGAAGATGTGTTCTAGGAAGAAGAAAGCCGCGTGCCAGGCACCAGATCATGAACTAGGATGTGATCAGGGAAGAGTGAATGATCAGATAGGGCTGGAGCAAAGAGCAGGTGTGGGACAGGGACTGGGAAACGAGCCTAAGTGGGGAGTAGAGCCTAGGATGAAGGGCTGGCTTATATGCAAAGATACGGAATTTAAGATACCTTAAAAACACTAAGATGCTGTTTAAGGAGGGGCACTTAACTGTGACAGCCAGCTGTGGGGCGCATTCAGGAGGTTTTGCGGTGATCACCCAGGCGTGAAGGGGACCTGAACCAAGACAAGGCTTGGCTCTTCCTGACAGCCCAACCCCCAAACACATCTCCATTCTTCTCCCCCCTACGTCTGGCAGCCAAATGAGCCGCCATCTCCTGGTCCTGGGCTCCACAGTAGCCCATGACCAGTCTTGATGCTCCCACGTTTGTACTTTACAACCTGTTCCCCACAGGGCAACCAGAGTGACCTTTTAACGATGTATCTGTCCCTTCTCTGCTTAAAACCCTTCCGTGGCTTTCCGTTGACTGCTCCTGAAAGAAAATCCAACCTCCTTACCCCGGTGCATTTGATCTGGCCCTTCCTACCAGTCCAACCTCGTTTCCAGTCACACAGTCTGTCATTGTCCGCACTCCTAACACCTGGCCCTTTTTTCTGTTCCTAAAACATGCCCAGCTCGTTCCCATTTAGAGCTTTTGTGCCAACTCTTTCTCCTGCCAGCATCCTCACATGGCTGGCAATCCTCGCCTTTCCAGTTGCAATTTAAATAGCACTTCCTCAGAGAGGCTCTCCTTGAAAATCCCCTCAAATCTACAGGAGCACAAGTTGCTCTGTTTCACTTCTCTGAGCAGCTCTTATTACTCTCAGGCATTTCTCTGTTTATTTGTCCACATATCTATTATCTCCCTCCTCTGTAGTCAATAATCTCCAAAAACGGCCACCATCAATTCTTCCTCTCATTGTATGTACACTGATCACGAGGTGGGGTCTGATTCTCCTTTCATTGAATCTGGACTGGGCTTTTGACTTCTTATTACTTGCTTTGACTGACAGAATGCAGCAGAAAGGATGCTGTCCAAGTCCTGGGCCTAACTTTTAAGAGACGTGTGAGCTTTCCACTTTTACTCTCGGAAGCTGGCTGCCAGGTAACGAGGCTGACTACCCTGGACCACCATGCTGTGAGGAACTCAGGCTTCCATATGGAGGAGCATGGAAGTGCCAGACATGTGGTGTTGCCTGAGTGTAGATGAGTGAGTGATACCAGCTGACACCCAGGGAGGTAGAAGGGCCGCCTAACCTAGCCCTGGCCAGTTCCTGACCAGAGAATTCTGAGACGCAATAAGTCCTCGTTGTCTGAAGTCACTAATTTTGCAGGTTTGCTGTGCAGCAGGAGGTAACTGAAACATCTTCCCACTAGAATGAAGCTTCACCAGCTTTGCCTGGCAGTACCTGGCACATGCATAGACTCAGTAGATATTTGTTGAATGCATGAGTTTGGGGAAAATGGAGCAGACCATTGACCAGAAGAGTCTCAGTGAAGCAAAAATGTTGATGTTTGACATTGCGAATGCTGGCAACCAAGTTTAGCGATATTGGAGTTTAACATTTCAGTCCTGAGATTTGAGAACATACAGGATATGGTCATGGCTGAAGTGGTGAGAGGCCAAAGGTCCCTGAAGTTGAGGAGGTGGATAACCTAAGGCTAGGACACCCAGAAGAAAATTAAACTCTCCCAGGCTGATGGCAGGACTAGCAGTGGCGAGAGGCCCTGGAAGGTTCCGACTGGGAATTGTAGGAGGCCCGTGGGGGGAAGGTGGTTTCCTTGGAAAGATATATTACAGTGTCAGCCAAGGCAAAAAAGAGTCTGCGCATGGGAGTAGGATGGAGAGGCCGTTCACAATGGAACAGAGGAGGCCAACCCAAAGCAAGGGGTTGTCAGGGAAGGCTGCAGTGGGAGATGGAGGTGGGGGGCGCGGAATGGGGGAGCGCGGAGGGGGGTGTCAGAAAGCTCTGCTGGCCTGAGAGTCGAGCAGAGCACAGATGAGGCTTTCACTCTGGGCGGAAGTGGAGGATGACGGGGATGAGATCATGAGGGAAGGTAACTGGTCTCAAGATTCTGGCCAGCCTGGAGGTATAAAAATTTGGTTTTCCTGCCAACACAGCCAGAGGATAGATAACGTTTGCTGTTGGCAGTAGAGTCGGCAATCTGAGGATTTGCTCAGGATTCCAAAAGAAATGCGTAAGGATGCTGGTGGGGCGTGGTTAGGCCCAAGTCAGGAAACACCCAGCGGGCCTGCTGGCTTAGGCAGAGCCCCTCTGAGCAGAGAGGGGAGGTGTGGGCAGGCTGAGTCCTGGGGTCAGAGGGCAGGGCTCGCCTGGATTTGTGTGCTCTGCAGAGCTTGGCTTTACAGGAAGGGTTGGCATGGCTGGTCGGAGTTACCTACCTGGACCGGCAACCCTAGCAGTCTGTGAAAAGGGGAACTGGCTTGAGTGGCATCTTTTCAAATCCTTTGAAACTATAAACTTTATTATTATTCTTTCATAGTATAAAAGTGAAGCACGATTAACGTAAAAACTTTGTTTTCAAATCTCCAAAGCAAAAAGGGCTTCCGCCCCACATTCCTCCTTCTTGTCTCCTTCTACATACAAAACAGTGAACATGAATGAGTAAGAGATACATTCTTAACATACTATTAAATTCTCGTTTTAATAATGCAGTCACAGTCTCCCTGGGCTATTCTATTTCTTGCCCTGGTTCTCAAGTCAAATGGAACCAAGCAAAGAATGGGTGATAGAACTAAACAATGGATTCCTTCAAGCCCTGCAGGTCTATTACTCAAACTGAAAGGTATTTATTAAGCATGACCCATTAGTCAGGACCGTTTTGATTACAAGTGACTGAAACCCAAGGTAAGCTGATTTAGGCCAAGAAGGAAATTTAGTGGTTTATACAAATGAAAAAAGGAGAAGTCCAGAAGGTCAGCTCAATCAGCTGCTTAAATGATGCTGGCAAGAATCTCTTCCCTCAGTGCCCCATCTTCTCAGCTGTGATTTTTCAAGGTCAGCTCTGTCTCAGGCAGGATCTCCCCAGTTAGCAACCCCCAAGGACTCCAGGCTTACTTCCTGCGGACTTACCAGCAAAAAGATTCCTTTTCTCCTACAGCAAAATTCTGAGGTATGCTTCTTATCGGTTGTGCTTGGGTCACGTGCCCTTCCCTGAACCAATCACGACCAGGAGGATGCAGTGCTCTCATTGGCCAGACCTGTACCTCATGCCTGCCTCTGAGGTAGCAGTGGTGGCATCAGTCCCATATAAGCCACATAGAAACAAAAGCTGCCGTTACCACAGAGAGGGGCGTGGTGTGGCGTGGACAGCTGATGCAAACAACAGCTGCTAACACAGGCCAGCTTCATGGATGTGTGACTGTGCAGTCATACAAGGCGCAGCGCTTAGAAGGACCCTGTGCTTGGTTTAATGTTCTGCTGTCACCAGTTTGAAATTCTTAACAATTTTTGAAGTATGGACCCCGCAGAGACTGTGACTGCACGTTTTTTCATTTTTCACTGGACCATACAAATTATGCAGCCAGTCTTGCTGCTACACTACTGTGTGTACTGGGAAGGCTTCCAGAAACATAAGACACAGTCCCCTCAGAGGCAAGGTAACACAGGGCACATTTGGGAAGAAGCAGGTAGCCTGTGCTGGTTGAAACCCATAAGGAAATAGTAGAAATGTATTTCTTTCATTTATTCACTCATTCACTTACTTATTCATTTAAAGCCTTATTAAGGAGATCCTGCTACTGCTAAGGAACAGGGAGAGGAAAACAAATGACTGTCAAGACCCCCCAGAAGCTCATAGTCTGTTGGGAGGGGAGGTATGTACACAGACACAGCACAGCAGAGTAAGGGTTGGGATAAAAATAAGCATGGAAAGCTGCCGCAGCACAGAGAAGACCCCGCCACCCAACCTGGAGGTGGGTACGGTCAGTGTAGTCCCAGGGGGGAGGCATGTGATAGACCACAGGCCACAGTCACAGAGCACATTAAGCTTCTTGGTTGGCAGTTGATAGGGAAACTCATGCAGATGGTTCCACAGAGCGGGAAACATCATGTACCGTGCTTCCGCATTGAGTTTATAGATGAGCCATCGTGCAGGGTGTATAACAGCCCCCAGGACCACCATCGTCCCCCCAGTCCCCAACCCAGCCACTGACTAGCCTTCAAGCCTAACACTTCCTGCAATCTAGTACCAGACCTAAATGGCAAGACTTTTTTTTTTTTATTAACATCTTTATTGCGGTATAATTGCTTTACAGTGGAATGGCAAGACTTTTGAAGCTATCAACTCAGCAGGCAAAATATTTCTTGCATCTCAGACAGACTACAGCAAATGACTTGAATGACCCAATAAGGAGACAGCACTGAAACAATTGAAATCCTCTGACCTGTGGACTCTTCATGTATAAGAGCCACCTTCACCCTGTTTTAACAAATGCATGACTTATCCCTATATACCAGTTTCATTTACTGACACTTTGGGCACCGATAGACTCACGCTGGGCAGTGTGACGTTTCTCCAGCACACTTGACGCCTTGTCCCTTTTGAGAATCTTCACGGACTTAGGCTTTTCACAGACTCATCTTGTTCCAGTTAGCTATGATCACCGTTTTCTCAAAAAATTACATTTCGCTCAAAAGTTAAAATTGCTCCAAAAATAAAATTAAAACACAGTCCCTGCCCTCAAGAAACTTACGTACCTTTTGATAAAACAATAGCTAACACACATGGAAAATATAGTGAGGAGAACAAGGCAGCACGTGAATGTCCAAGGCTGTTCTGTCTCGGAGTTGGGCAGTATCCTTCCTACCAGACAATTCTGTGAATGTACTGAATTACTTGGGAGCTGAGAAGTCTCCTTTGGAAAGAAAAGTTGAATCTGGTCCGCAGCTGGGTTCAGAGACCTACAAACGTGTCGGGGGGGAAAGGCACACCTGACGGTACAAAGCTGGGGAGGAAGAAGCAGAATGACAGGGTACAGCTGCCGAGGGAAGAAAGGTGAGTGAGGGTCAGTAACACTGCTGAAACAGCGTGAGACCTCCTGCAAGCAACAAGTAAAGGCTTCAAAGCAACAAATAGCTGGAACACTGAGTGACTTAGAATTTATTTGTACTCTTATCACTTGTGGTTCTGGGGGCTGACTGGGGTCAGCAAGGGCCTCTGATCTCCGATTTCCAAGATTATGGTCAGATGATGGCTGCACCTGGAGTCAGCTTCATGCTGACTGTTGGCTGGGCTTTCCACCAGAACACACCCCTCTGGGTGGCCAGGCACGGGTTCCAAGAGCAAGGCGGGGCTCCAGCCTTGCCTACGCTTCTGAAGGCGTGGGGCAGCTCTCACCTATGTCCTATTGGTCAGGCAGTTTCAGAGACCAGATTCCAGGAGAGGGGGCCTAGAGCACCATCTCTGGTTGGGGGGTGTGTCAAAGAACTTGGGAGCCACTTTAAAAAATGGAAGCACTAGGTTTTTTGTGTGAAGTGTCTTACATGAGTTCCCTCATTTAATTCTCACAACTATTAAGACCATTTTATACATGAGGAACCAGGCACAGAGGATAGTGAGACCCAGAGAAAGTTAGCCTCTTGCCCAAGATCACACAGCACTTCAGCTCCAATGCCTGTGTGCTTAACTACCATTCTGCTGGGTTCCCAATACCCGGGGAAAGGGGAATCTTCAAGGGGCTGAGACCTGAGTGGGTGGGAACCCCGAGCAGTGGTAAGCTGGGCTCTGATGTGAGTGTGACTGCATTGGCCCGGAAGGTGTTCACTCAGAGCTCTCAGCATTTGGGTTGTATATTGCACCACAGAGCCTTTTCACTAGAAAGGGATTTGGAGCAGAAAAGACATTGGTCTGGGCTGACCTACCCATGGAGTCCTTTGTGGGTTCTTTCTTTGGTTAGGCCTTGAAAGGCAGGGAGGATTTGAGTTGTGGGAAGGAATGGAAAAGAATTATGAAGGTGTTCTTGTCGGCTCTCTCAGGTCCCAGGCTTTGGTCTTCATTTGCTCCAGAGGGGAGCCCATTTTCCCGACACAGCCCATCAGTATCTCATGTCAAATATAAGTCATTCCGGGCTTCCCTGGTGGCGCAGAGTGATTGAGAGTCCGCCTGCTGATGCAGGGGACACGGGTTCGTGCCCCGGTCCGGGAAGACCCAACATGCCGTGGAGCGGCTGGGCCCGTGAGCCATGGCCGCTGAGCCTGCGCGTCCAGAGCCTGTGCTCCGCAACGGGAGAGGCCACAGCAGTGAGAGGCCCGTGCACCGCAAAAAAAAAAAAAAAAGTCATTCTTTCCTTACATGTCTTCACTTGGGGGACATGTGATTTGCCAAAAAGACATTAAGTTCAACTAAAATAGCTTTGTCCTACTACACACAAAGCTTCTACGGGGGTTGTGTTAATATATGGTCCCACCACAGAACACAAAGAAGTTTCCACAACAGGAAACCTCAGTGGCTTATCCTCTCTGTGCAAGGGTCTGTTGAAAAGGGCAGGGAGTCATTTGGGAGGAAAAAAAAATTGGAGTTCCAACTTAATTCTGGCATGGTCATGTGGTTGGAGGGCCAAAACAAAAACCTGTAGCCTTACTTTGTGTTCAAAGTTCACTAGGAGAGATTGCATGAGACTCTTTGATCTTGTAGGTCAGGGCACCAAGGCTTCAGGACTCATGAGTTTATCTTGTGGCAAAGCTGCGGGATTTCAGAATAAAGACCTATGGTTAAAGTGTAATTTCTTGCCCTGCTGTCTGCAGCGTGGGCAGGGTCTGCATCACCCAGCTCATCTCGAGGGAGAGAGGATCTGTGGCTACAGTTTTCCAAAATCATCCAAATTGGGACCCAAAAGAAGAGAGTTTTGAGGCCCATCAACTCTTTGAGGAAATCCTGGAAAACACTGTGATCAAAAGACACTTCCTTCACTCTGTATGACAGACTCTAGGTCCGTCCACCTCACTACAAATAACTAAATTCCATTCCTTTTTATGGCTGAGTAATATTCCATTGTATATATGTGCCACATCTTCTTTATCCATTCATCTGTCACATATATATGGGATCCAAAAAAAAAAAAAGTTCTGAAGCACCTAAGGACAGGATGGGAATAAAGATGCAGACGTAGAGAATGGACTTGAGGACACAGGGAGGGGGAAGGGTAAGGTGGGACAAAGTGAGAGAGTGGCATGGACATATATTCACTACCAAATGTAAAATAGATAGCTAGTGGGAAGCAGCTGCATAGCACAGGGAGATCAGCTCGGTGCTTTGTAACCACCTAGAGGGGTGGGATAGGGAGGGTGGGAGGGAGACGCAAGAGAGAGGGGATATAGGGATATATGTATACGTATAGCTGGTTCACTTTGTTATACAGCAGAAAATAGCACAACATTGTAAAGCAATTATACTCCAATAAAGATGTTAAAAAAAGATAGAGAATAAAGGACACTTTCTTCCTTAAAGCCAGGGCAATCTGTCAGTGTAACTGAGCCTGGAAGGCACGGGAACTGCTTGGGCATTGCTCCCCGTGGTGAAGATCAAACAGATGTTTAACCTTAGGGATGGTGGGGTTTTAGCTCCTGACCAGCAGAGGATCCAAAGGAATTAGCTGGGGTTTTTTGCACATAGTACACTTATACACAGAGAGAGCAAGGCCAGCCTTCAAGTTCAAAGGAGACACATCCATTTCTGGCAGGCTACTTTAAAAAAAATTTTTTTTTAGCTCAAGAAATATATGCTAATTGCAGAAAAAGCATAAAACTGCAGGAAAAAAAAAAGCCACCTGTAATCCTAATACCAGAAATAATCACTGCTATATTGGTATATTTCCAGACTTTTTTCTATGCATATATATTCATATATAAATGGTTATATTGTTATGTTACTTGCTCTTTTTAACGGAACACTATATCATGAAGGTTTTTCATATCAAGAAATGCACTTCAATGATATTGTGTCTATCTTTGCAGAGCTGTATTACTTATTTAATGAATCTTCTGTTAGGTCTCAGGCTTTGGTCTTCATTTGAATGTTGTCTACAATTTTTTTTTTTTTTTTTTTTTTTTTTTTTTTTTTTTACTGTTATAATCAACACTGTAGTGACTACTCTTAATTATTTCCTTGGGACATGTTCCAAAGAATGTAACTGCTAGGTCAATGCTTATGAATATATTTAAGGCTTTTGATACTGCATCAGTCAGAATAGGCTAAATGTTGTAACAAATACCCCCAATCTCAGTGGCTTAACACAGTAAAGATTTATTTCTCTCTTAAGTTGCAGTTCAATGTAAGTTATGTGGTTGGAGGTGGAGGGAGCTCTGCCCAGTCACCTGGAAACAGGATTTGTTCATATGATGGCTCTCCATTTGCCAGGACCTTGGAGTTCTTCCCTGGATGTTCTGATTTCAGCCAATAGGCAGAGGGAGAGGGAGAAAAGGAGGGAGAAAGAGAGCAAGCACAAGTAATCACGTGGAGAATTGCACAGGTGGTTTTAGGGCCAGACTTGGAAGTGACTCATATCACTTCCTCTGCCACCTTCCCTTTTGTCCAGAATGCAGTCAAATGACCATTCCTAACTGTAAGGGAGGCTGGGAAATGTAGTCTTAGTGTGTGTCCAGGAGGAAAACACAGAGTTTGATGAACACAGAGTATGGTCTCTGTCTCAAACTTGCCAACCAACCAAGTTTTTCCAGTTTATATTTCTACCAGAGGATATGAGAATTCCTATTTCCTTACACCCTCCATTATTAAGAGGATGACATTTTTTGTGTGTTTGGTTTTCTGTAGATCAATATGTGGCTTTGTTGCTTCTCTGCACCTGTTTCTCTCTTTGAGATAATCTCACTGCGATCAGGCCCATACCCTCGGGAGAGACAGGACTCTACATTCCCAACTGCTTTCGGGAGAGCAGACTGCATCCCTGTCTCCTAGGCTTGTTACTGAACCAAACTCAGGTCTGCTCGCCCAAGGGCGCAGTAAAGCCAAGCTACTGACACCAGGTTGTGGTGAAGAGAAGTGCAGCAACATCACAGGGAACCAAGCAAGGGGTCCTGGGCAGCTAGTGCTCAGAACACCTGAACTCCCAGGTGGTTGTCAGGAAAGCATTTTGAAGGCCAGGTGAGGTGGGGCAGTCACAGGGTACGTGAGCAGCTCGTGCAAAATTCTCTGATTGGTTGATGGTGTGATAACAGGGTGGTGTCACATTATCAATGCTTAGGCGTTAGTAGGTCTGGGGGCTATGTGCTCATGGTCATCAAGTAGTAAATTTCTTCCATTTGGTGGGGATTTTAACATCTATAAAACAGTGCAAGAAATGTGTATCAGATACTGTCATCTAATGTGTATCAGATACTGTTATCTAGGTACTTCAGAGAGGAGCTACAGCAAAGGGTATGGGGGAGGGGTCTGTCCCAGGAAGGCCCCATAGGGTCCTGCTCAGTTACAGGCTGGCCTGAGCTTCTGGGTCTTCCTGCCTGTTCTTCCCTCTCCCCTTCCCTTCCCTGCTGTAGAACAAGGTATGGTGTGCAGTTGTTTGCAATACAGGTGACCGTGGCAGGGACCCTGCCCCAAGCCCCAGTACAATCCCTGAATGCCTGGCTCACTCAGGGGCACGGGGAAAAGATTGAAGCTCTGCATTTTCTGTGCCATCTGGTGTTTCCAGCTTATGATACATTTTCACAGAATAAAAAGGTTAGAGAATGGAACTGGGAGGTGAAAATAGCAGCTGGATGCTGACTTGACACACTGACCTTGACCAAATCATCCAGTGGCTTGTCCTTAGCACTCAGTGTTCCTCCAGAATAATCTCCTGAGTGAGTGGTGGATGTCATGAGTAAACTGCTTAGAAATCATAGAGGGAAGGCAATAGAATTGTGCAAAGTCTGTGCTTGTCTCTCTTCAAGTGAACCCGCATTGCTGAACACCAGCGCACGTCTGAGCTGTGGTTTCCTCCTTGTTCTGAAATATGGTTTCTAAAAGAGAATGCTTGTGAATAGCTTCTTGTTCACATCTTCCTCAGGGACTGCTAGCTGTTGCCTGACGACTGTCTGGAAAAGCAAGGTTTCCAACGAGGTCTTTGCAAAGAGTCTTCACAAAGTGTACTCACCCAGTCCCTCCAGGGAACTGAGCACATGGGCATCAGCACAGCAGAGAAACGCAAACCAAACAAGTCAGAGGATTTCCAGGCAGGCCAAGCTTCCGGGCCTCGG
>NW_006771065.1:162293-172380 GCF_000442215.2 Lipotes vexillifer
GCTTCCGGGCCTCGGCATTCTGAAAAAGCCCAGGGCGATTCACATGTTTTCCAAGTGGCACCCTCTGCACCCTCCCCGAGAGGCAGTCATGGTCTCTGAGGGGAGGTAATAGCTGGGCCTCCTGGGTGAGTGAGTCTCACCAACTGTAAGGCTGGCTTACGACCTAGAAATGGAAACAGGAAGTGGCTTAGAAATATAAAGAGAGCAGCTGAGGCAGGGCTGCAGTTGAAGACGCTCCTCAGAGGAGATAGTGTGCCGTGCGCAGACGTGAAGCCTGGCATCTTTTCTTTCTCTCCATTACCGTGATGCCTTCTGGCATCATGGCAGTGCTGAATTGTCTGGATGGGGGATGAGATGTCCTCCTGGGGGTGGTGTACAGGGGTGACGGAGGGGGACCACTGTGGATCAGTAGCCTCTCTCCGGAGTGAGACCATCTGTGGGATGCCACAGCCCCTTTCCACCTCATCTTTGCAAGTGGGATAAGTTTTGCTGGGCCTTATAGTCTAAACTCTTAAGGCGCTTTCAATAGTTCTCGGAGGGTACTCTGAGTCCATGGGGGAAGGATTTCTTTGCGTTTGTGCCGAGAATCAAGTTCACTGTCATCCTTTGATTCCCAGAGGAGGAGCCTGGCTAGGGAGGCTGCTCCTGCGCTGGGCGTGGCCCTGGGTGATTCTAGCTGCAGGTGGTTGATCCAGATAGAGAGGACAGTCCCACTCAGGGGTCACTCCATCTACAAAACACCTCCTGAGGACCCTCTTGGGACCAGTTTCTCAAAGTGTGGTCCTCAGGCCACCAGCAGCAGAATCATGGGGTAGAAGTGGGGGGGGGGGGGTTAAAAAGGCTGGTGCAGGCTTCCCTGGGGGCGCAAGTGGTTGAGAGTCCGCCTGCCGATGCAGGGGACACGGGTTTGTGCTCCAGTCCGGGAGGATCCCACATGCCGCGGAGCGGCTGGGCCCGTGAGCCGTGGCCGCTGAGCCTGCGCGTCCGGAGCCTGTGCTCCGCAACGGGAGAGGCCACAACGGTGAGAGGCCCGCGTACCGAAAAAAAAAAAAAAAAAAAAAAAAAAAAAAAAAAAAAAAAAAAAAAAAAGGCTGGGGCTTCGCCCCCTCTGCAGACCTCCAGATTCTAAATTTCTCAGAGAAAGTCCTAGAAATCTGTTTTCCCAGAAGCGCCCCCTTCCCCAGGTTGACCAACATTGTGAAATTTAAGAACATTTCTTTATACCAATCCTGGTCTCCTTTATTATCCTTTTCATGAAAATAATGTTTCCCTTTCAAACTTTGGTGACCTCTGAAAATGAAATCTGAAGCAGAGGGATCTGCTTACATAAGAAACATCACCTGGGGCCTTAACTGGCAGGCTTGAATTGCTGATTCTATCAGGAGATTTGAAGGAAGCCAACCTTTGATCATCAGTCTGCCCGTATCTGCTTTTCCACTGACTTGTTACTATGAAAGGTGCCACCCCAGCTCTTCCTTCTCTCCTCTTTCTGCCGGAAAATGGGTCTCCCATCCTTGGAAGTTGTGCTCTCGGAGTCCTTTAGCACAGGGGCGACTGAAAATAAACTTCTCGTCCCCTGATGGAACAGGAGTGGCATCCATAGGTGTTTCCACAGAAAAAACACTGACCCCAAGAAAATGTCCAAGGATGACATCACGAAGACGTCAGGAAAACCCCAGTCGCCCTTAGCGCTGCTCAACCCTTGGTCCTCCGCTGCCATCTCCAGCCCTCTCAGAGCTCTTCCCATATGAGTGTGTGGCAGGTAAAGCAGCTCTCTGCGGGGGGTGGGGGGACCCAAAAACCCTAATTTGTAGTATTTGCCAATTTCCACAGCGTCAATACTCCCACCATGGCAGGTTTCAAGTTATTAATGGTTTCACAACTGGCTCACCAAATTCTTGAATATTTAATCATCAGCCCTCCCAAACGAGGAGGAGACAGTGCCTGAATCCTCTCAGCCCTGCCTGAGAAAATCCCTGCATCATACCCAGGGCGAGCATCACTTTTCGCTTCTTGGTCAGAAGGAGTGGTTGAAGGAGGCCCAGACTGTGATGACTAAATTTCTTCATGGTGAATGTGGAAGGACAGGAGGCAGGCGGGGTTTGGGGTCTGTCAGGTTGGAGACAAGTCTTCATTTCTCCATCCTGGTCTCGCCTCTCCCGGGACTGGGGGGCTCGGAGGGAACTGTGTGCTCAGGGCTGCTGGTCAGCGTAAGTCAGTGTAAGCCCTCTCAGGGTTCCCACCTCTCTCCTTTAAAACCCTGTGCTCCCATACCAGAGCACAGATCGCTCCTTCCTTAATGGGACAAGTTTAAAATGGAGGGTTTGGGAGCCATTCTGGATGCTGGGTCCTGCCTTTTGGCTTGGGTGGTGGGAAAATGGACTCCTCAAAAAGCTGGCTTCAGGAAGACTCTCTTTCCAAGACCTCAAGGCTGAACAGCCCGGGCTGACGGTTTCTTGATTTTTTAGGGAGTCTTAAGAATGGCAGGAGTGGGGCAGATAATTCTCACAAAGCTGAGTGGGGCCAAATTTACCCACAGCCTGTGACACCAGAGATCACACAACCCTTCCTGCCCCTTTAGAGCCGGGGATGGCGTCAGGCCAGACCAAGGGGAAGATGGTGACCTACTTTTCCTCCTCAAACACTGGGCAGCCGGTTACATTTTCAGATCTAAATCTCACCCACACTGCAGCAGTTTCTGTTCCCCTGCCCTCCTGGGTGTGCTTCTGGCTGCCGCGGGCTTCGAAAAGCGGAGTTTAGCCTGGGAGTCTTCGTCAGAGAGGCTGGTCTGACAGCCCTGACCCCATCCCTCCCAGACCTCGGCGGGGGCGCTCTGGTTGCCCAGACCCTGGCAGGTGCAGCGCACAGGAGGAGCTGGTCTTCCCTGGTCTCAGCCAGGGGGGTCAGTTAAAGAAAAGTCCCATTGGAAATGGCCTTGAGTCTAGGGCCTCCCTAGTATTCTAATCACTCAGTCAGTCAGTTAACAGTTACTGAGGGTCTGTGAAGGGGTTCAGAACATGCCACCCCAAAATATGCCGCTTGTATTGATTAATTTGAGCTGAATTCACCTGAGAAAGAGCAGATGCAGGAAGGGCTCTCTGACGTCCCTCTTTCTACCTAAAAGCAGGTCACAAAATTTTCCCCCGAGAAAGGTGCCCTCCCTGCACCAGGAAGAGTAGAACGTTCTTATCACCAGAGACTGGGAGAAGATGCGCAAATGGACCTGTACAAGAAAACCTACTAAAATGACGCTTATCTTCCATATATTTCCTAGTCACTGGACCACAATTTACTGCCCCAGCCAAGCCCCTTTGTCTTGTCACATCCCTACACCGTATTGTTCTTTGTTTTAAAAGGTGCATGAGCTTCAGGGCCCAATGCCTTCTTCAGGTCTTCATTTTCCTTTTGAAGATTCCTGTGTACGTGTAAAAATAGTACCTAAAATTATATGCTTTTCTCCTGTTAATCTGTCTTATGTCAGCTTAAGTCTTAGGTCTAGCTCCAGAGCCTGAAAGGGTAGAAGGAAGCACTTCCTCCCCTACACCAGCTATGGAGATGATGGTGGGCAAGGCAGAGCTCCTGCCCTCCTGGAGCTGACAGTCTAATTTACAGGCAAAGTGGTCCTTACCCAAGTAGCTTCAGCTAATTCAATAATGACTAGGGTGCAAAGGGCTTTGAAGGAGAAGCACAAGGTACAACAGGAGCATAAGACAAGAGGCTAATGCAGGCTGAGGAGTCCGGGGAGGGTTCCTTGAGGGACTGAGGTTGAAGCTGAGACCTGAGGGATGATTCAAATACAGTGGAATGTGGGGCTGGAAGGGGAGATCTTATGGGACACAAAGAATTTATGCTTCAGAAATATTTTTTTCTCAAGGGTGAGTTTGGGAATTTAGATGATAACTGTCTTCTCTTAATATGCAGTGTGATGGTGGAGATCACTTTTTGCCCTCCAGCATTTCTTCTTCTTTTCTTAATAACACATTCCCAGTTGTGACTAGGTACATAGCTACCCAGAGAAAATATTATATGGCCACCTTACTAAGTTCCGGCCAATGAGGTGTAAGCAAAAGTAACGTGTGGGGTCTCTGAGAGGCCTTTTTTTCTGTTACCTGGAATCTGGATGTGATGACTGGAGGCTGAAGAGCTATCGGGGACCAAGAGGAGACATGCTAAGGTTGGGGATGCAAAGTCTTAAGTGCAGCCTGGTTTCCTGATGACCACGGGATTGCCATACCGGCCCTGTGTTGCCTATATCCAGACTCCTTTTACGGACAGGAGAAATGAAGGTCAGTCTTCACAAAGTCTCTGTTACTTTGGAATTTTCTGCTATACAAAGCCAAATATAATCCCAGCTATTACACACAACTGCCTCCCAGCCTAATGAAGAGATCATTTGTATACACTACCCACAAATTATCTATTTTATGGAGAAGTCTATGATAATAGTATCTCGTTTCCCAGCCCCCTTCACCCCCTTCTTTGACCCGTTGTCTGCTCTTTTCTCCGTGCACCTCCTCTCTTTCCTGACTCTCACACCAAAGCTAGGCCTGACCTCGGTGTTTCCGCTTCCATGAATGACAAGCCCACGGCCCAGAGGTTCTCGGAGCTCCTGCTACCCTCCCTTTGTGGCTGCCTGGCAAGAGTCTCAGTGCAGAGAGTCACAGGCAGGCCAGGGAGGCAGCCAGACTTCCGTGCTCCTGTGCCCCTTCCCAAGGAGGTGTGAAGAGTTAGAATAATCGGGCAAAGCTGAGAACTTGCACCTACTTGGAGAAATCACGAGAATGATTAACAGGACCTCCCTGCATTGAGTTTTTCAGGCTGTGCAAGCTTTAATTGGTCCGTTTCCCCAGCCTCTGGCTGAGTCCAAGAGGTCGAGATTCAAAGGGATAAGGTTTATGTGTCTGGTTATAAACTGGGGGTGCTGGCCAGGGTGAGTGCAGACCTCGGCCCTCAGCCTGCAGGGGCAGATGAGTGAGGCCTGCTGTGCGTTGAATTAGATCCCTTCCACCAAAAACTATGTTGAAGTCCTAAACCCCTGGTATCTCAGAATGTGACCTTATTTGGAGGTAGGATCTTTGCAGAAGTAATCAAGTTAAAATGAAGTCATTAGGGTGGGCCCTAACCCAGTATGACTTGTGTCCTCATAAAAAGGGGAAATTTGGAGGCAGACAAGCACATACGGAGAACACCAGGTGGAGAATGAAGTCAGAGATGGGGGTGATTTCTACAAGCCAAGGAACTCCAAAGACTGCCACTCACCCACCCTAAGCCAGAAGAGAGGCATGGGACCAATTCTCCCTCACAGCCTTCAGTTTTCAGTAAGCAATAGTCACACCTTGGATGAACCTCATCAGCCACCATGCAGAGCTTCTCACAGCCTTCAGAAGAAACCACCCCCTTGACACCTTTATCTCAGCCTTCTAGCTTCCAGAACTTTGAGATAATAAATTTCGGTTGTTTAAGCCACGCAGTTTGCAGTACTTGGTTAGGGCAACCCTAGCAACTCATACGAAGTCCCCTAAGTGCCAGTAACAAATGCGTTTGGTGACAGCCACTGGTCTCAAACGATTGCCCTGCTGCCTCACATCGGGGTAGGAAGACATTAAGAGCAGCTGGAGTCTCCCTTGGTCATTCCTCTCAACAGAGAACCCCGGGGAGTCCTCTTTCCCGCTGCAGGCAGGCAGCCACTGGCACACGGAGTGAGATGAGAAGAGGCTTTTCTGCTCTCCCCCTGGGAGTCGTGTTAAACAGGAATACTTCCCAAGGGTGAAGGGCTGACACTAACTGGCAAGGTCTGTTTGTGAATACCTATCTATCTATCTATCCATCCATCCATCCATCCATCTATCTATTTATCTATCTATCTATCATCTCTGTATTTTTTCATTTTCCTGGCAGAAAATCAATATCTAGATGGGTAAGAATCCTTCAAGTTCTGCAGTCTTTTCAGACCCCCTCTGAAGTCTTTCTCTGTTGAATGATTCTTGTGTGTGTACAAACACACACGTGAAAGAACTGTATGCGGTCTCTCCTGCCCCTGTCTCCCCGGCCACACACACACACTTGGCTTTCCACCTGGGGGATTGGAAGGCAGAAGGGATGGAAGAAGAGGAACAAAGGACATCAGACGGCTCTGCAGAAGTAGGCCGGCCAGCCAAGTAACCACGGCTGGCTCCCCATGTCCGCCCACTGATACCATCACCTGTCACCACGGTCTAGGCTGAGGCTGCTTTGGGCACATGGGGCATTTTGTGAAGCAGAGTGAGGACTTGTAGCTACTAAGCATCTGTGTTGCTTCTTGTTCTGCTGATAGTCCTTCATTTTTACTATTTACCCCTCACTGTAAGCAGATGTTATCCCCATTTTTAAGAATCTGGGACCCAGCAATTCACCCCAAGGCACCTGAATAAGAGGCTGGGCTATGCGATTCTGAAAAGTTCACTCTGTGGCCCACGGTCCACAGCACACTGATTATGGAGGTCCCAGAAGCCTGTGCTAAGTGGGCATAGAGATTGTTTCCTGGGTAAGGAAATTTGTATTTCCTTTCTCAGTTATTCCACAGTAATGCTTTGGGTTGATTTTAGAGCGTTGGCTACAAAGAAGATGATCATGATAATCAGTCAAAGTTATGTGGAAATTGAGGGAAAGCCATTTGTAGAATACATATGGTGGCCTGCACTGTGCCAGGCTTGTGGAGAACACAAATGTGTGCCTTGCTTTTTAGGGACCTAAAGTCTAAATGGGAAGGTGTGAAACAAGTTGACAACTGATGTTTCTCTAAACTCAAAGTGGCTTTATTCAGGATTTGCTGGTAATAAACACAGAGACCCCTCAGACTGTCTCAAGGAAATAGGGATGGATTGTACAAAATCCATGTGGTTGGCGCTAAGGCCTGGCGAACCTCCTCCGCCCCTCTCATGGAGGGGCCCAGCCCCCTCTCAAGGTGCCTCTGCGCCTTCCCTGCATCTGGCCCCTGCTCCTTTCTCTAATGAGTTCAGTTTCAGTTCTGTCCTAACCCAGCTTACCCATAGCTTCCACCTGTCCTGATTCCACCTCAAGGCATCCTTTTAGCCTTAACTACCATCCCAAGCAGTATAGTCTTCCTGTATTTGGTAGTTGCTTGGTGGTTCTTTCTACATTTGATTGGCCCAGCCTCCAGACCTCTGTGAGCCTAGATTTGGTTATCCTTTTTTTTAAGTTAATTTTTATTGGAGTATAGTTTCTTTACAATGCTGTGTTAGTTTCTACCGTACAGCAAAATGAATCAGCTATACATACACATATATCCCCTCTTTTTTGGATTTCCTTCCCTTTTAGGTCACCACAGTGTGTTAAAGATTTGGTTATCCTCGGATCACTTGCCATCCCTGAAAGTCCTGTCAGCTGTGGCCAGGACTAGTGGATCACAAAGACCACCTAAAGTGTTATGTGCAGATAGACACCTAAAACAAATCCAGTATGGGGGCTATTGGTTATAAAGTCAACCACAGGCCGTAGAAAAGAGAAATCACTCTGAGCTAGAGAGAGTAAGCTTCCCAGGGCAGTGAGATGGCTGGAGTTTCAACACATGGTATTTGCGTCATGAGAGGGAAGGGGAAAGCTGAAGTGAGCGCTGTGGCGAATTGTAGCAGTATTCACAGTTATGTTTCCCCTCCGTATGGAAGGATTACCCATCCCTCCCCAGATGACAGCAGACTTGGACATGTGACGCTTTTGCCAATGAAACATGAGTAAAATGAATGTATGTCATTTCTAGGCAAAAGCTTTGATAACTGAGCCATGGTTCTCCATGTTCTCTTTTCCCTTTGCTTTGAGAACATCACTGTCCCAAATAGGGAACGCTCCATCGGCTTGGGTCGCAGCATGAAAACAACTTGGAGCAGAGCCAGAGCAAGTCCATGATGGATATATGCATAATGTAAATAAGATATAACCCTCTCTTGTGTGAAGCCACTGAGATTTTGGAGTCATTTGTTACTGCAGCATAGCATAGCCTAGCCTGACTTGTACAAAGATCAAGTTGTGTGCGGATAAATGCGAGAGAGAGAGCTGGAGGTGAAGACGTGATAAAAAATAGAGACGGGAATCCAGATATCAGAGAAGGAAGACTTAAGCAGGATAGCAGGAGAAGACCTGAAAAGAATGAGGGGACCTTAAGAGCCATTTTGAAGGAAGATGTACAAGGTTTTGGTAACAGATTGGAATAGGGAATAAAGAAGAGTAAAGAGTAAATAAATAAATACATAAACCCTTTATTTAATAGCTTATCACAGTTGAGAATTGGAACCATTTTGAGAGAAAGATATCCTTTTTAAAAAATTTAATTTAAGGGCCTTCCCTGGTGGTCCAGTGGGTAAGACTCCACGCTCCCAATGCAGGGAGCCTGGGTTCTATCCCTGGTTGGGGAACTAGATCCCGCCTGCATGCTGCAACTAAGAGTTCGCATGCCACAAATAAGACCCGGTGCAGCCAAATAAATAAATAATAAAATAAATAAATATTAAAAAAATTTTTTTTCATTTAATTTAAAGTAGGGTGAACATCTAGCTAGTAATTTCCAGTAGATACTTCGGATTGGGGTCAGGGCTAGTTGGGCCAGTGAGTTTTTGGAAACTGGTCTTTTGATCTGTAAACATCACAGGTTGTGAGAAATGGAACACAGATACCACATTTGTAGAGAGAAAGCAATACTAGACGCACGGAAGCAAGAGGAGGGACTAAAACCAAGATCTTTCAGAAGCATCACTCCACCACCTTATGGAGGTCCCAGAATGACTAAGTTGGCCCACAAGAGATTTCTCATCATCTGATCGAGCAGGGCTCTCAGGCAGGCCTGGCATGAAGTCTCACATGGGGTGGGGCGCGTGGCAAGGCCTCTCCTACTGACCCTGGGACGACTGGACTATTAACGTGGTAGATCACACACAGTTAAATGGAATCCAGAGATATTTTTCACTTTTCAAGCTTCATTCACATATACTGTCTCATTAATGTCTCACTAAAAAAACCTCATAAAGTATGTATTATCTCCATAAAGCAGATGAAACAGAGGCTGGGGAGAAGCTACAGAACTCTCTGAGGCAGGACTCAAATGACATGCTCTTGTTAGCATGCCACGTCGCCTCTGTGATTCCACCTCAGCTTTCCTCTGAGAAGTCCCAGAATCACAGCACATACCCAGGAGTGCCCATGTGGAGACGTTGCAGAATTTGGTTTGAGCACAGTTCAAGGCAAGGGGCAAGAAACCATGTAAAGTGATAATTTCCCAGCTCTGAGGAGCTCTTCCTTTTCTGTGAGTTTAGTAACAGTTTAGCCTCTGTCCTCATAAGCTTGCCAGAAGCAAGACCAGAACTGTCTTTAATACTAAGGGGAGACAGCATGGCTTTTGCATTAAGAAAGATTTGCATTGGTTTTGGGGGAAAACACTAAAGCACATATTTGCATTTTCTCTTGCTTGGAGAGGTCACTCAAGAACTGGCCACTCCCCAACTTTTCTATAGAATCTCTTTTACTGGAATGGTCTTCTCCGATCCCTCAGAATCCAAAAGACTGCATCCGGAAGTTCCCACGGGGAGGCTCTCATGATGGTAGCAGTGTGTGTGTAATTCTATTATATGCTCTTTGAGAGCAGTTGCTGCCATATGAGAAGCACAGTGGCACCCATTGTTCTGTTGTCGGAAGCAGATTTCTGACTCCAACGTCTTCATTTTCTTCTACTTCCTGGTCTCCTTTAGAAGACCAAGGAACAACTGGAGAGATGAGGTTTTTGGCTCACGTATAATAGGTCCTGAGAGCGCCTCCAGCCCTGCCCCAGCTATACCAAATGAACTTGGCACTGTTTTGTACAGTAAGACACCATGCCATTGCAGAGTGAGCACTGCCTGCACCACTGTCTCTAACTGATCCAGGAGAGCCAATCAAGCCCACCCCTCTGGCTTGTCTGCTTCCAGGGTGCTGAATTGAAACCCCTCCCTAAAGGAAGGCGACAACTGTATTCTTGTTGGATCTTTAAAACAGGAAGCTAGGAAGCTTCCCAGAGGCTCTGAATCTGCACTTCAAGGGCAAAAAAAAAAAAAAAAAAAAAAAA
>NW_006771065.1:172451-174749 GCF_000442215.2 Lipotes vexillifer
AAAAAAAGGCATTAACCTGTTTAGCTATATTTTAGGAAACGAATGCTGGGCACTGGAAAGCCCGTTTTGCTTCCAGCTATAGGTTTTCTGGAGAGAAGACAAGACAAAGTTCACCTCTGAGCACATAGGATAGAGTGCATAGGATACAGCCTGTTGCTTAAGAACCCTGCAGTTTTGGACCCTCCAATGAGTGAGTCTGTCAGAAAGAGCACTTGTGACCATATTCTGTTGAACATATGCATTTGTAGGATGCTTTTGGCTCAGGCCCCTCCCAAAGAGCCTCCTCTCTGGACTTCCCTGGTGGTCCAGTGGTTAAGAATCCGCCTTGCAATGCAGGGGACGCAGGTTCGATCCCTGGTCGGGGAACTAAGATCCCATGTGCCGTGAGGCAAATAAACCTGCGTGCCACAGCTACTGAGCCCGTGCACTCTAGAGCCCAAGCACCACAACTAGAGCACAAAAGCCCACGTGCTGCAATGAAGATCTCGCGTGCCGCAACTAAGACCTGATGCAGCCAAATAAATAGAAAGAAAGAAAAGAAAAGAAAAACTTACGAAGGTGACCAGATATAAAATAAATATTTCTTTTTTTAAAAAAAGAGCCTCTTCTCTTGGTGGTGTGTATGTGGCAGACAGGGTTGTGCTGGTCTACCACGGAAGTGGATGGGGGTTGGAAGGACATATGAGCGCAGGCTCTGTCTTTGCTGCAGCCTCTGAAAACACCACATGGAAACTCCATCCCAGCTGGGAAGCTAGAATCCTGGGAAATCACCTTTAACTTGAGGGAGCACCCTTGGGCTACAGAGCAGTCGCCAACAAGGAACACCATTTCTATAGCTTTGTCAGGTTTATACATAATGCATTGTACGTGGTTAGCATTTGCAATGGCCACATGCTCAAAACTTCTATAAAGGGAGCTAGTGCTTTCTAGCAGCCCACCAACAGAAATTCTTTCACTTAGGCCTGGAAACACACTTAGCCCTGTGCCCGTGAGGCTCTTGCCCCAGACCTCCAGGGAAGCTTCCTCTTATTTTTTTTCCTGATTTGCCAGTCTCATCTCTCAATATACTTTATTTTTAGAGCAGTTTTATTTTATTTTGTTATTATTATTTTGCGGGGGCTGTACCATGCAGCATGTGGAACTTCCCCGACCAGGGATGGCACCCGTGCCCCCTGCCGTGGAAGCACAGAGTCCTAACCACTGGACCACCTGGGAAGTCTCCACAGTTTCCTGTCTTAAAGTGGTGTAGGACAAGGCCCTGTTGACTGGTAAGCTGGGGTTCACCTTCAACTCTTTCTCTGGAAGGGGAAAAGAAAACAGCCAAGAAAGAAAAGCCCAGCGTTTTTTTCTAATCCTGCGTAACAAATTACTCTTAAACTTAGCAGCTGAAAGAATGGACATTTATCATCTCACAGCTTCTGTGAGTTAGGATTTCGGGAGTGGCTCAGGTGGTGGATCTGACTCACGGCGTCTCTCATGAGGCTGCAGTCATCCGAAGGCTCAACTGGGGAAGGGCCTGCTTGTAAGCTCAGCCATGTGCTTGTCAGCCGGCCTTCGTTCCTCACTGGTTGTTGGCCAGAGACTTCAGTTCCTCACAACGTGAGCGTCTCATAGCCTGTCTGAGTGTCCTCACGATGTTTCCCCCCAGAGTGAGTGATCGAAGACAGTGAGAGCCCAAGGCAGAATCCACCGCCGTTTATAACCTAATCCCAGGAGTGAGTCCCATCTTATCTGCTATATTCTTCTTTTTTCTTCCAGTTCTATTCAAATATAATTGACATCCAGCACTGTGTAAGTTTGAGGTGTACAGCATAATGATTTGATTTACATCCATCATGAAGTGAATATCATAGGAAGTTTACTGAACATCTATCATCTCATATAGTACAAAATTAGAGAAATAGAAAAAAAATTTTTTTCTTGTGATGAAACCCTTAGGATTTACTTTCCTAACATGTCTGCTATATGCTCTTGGTCATATAGACCAACCTCGACCCAGTGTGAGAAGGGGCTCTGTCAGCATGTGAATGCCAGGCTGCAGGGATCCCAGGTGCCCTCTTGGAAAAGAGAGAAGCGGGGAAGAGGGTCATGCACTGAAAAAGTTCATGGTGTGAACTGGCTAATGAGGAACTCTTATGTCAACTAGTCAAGTGTCTTTCACAAGTCAGCATCTCTGCTCCTCCTCCCTGGGCCCTTCCTGTAAAGTCAGGTGTTTGAACTAGCTGGTCTTTAAGTTCTGTAATGTCTGCAATTCTAGTCATTTGAGGTTGGTGAGGGGAAGAGTGGAGAAGGGAAAGA
>NW_006771065.1:174759-190264 GCF_000442215.2 Lipotes vexillifer
GAAGGAAGAGAAAGGAACCTGGGTCTCATGAAGCAGCCCCAGGACCTAAGCCCTGAGCTGGCTCTAAGCCCAGGGTGGATGCAAGTCCTACCATTTGCTGAGCAAGGAAATGGGAATGGGAAGCTCTAATTTAATGGCTACTGCCCTGTTTCCCTGAGCTTTTTAGACCTACTTCTGTGCAAGAGCCAAACAGAGATAACTGAGGATACTCTGAGCCTGGGAAGAGGGCTCCCCTAGTTTCCAGCTGGTGCTGGTTTGTGTGTAAA
The DNA here is from genome assembly GCF_000442215.2 of Lipotes vexillifer. Classification (NCBI taxonomy): domain Eukaryota; kingdom Metazoa; phylum Chordata; class Mammalia; order Artiodactyla; family Lipotidae; genus Lipotes; species Lipotes vexillifer. Next base: position 175,026 of record NW_006771065.1, read on the forward strand.
TAGATGATGGTTCCTTATTGTGTAAATGTATTTCAGAGTGGAATGCAGCCTCCCTGGTACCTGTCTCCAGGGGAGCAGCTATTGGGACCATCATTGCTTCATATTTCACATCTTGCCCAGCCATTACAGACCCTTCTACCCATTCGTGATGGCTCCACTGGACTTTGGGGAGCATGTCACCCAGGAGGCACCCCGGGAACCTTGACGTGGGAAGGCTTTTTTAGCTTTTCATCACTGAGTATCATGTTGGCTGTGGGTTTGTCATAAATAGCTTTTATTATGTTGAGAAATGTTCCCTCTATACCCATTTTGGTAAGGGTTTTTATCATAAATGTTGTTGACTTTTATCAAATGCTTTTTCTGCATCTATTGAGATGATCATGTGGTTTTTGTCTTTTCTTTTGTTGATGTGGTGCATCACATTGATTGATTTGTATATAATGAACCATCCTTGTGACCCTGGGATGAACCCAACTTGATCATGGTGTATGATCCTTTTTATGAGTTGCTGGATTCAGTTTGCTAATATTTGGTTGAGACTGGGAACCTTGATGTGGAAGTGTCCTTGAAAGTCTTTGATGGGGCTGGTCCCACTTTGGGGAGCTACCTGCTGAGAGAGCAGGGCCAGGCTTCACTCGATCAACTTGCCTTCCTTTCTTTGGGTTCAGCACAGGGAAATAACAGTTCCTCAGAACCAGATGCATGGACTTTTGCAGTTTTTGACCTGAAAGATATGTTCTCAGAGGTGAGTTATTCTACTTCAGTAACTGCTTTGGGCATTCTCTGGAAGCGCCCAGGCTGTATGATTACCCGTGTAATTTCTTGGCATGGTTGGTGACACTTGAATCATTCCAGGAGACATCCCAGGTGTTTATTCCCAAATGCTGAGATTTATTCCTCAAGTTTTGAGCTGTTTCTTCGGGAAAGCTTCCAGTTTTGTGGTTCTCATTATAAAACCAGAAACTTTCATTGCTTCAGGAAGCCCCCAGGGCTGAGGAGGAACTGTCTAAGACTGTCAGACCCGCAAGCAGATCATCTATACTCCCTCAGAGTTGGGGCAATGCAGCCAGGTGGAGGAGCAGTTGGGTTCTGGTTAAGCCAAAGAGACGAAATGCTAGGTCCTCAGCAAGCTCTCCTTCTGAGAAAAATTAGTTAAGCCTGTTTGGAAAGAAAGAGCATTACTGAAACGGCCTGGCAATATCAGGCTATTCTCAGTGCATTCTACTACACTGAGAACATCTGTCCTGACATTTCAGACAAAAGGTCTGGAGCTGTCTGCTGCCATCTGAATTGATTTGGGGTAAAGTAAATATTGTGTTTCTGTATCATGAGTCATATGGCTCTGTCCCTTGGACCAGAGCCACCCTAATGAAGACCCATTTCCCAACTCTGGATATAGCTCTCCAGGACTGGGACTCCTCATCTGGCCAAGCTCCTCCCAGATTTAACACTCACCTTCTTTCTTTCTTCCCTTCTCTTCTCTTCCCTTCCCTTGCTTTCTTTTGTCTCCAAAGGGCATTAAGTGATTCCAGATTTGGGAGTTTGGAACATGCTCAAAACCAGAACCTAAGACATAAATGGGGTCTTACAGGACATCTAGTTCGGCCTCTCCCCTAGTTCAGAAATCTTCAAAGATCTGGCCTCTGGAAGACACTTTATGATAGGGACAACCCTATAGCGCAAAGCAACTCATTCTCTTTGGATGGCTCTATTATGGCGGAATCCATTTTCATATTGACTTTCTTACACTGAAGTCGGCCTCTCTGAAACTTACTCGTGTTGACTCTTATTTTGCCTTCTGGGGCAGTCTAGGCTACACCTACTTCTTCTCCATAGCAGCCTTCAGATGTCTGAAGAAAATTGCTATGAGGCAGGGTGATGTCGTAGCCAAAGCGTACAGTCTGGATCTGGGTTGAGTCCCGGGTCTGCCACTATTGGTTATGTGTGATTTTGAGAAAGTCCCCTAACCTCATCTGCAAGTAGGGGTGGTACCCACTGTATACAGTGGTATGCTGGAACCAGATATTGAGTGTGTCTCCTCTTACCACTGTGCCCAGTGATCTCACGTTGGTCGCTTAAAATGAGCCACGGGGGGAGTATTTACACTACGGAAATTGGCAAATGGTATATGTAGCTCAGGGTTTTTTGTTGGTTTATTTTTAGTTTTACCAGCACACCACTGACCATCTCTCAACTTAGTGATAAGGATCAATTAAGATAGTGCAAGTAGGGGCTTCCCTGGTGGTGCAGTGGTTGAGAGTCCGCCTGCCGATGCAGGGGACGCGGGTTCGTGCCCCGGTCCGGGAAGATCCCACATGCCGCGGAGCGGCTGGGCCCGTGAGCCATGGCCGCTGAGCCTGCGTGTCCGGAGGCTGTGCTCCGCAACGGGAGAGGCCACAACAGTGAGAGGCCTGCGTACCGCAAAAAAAAAAAAGATAGTGCAAGTAAATATCCTGTGTGAACTATAAAGTCTGTAGAAATAATAGATATTATTTATTTGGATAGACTGTTACAAAATAGTCCCCAGTGAATCACACTCCTGAATTCACACTGTTGCGTGGTCCCTTTTCACATTATATCTGGGCTGGTCTCGTGATGCGCTTGGTTCAGTACAATGTGACAAAAATTCCAGTCCTGGGCATTAAAAGCCTTGCAGCATCCACTTTCACTGTCTTGCTGTCCTGAGAAGCCATGATGCCCAGGCTAGCCTCCTTGAGGATGAGAGGCCTTGTGGAGGAGGAGGATGAAAGAGCTCGAGGGGTGCGGCCAGTCCACAGCCATTCCGACCATTTCAGTTAAGGCGACAGACGCGTGAGTGAAGCAATCATGGCCCCTCCAACCCCCGTCAACCTGCCAGCGGGCCGCGAATGCGTCAGTGAGCCCAGGCCACACCACTGCACCACATGGGGCAGAGAAAAATCTCTCCAACCCAGATTGCAGAATTGTGAGCAAATGAATGGCTATTGTTGGTTTAAGACCCTCAGTTTTACGTGTGGTTTATAAACAGTGATAGATGACTCATTATAGTTATTATCCTATCAGGCCCCTCCATGTCTTCTCTTGTCCCAGTTAAGCTTTCCCAGATCTCTGGCTGGGCTCCATTCACCGCTCCTGGGATGGACACGCTGCTGGCTCCCAGTGCTCTGACCGAGCAGAGGCTGGGCTGCCTGCTCTCTGCTCTGGATCTTAGGTAATCATCGCAGTGGAGGGTGAGCCAGAGCTCCTGGCACTTGCAGTTCACTCTGTGAGCTCATTCTCAGCCTTTGCGGTCAACTCAAACCCCCAGGCTGTGAAACTACGCTCTCCTATCTTGACATCTTTTTAAGTACAAGGTTTATGGCCATCACCATTAAACTGACTGTTTCACTTTCGACATTGTTATTTCAGCCTTTCGAAATCTGGACTCCAGTTTGATTTTAAATTTTGCCATGGCTATAGCATTTCCTTCCATGCGCACATTCACCCGCCACACCCAAACACACATATATCAAGACGCACGCAGAGCGAGTACACACGAGCACACATGCACGTAACAAAAGACAGAAACTCATTTCTGTGTTCACAGCAGCTGCCAGGTCTTCCTAACAGTCATGACCCTTCACGGACAGCCTTCTGCCCTCTTCCCAGTCTCATCTCATCACTACCTGTTTCAGTAGCAGAATCCACAGCTCTAACTGTGATGTAACCAAGTAGGGATTATTTTTCTCAGGTGACAAGAAGGTCAGAGGTAGGGCCTCCAGGACTAGAACAGAGGCCCCTTGGTGTCATCGGAGATCAGGCTTCTTCTGTGCTCCTATTGTGCCATCTTCACGAGATTCTCGTGGTCTCCAGATGGCTGTTCCATGCCTGATCCAGGCAGGAATGAGACAGGAAGGGGGAAAGGCAAAAGGCAAAAGGCAAGGGACACAGAGCCTGTTCCCTTTTACCAAGAAAACAACAGCTCTCCTGGAGGCCCTACCCGGGGGACTTCTAGTTACATTCATGGGCCAGAACTGGGTCACGTGGTCACCCCAGCTATGAGGGAAACTGGGAAGGCAAATATTTGTACCTGGGCACATGGTCACCCTGAAAAAAAGACCTGGGGTTCTGTCAATAAGAGAGAAACAGAGAATGAATAATGAGTGGGGAAATAGCAGGCTTTGCACATTCTCCCACACATACTATGAGTTGTCAACTTTGAATGCCAGGCACATGCCAAGTTTATTGAAAAAAGGTTATGGAAAATGAGGAGATGTGGTAGACTGCAAAAAATAGCCCTAAAATCCTCCCTTCCTGTGTAGATAACTCTTTTCAATGAGTTTAGCTGGTCCTGTGACTTGCTTTGACCAGTAGGACGTGGCAAAGTGATGTTATGCGACTCCCTGGCTCACACCTCCAGGTCTTTTAGCTTTTATTCTTGCCCCCTTAGAACTCAGTGCTACAGATGAAGTCTCAGAGCTCCTAGGAGGAGAAGCCAGGTACAGAGAGAGGCCCAGCCAGCAGCCAGCACCGACCACCAGCCGTGGGCGTGAGGCCATCTTAGACCGGGCTGTCCGACACCTCCCACCCCACCCCCCACCAAGTATCTCAATGGCAGCTGCTAAAGAAACCTCAGGAGAAGCCCCTTGCTGAGCTCAGCCCCAATGGCTGACCCGCAGAATCATGAGCAAATAAGCTGGTTGTTACTTAAGACACTAAGTTTTGGTGGGTAATGAAATAGATCATGCGCTTGTGGCATGCAGGTAGAATGGATATCGGTGGTGGTGTTGGATTCCTGGATGGATTCGGATCCGGTTTTCAAACTTTGTTCTTAGGAGCCCTGCGTCGAGGGCAACAGGGCGGCCGATCTAACCACTTTCCATCCCCACCCTCACTTCATCCAGGGCGCCTTGCCTTTGTCTGTTTTGCAGATTTGGATTCTGTGTAAATTTTTTTTTTTTTGAGGGGGGTGCGGTGGGGGGTGGCCGCGCAGCGTGGCACGTGGGATCTTAGTTCCCCAACCAGGGATAGAACCTCTGTCCCCTGCAGTGGAAGCGCAGAGTCTTAACCACTGGACTGTCAAGGAAGTCCCAAGATTTTATTTGTTTAAGGAAGTTTGAATAAGCCCTCAATTGGATCATCTCTAAGTCTCCTTTAACTCAAAAATGTTAAAGAGTTTTTAACAGGCATAGAGTTTTACTTTCCCCCACCCCCACCCCGGTACGCGGGCCTCTCACTGTTGTGGCCTCTCCCGTTGCGGAGCACAGGCTCCGGACGCGCAGGCTCAGCGGCCATGGCTCACGGGCCCAGCCGCTCCACGACATGTGGGATCTTCCCAGACCGGGGCACGAACCCGTGTCCCCTGAATCGGCAGACGGACTCTCAACCACTGTGCCACCAGGGAAGCCCGAGTTTTACTCATTTTGAAGTTGTGCTCCCACCCCCTTTCTGTTCCTTCTTCTTTCATAGCATCTCATTTACCACCCATCACATTTCATCATGAGGACACTTGGTATTCCTTCGGTCACTTGCGCCAAGTTCCCCCAGCCCCAGCACACAACCCTCTCTCTGCCTTTGCAGGCATCCTTAACAGGGGCAGGGTCTCATGTCTTATCCTGAGAAACCAAGGCTAAACTAGGGGAGGTGGCAGGGTCTGTGTGAGTCTCAGAGAGACACACTAGATATGGTCGAAAGTGAGAGCAGAGGGCTCTGAATGACACTTGCCCATGAGAGCCAGGGTGAGAATTAGGTCTTTAATGGCCAACATTTTCTAGCGCTTTCCACGTGCCATGAGCCATGTTAGATGGTTGCTTATCTCATCAAAGCCTGACAACTTTGGAAGACAGGCCTTACCGTCCCAATTTACAGATGAAGAAACCGAGATTAAGAAAGGTTAGATAACTTGTATGGGGTCTCTCAACTGAAAAGTGGAGTTATAAGGGTTCAGAGCATGTAAAGAGTGATTATGAAAGTTTTAAGCCTTTTTTGTGTTATTGACTTTGAGCTATTTCTGTTTATCCTTTATTGTTTAGTTAATTGAATCTATAATTCTTTTTTTTTTCAAAAGAGACTCTGAGTCAGAATATCCCTCTCAGGGTCCATTTCAAAACTCAGACAATAGTAGAGAGCAGGAAGCCAGGCAGGTGCTGTAACCAGGACTGCTCTAGATGCCCCTGAAGTGGTCATACGTTACCACTGTCTACCTGAACCACTCCTTCCCCCAGTAGATGTGGTACAGGGGGGCTGTCAGTCACAGTACCCACCTCCCATACCCACCAAATATGAGCCACCAGCAGTCTCTCAGCCACCTGACAACAGCAACTGGCTCAGGGGACATGCTGGCCTTTCTTGCTGCCTATGTGGATCATGCTCTGTGTAACTCCAGGATTTGCTGCCCTTGAGTTGTGCAGTGAAAACGTGCACAGCCGTAGCATGGGGTATAGCCATAGCGTGGGGTATAACCATAGCTTGAGGGTATAACCATAGAATGGGGGTACAAGCATGGACTCTGGAGCCAGACTGCCTTGTTTCAAATTCTGGTTCTACCAGTTAATAGCTGTGTGGCCTTGGGAAAGCAGCTTAACTTATCTGTACCTCAGTTTCTTCATTTGCATCGGAGGTATTAATGGAACCTAAATCATAGGCTTTTTTTTTTTTTTAAAACAGGGATAAGTTACTGTTTGTGACCTGCTTAGAACAATGACCAGTTACTTAAGTGCTGGATTCAAAAGAAAACATCTTGCATCTCTAAAACACACAAACCACGTGAGGCCAGCATTCTTTCCTGGGATTGATTTTCAGAAGTAGAGAAAAGAAGCTCTTTTTTCTACTGGGATTTCTAAATTGGGGCTTCTGGTGGCCATGATCCTAACCACGTGGCAAAGGATGTCTGCTGAGAGAGAATGAGGGCAACAGGCAAGAATACGGGGAGACAAGCAGAAAGGGGAGCAGGGGAGAGCCCTGTAGGCTGGAACAGCTGTTCCTGTGGCTCCTACAGTCCTTAGGCGCCTTAGGTCAGGGGCTCCAAATTCAAATGCCAGCAGGAGCCTGGCGGTCCAGTGTGGAAAAATCACTTTTAATGGCAAAGGGAACATTGAGAAATCTTCCTCGACTGTGAGAAAAACAGTAGTGCAAGTTCAGGGTCAGTAGCACCTGGCTGCATGTGAGGGACGTCTCGGGCATGGAGCGGAGAGTGGAGAACTGTCAGGCCTGCGCTCTGTGTAACCAGCATAGACCATTTTGCCACGAGAGCCCAGTATAGAATATCCTTGATTTTTTTCTTTTCTCTAAAAGAAGACGTAAATCTGTGACTCTCCAAATCCATAAACGTTGGATCAGTTTTTTGTTTTTTGTTTTTTACAATATTGTGCAACACATCTGCAAGCGAACGTGTCCCCAAGGTTGCGAGTTATCACCGTAGCAGTCCAGTTCCAGGGTCTCTCCATGGAATCTAAATAGAACCAATGTCCTGGCACTCCAGGTCTGGGGTTCAACCTCTGGCAAAGCGTTCCCTGCTCCACCCACACGTCAAAGCTGGCTCTGTGTAAAGGGATTCCCCATAGTCCAATGGATCAATCCATTCCTCCCCACCTGTCCTCACCTCCTCCCTTTGGCTTCTTGCCCCCAGGCTGTATTTTTTTCTGTATAGGGGCAGGGGGTGTGGTACTGATGGAGGAGGTCTGCCAGCCAGAGGTAAACCCACAGCAGTTGGATGCTCCAGTGTTACTTGGGTTTTCATAGCTCCTGTAGCTGGAACCTGGGTGCCCAGGGCCTACAGCAAGAACGTTCAGGGCCAACCTGGCAAGTGACAGAGGGAAGCTTTTCTGGAAGTCTCTGAGGGCAGGTCCATGGTGGCGGCCATCCAAGACCTCTGCTTCTGTCCAGCTGAATCATCAGCCCTGCTCCACTGAAGCACTTAGAACAGGACAGAGTAAGGGGAAATGGCTACTTTAATGTGGGAAAAGAAAGTAGGGATTTGGGGCTCTGCTTGGAAGACTCGTTTTCAGCACTCTTCTTCTGGAAACTGAGCCGTAGGAGAAGCCTCTTGTGTGCTCTAGCTTTTGTTGGTGCAAAAAGAACAAAAAGAACCAAGAGGTAATTCTCAAGAAATACTCCAAGGGTTTTTAGAGACAGGGATTGTTTCTATGTGAAAATGCGAAGAGATCCTTAGACGCCTTTCAGAATAAAATTATTATTATTATTTATTTTTATTTTTTTGCCGTACGCGGGCCTCTCACTGCTGTGGCCTCTCCCGTTGCGGAGCACAGGCTCCGGACGCGCAGGCTCAGCGGCCATGGCTCACGGGCCCAGCCGCTCCGCGGCATGTGGGATCTTCCCGGACCGGGGCACGAACCCGTTTTCCCTGCATCGGCAGGCGGACTCTCAACCGCTGCGCCACCAGGGAAGCCCCAGAATAAAATTAGATGAGAGAGGAAGCAAAGGACGTGAGCGGTTAATGCTCCGCCACGCCATTTGGAGAACCTAGAGGGGCTTTCTTGGATGCAGCCTCCAGAGGCTTCCCTTGACGACCCAGCAGCTGCTCTGTCCAGGGCACACACACTTAACTTCATTCACCTGGTGACTCTGGGGGGTGTGGCCCGGTACCTGAGAGGCCAGATATTCTTGACTGGTCTCACCAAGGCAGACTTCCTCTCATTTATCGCTACAGGACTTCTGAGATTTGCAAATGCTGAGCCCAGAAGAGAGAGATTAAGGCAGCATTTGGAACCCTCTAAGGTTTTACCCTAATTTGGAATCAGCAAGGATATTAGGCCCTGGGCAGCAGGTTGTTGGTCTGCTCCCTTCTCTCATCTTGATCTGTCTAAATCCCTCACACAAGGCCTGGCTTCCATGCATGCTCCAAGAAGGCTGCTGAACTGAATTGGAATAAGAGGCACAGGAAATGAATTCATTCATTCATCTGTTTGTTCATTAAGTGCTTCTGCACGCTGAGCACTGTGCCGTTGGAGTGGTTTCAGGCCCCCAGTGGGGATTCCGTGTGAAGGGCACGCCTGGAGTTGTGCCCCTCAGCACGGCACTGGATTTATGCCCCTCCTTTACTGGAGCAGAAACACTGAGCTCATGGCAAACTGGAAAACTGCAGATGGGCCCCAGGGATACAAACATTGTTGCTGCTGAGGACACAGCTTCACAGGGGATGCATCCACGAGTCAGGGAAGTTCAGCCCCACCTCCTGCCAGGATCTGGGGACATGTCAGAGTCTAGGTGGAGCCAGCCAACAATCTAGATTCTTAATTCCTTGACATTCCAGCAAAGTTCCTGTAACTCCAGCAATATTCACCTGCTCTGTGTCATGGTCACCTTTTCCCAGGGTCTCAGCCTGCTTTCTCCTTGAGCTTCACCATCTCACTCCCTAAGCGCTGCCTTTTGCCCTGCCAGCTTTCCCTGCTTTTTGAGACTATACCAGTCCCTCTTCCTGGTCCTTTTGCTTCTGCTCCATAACTTCCGCACCCCCTCTAACTTCACCCGGTAGTGGTGTGAGGAGAGTTGGGCCGTTGGAACTATGCTTTCCAGCACGTTCAATTCTTTGCACCCCATGTCTTACCCCTACCCCTACCAGGGAAATCTCACGCACAGTTTCCTGGTTTCCAATTTCAGCTGAGTCCTCAGATCCTTTAAAATAACTAGTGACACTTGGAAGGAGGCACCTAGGATGAGGGGTGTAGTGGTGGGAATGGATGAGCTCAGCCAGACACAGAAGGAGGGAGAAGGGAGTGCGTGCTCGGTAATGTCAAAGGCTGCAGAAGGGCTGGCTAGAACGAGAACTGAGGAACTGAGGAAAGGTTATTGGGATTGACCTTTACATCTCAGATGATCTTTGTAGGGGCTGTTTCTGCAGAGGGTGACTGCAGAACGCGAACTGCAGCAGGCTGAGGAGTGAACGCGAGAGGAGGAAGCAGACACAGGAGAAGGAACTTCTTGAAAGGAGTTTGGCCGGGAAGGGTAGGAGAGTTTTCAGCAGCCTGAGCACAAGTGAGGTTCAGAGGATTAGAGGCAGATGAACCTGGAGTGAGCGCTAGTCTCATCACTTGGCAATCGCTTGAGCTTGGGAATGAAAGTCGCTGAATTCCTTGAAGCCTCAGTTTCCTCATCTATAAGTGGAAAGGATATGTCCGACTTCACTGGGTTGGCGTGAGGATTAACCAAGGTAAGGCAGGTAAATCACCATGCACCTGGCACATAGTAGGTACCCGGATCGCCGTCTTTCTCACATGTGCAGGCTCATGGGAAGCAGCCAGTGGAAAAGGAGAAATGAAAGATTCTGGCGGGGGGTGGTAATTGGCGGGGTGTGTCCTAACGGAGATGGGAGAGGATGAGGTCAACCTCCAAAATGGAGGAGGAACAGTTCTTCTGAGACAGGAGAGAACGAAAGGATGGAGGAAGATGCAGATCACGAATTGATGCGAAGGGACTGGAAGCTGTGATCTGAAGAAGCTGTAGCCTTTCTTCAGTTCTCCAGGCTCCCTTTCCACCTGACCAATCAACTGTTTGACGGTTTTCGAGCCCATAAATCAAGTCCATAAGTAGACTGAACATCGATGGTTTCTCACACGGTGTGGTTTCGCACAAATACCACCCTCCTGAGAGGTCCTTCCGGTATGTTTAAGTGTCTCTTAAAGTGTGGACCCAGAACTGAGCCTAAGCATTTCAGATATGGCCCTGCCCTGTGACAGGGCTCCCGCCTCCCTCTCTAGACACTGTGACTCTGCCAACCCTGTCAACGGTTGTTCGGGCTTCCAGCTGCTAGATCAGACCTTGGTTTACACTGAGCTTGCACTCAAACAAAATCTCTAGGCAGTTTCACATACAACACCACCGAGACGGAATTCCTTCTTCTTTCGTCATTTTTTTTCCTTTTAACCACTAAGTACAACACTTTACTTTGATTCCCTTAAAATCTTATCTTCATTGTGACCCATCCTTCTAGTCTTTCAGATTCAGTTCCCCTGGCCCCAGAGGAGGAAGTTATATTTCAGACCTGTCAGGTGACTGAGCCGCATCTACACAAAGAGTCCTTGTTAGTTGCAGCCAAGCAGCTCTGACTTCCCTGGGGACAACCCGGGACTGTGCAAAGATAACTCTGGGTCTCCTGAATGCCCAGGAGGCTGTGCAGGGAGACAGGGGTTCACCTGAGCCAGGATGCGTAAGACTTCTTTGGAGAAGTGGGCCCCTCCCTGAGAACTTGAGACATAGCTTTCAGAAAAGGTTGTGAGTAACATCTACTTTCAAGTTCAAAACCACTCTTGGGAAATGAAACTAATTGTACAGAAAGGTCAATACGAATACATACTCTTCCTGGTAGCAAATGGAGGCAAGATTTCCAGACAGCACCTACTGGTGCTCAGTAAATGCCGAATAAACAGAGAATGAATAAATGAGCCAATGAATGAATCAAATATAAATGTGGATGATTTTGAAGCCCCTGTTGATGTAGGCCACGGTTTGCTGGGCACACACTCTCGCTGTGCAGTGGGGACGAACGTGGCCCCAGGGTAGGGAGAGAACTGCCCAACGTAAAGACCGGGAGGACATGGTGCCCAGAGATCAAAGAGCTGTCCGGTGGCAGAGGAATGGGCTCTGGGAATCGCTGGTCTTTCCCCAGGTCTTCTGGCATCTTGTTTTCCTCTCCCATGGGCATTTTATGCTGCCCTCTGTCCCCTCCCTTATCATGTCACCTGGGAAGAGCTCGTGTAAAGATTAATGCAAAATGAAACAGCCATTTTGAAAAGCCAGCTGTTTCACTCCTACATTCCCAAGAAAGGTTTGATGTCAAACCAGCTCTTGGGAAGCTCCACATGCTTCACAGCTATCACTGCTTTCATCAGCACTGAGTGCAGGGGATGGAGGGAGCCGGGAAGAAACAAATGTAGTTGTTCTCAACTTGGAAAGGGGTAAACTGAGGCAGAGGCTCAGCTAGGGAGTGGGAGGTGACGGGGCAAACGGAAGACACCACTGCTGCTGTTTCCAAGTGTCTACCTGCAACTCCCCAAGCCCTGACCCACGTGAAGTATACTGAATCCTCACCATCTCTTCCAGGAGACAGACGTGGGGATTTAGAAACCAGCTTCTTCAAAGACACTTAGAATTACAAATGCAGGAAGCAGGACCCCAGCTTCTTTTGATTATTTTTTATTTTGTTTTGGTAATTGACATGAAATAAACAGTCATGAAATAAAACACAATTCTTTTTTTCTTAACATCTCTATTGGAGTATAATTGCTTTGCAATGGTGTGTTAGTTTCTGCTTTATAACAAAGTGAATCAGCTATACGTATACATATATCCCCATATCCCCTCCCTCTTGCATCTCCCTCCCACCCTCCCTATCCCACCCCTCTAGGTGGTCACAAAGCACCGAGCTGATCTCCCTGAAAACACAATTCTTATCTTCCCTATTAGACAGTAAACTCCTTGAGGGCAAGGATGCCATCTTTTTCATCTCTGTGATTCTTCATGGCTCTTAGAGCAGTCCCTTATACATAATAGATGTGTAATAAACATTTAAAAAACTAGTAATGGTGACGATAATAAGTGCTTTTCTCACCCAGAAGTACTCAGCCGCATACTCTATTAATATTTACTGAGCCTCTACCAAGTGCCAACCAGCATTTTAAGCACTTTGCAAATGTTAAGCAGTGAATGAGGAGGTTGGGTTTCTTCCCTGAGATCGTTAGTTGCCTGGTTGTGAATGACCTGCCAGTGTGGCTATAGCTCTCCTAAGGTGCAGAAGGAGCTCTGGGATCCAACAGCCTTGCATGGAATTCCACAGTTCACTTATTCATATCAAATGGTAGTGAAATACATCAAGGAATTCTTCCCACTTAATTTTCTTCACTAAGAAAGCTGCTATTGTGTAATCTCAGCTGAGACGAGGTCAAGTAGGGACACAGCTCCTTTGCCTGTTCTCTGGCTCCCTGGAAGTTTCCTGAGACGTTTCTGTGGATCTAATACCATCATAAGTCCAGCTGTGCTTGAGAAACTGAGACGGGATTTGAGTCCTTATTCCCTAAGGACAGTGACTCCTGAATGGTCAAGACACATAATGATGGGGAAGGTTTCCCCAGGTGGTCCCAGGCCATTCCTTAGCATTTGTAACAGGAGGCTGTTACACACACAACTGATGCAAATGGAATGAATTATTCTTTTTCCCAGCAGCCCTTGTTACCAAACTGAACTTGAGTCTGCTTGCCAAGCAGAAAAGCCAATTTACTGACACCAGGTTGTGGTGAAGGAAAATACATCATTTATTGCAGGCACCAAGCAAGGAGAAAGGGCAGCTCATGCTGAGAAGACCCTAACTCCCCAATGGCTTTCAGGGAAGGGTTTTTTAGGCAACATCTGTGGGGAGGGCTGCAGTGTACATGACTTTCTTCTGATTGGTTGGTGGTGAGGTAACAGGGTGGCGTTCCAGGAATCTCAATCATCAGCCAGTCTGGGGGTTCGGCCGTAGTTACCATCTTCCACCTGGGTGGGGGTGGGGGGGGGTCTTAGTTTCTGTAAAACAACTCAAAGGTATGTGTCAGATTGTTATGTATGTCCCCTGAGGAGGAACTAGGACTCTGTTTTACTTTTCTTGCTTGACTACTTTTCCTTTGTTTCTGCATTCCCTCACTCCTTATGCCTGCTTTTTGGAGCCCAGGGAAGGCCTAGGAGACTATAAATCCTTTTTCTAAAAATAAGACATGGGGAACATGGAGGGGCTTTTGTACCTGGGAAGGCCCCGCAGGGTCCTGCTCGGTTCCAATCCCCCCTTTCTGATACTCCTCAACCCTGAGGGGAATGGGGGAGGTGTTGCAGGAAGGGGGACTCCTTCCAGAGCCTAAGGGTGGGCTCTTGTCTAACACTTGGAAATGAATTGTCCGAGGAGACACATGTGCTGACAAAGCAAGACATTTTACTGGAAATTGTTGCCCAGGCGGAGAGCAGCAGGGTAAGGGAACCCAGGAGAACTGCTCTGCCACGTGGCTCCCAGTCTCAGGTTTTATGGTAACGGAGTTAGTTTCCAGGTTGTCTCTGGCCAATCATCTTGTTTGGCCCATAGTGTGACTCAGGGTCCTTCTTGGTGGTGTGTGTATCTCTCAGCCAAGATGGATTCCAGCGAGAAGGACTCTGGGAGGTTGGTGGTCTCCTCCCTCTTTTGGCCCCTCCCGAATTGTCCTGGTTAGTTTTTGGCAGGCAGCTGCGCCGTGCTCCTTACTGGGACCTGCTATTGTGAGACAACTCAGGCAAGCGGGCCTGGTGAAGGCAGGTGGTTTCAGTCAACAGTTCCCTGACAGAGGGACAGGAAAGAAAATAAAGTTTTGGATAGAGAGGTTAATTAAAAACTCAGCAGGGGAACTTGGTTTTAGGGACACTCGGTTTCACCCTCATTGGCATCCCCAGAAGTGGAGCAGTTCCTGTAAGGGGTTTTGCTCTGTCCCATCATAGGGTAACCTATACGGCAGAGACTCCTAGTATCCCCCAGTATCCATTTTACCTTTCTTCCTCAGGAGTGGACCCCCCAATATTTAGCAGGCACACAGAGTAAAGGGTGCCTTTCAGCCTCCCCTGTTGGTTGCGTCTCTGGGCAATGATGTAAGTGAACGTGATGTGTTGGGGTGGGAGGGAAAGGGGGAGCAGGGGAGGGATAATGGAAGGAATAGGCCGAATGCTGAGGATGGTGAGAAGGCGCCATAAATAGATTCTGGGTTCTTGACAACTTCCTGAAGCCTAAGTCCAGACTTCCTTTACACAAGAGAGAAATAGATTTGTCTTGTTTTAACCTTTCGGCGGGTGGAGGGTGGGGTCATTACAGACTGAATCTAAGTCTCACTGGCACCCGGTTAGGGCATGAGGCTGCTTGTCCCACTGAAGGTTTGAAGACTTCTGGAAGTCGAACACTTACTCCAAGAATTATTTTCCAAGTCATAGGGGGGATCCAGATCTCCATTCCCCCCGTGGCCGCTGCCATCAGCTCAAAACAATCTCAGGAAGGATTCATACAAGGGATCCTTGGGGAGAAAACCTCACTAGGGTCCAAAAATTCTGCATGACCAGAGCAAGTCTCTCAGAGACTCCTTTGCAAGAGTGTGTTGCGAAAAGCACAGTAGAGGCAGATTACATGGTTATGAGGGAGGGAGGGGAAGGGTTTTTTTTTTTTTTTTTTTTTTTTTTGCGTTATGCGGGCCTCTCACTGTTGTGGCCTCTCCCATTTGCGGAGCACAGGCTCCGGACGCGCAGGCTCAGTGGCCATGGCTCACGGGCCCAGCCGCTCCGCGGCA